>NC_077227.1:612094702-612415639 GCF_027887165.1 Monodelphis domestica
TCTATTATGTACTACCCTTGTCACCTTGGACAAGTCATTCATTTTCTTTGGGCCTCAGTTTCCTTATTTGTAAAATGAGGGAGTTGAAGTAGAGGGTTTTTAAGGTCCCTTCTGGTTCTAAATCTATGATCCTATGAACCTATAACTGGATGTCCCTTAAGTACTGCAAACTCAGCATGCCCATAGCCAAAATCATTATTTCCCACCCTAACCCCACCATTCTTCCAAACTTCCACATTTAGTTTGAGATCACCACTAACCTATACTTATACTCTTCTCATACTCCAGATCTAATCTATTGTCAAGTCTTAATTCTTTTTCCATAGGAACTCTCCATCCTTTCCTTCTTTTACACTTATATGACCATCACACTGGGTTAGGGTATGACCATCCTCTTGTCTATATTATTGCAATGATGACTTCCCAATTGATCTTTCAAAGTCAAGACTCTTTTCCCTTCAGTTCATTCTCTAAGGCTGTCAGATTTATATTGTTAAAATACCCGTTTGACCATATTGTTTTCCTTCCTAAAAACCTTCAGGTGTTTCTTATTACCTCTAGGTTAAAATGCAAACTCTTCTGAGCACTTAGAGCCCATCAAAATAAAGTTCCTGTTGTCTTTCTAGACTAATTTCATAGAATTTCTCCTCATAGACTCTACATTCCAACCAGCCTTTCCTGACCTTGGCTTCTACTTCTTTCTCTGTTATCCTCATTTTATCCCTTTCTTCCTCAGGAGTGAATTGGGTAGAAATATTGCTTTATGAAGAAAATTACAAATATGAATCAGTTTTGTTAACTTTAGAATGACCTACTAGTGCCTCATTCCAATATTGAACCTTGCTCCTTGCTCACTGTCTTAAAGTTAGTAAGAAACTGAACCAGTATTCTTGAACCTTACTTAAATCTCTAATCTTACTGTGTCATGCTACAAAGTCAGAGATCTATACCAATCATTGTGGGCAAATCACTTCACTTTTTTAGCCTCCATTTTGAAGGTGGAGTCAAGATTGAAAGGTTGGTAACTTTGCCTCAGTTTCCCAAAAACTTCTTCCTTTTTTGTTGTTCAGTTGTTTTCAGTCGTGTCTGTCTCTTTGTGATCCTATTTGGAGTTTATTTAGCAAAGATACTGGAGTGGTTTGACATTTTCTTCTGCAACTCATTTTAAAGATAAAGAAATGGAGGCAAGCAGGGTTAAGTAACTTGCTCTGGATCTCACAGATAAATGTTTCTGAGGCCCAATTTGAACTCAGAAAGATGAGTCTTTCAGACCAACTCTGGTATTTTATCCATTTTGTCATCTATCTTCCCACCTAGAAAATGCACCAAACTGAATTCTGAGTAAGAAAGCCAAGAAAGAGTCACAGTCAATATTTTTTTTTCCCAGCTGCCAGAGCAGCTTAGGAAGATAGATAGGATTATGGACATCAGAATGGTGACTAATAGTACAGGAACAGAAGTAGCACCAGGTTATGAGGCTGGGGAGCAGCCTAGCACTCAGGGATGCTAAGGGAACTGAACCCTTGGAAAGAGATCCCAAGAGACTCCTCTGCTGGCACTGGGAGTGGGAATAATTATCTAGCATTTCTGTCACACATTACTCAGTTCCTGGATATAGTTCCAGTGCAGAGTGGAGTGGTCTCAATGACAAGAGAACAGGGACCCTACTTGTGTAAGGAGTAGAGCAAAGACTAGTAGAGAAGTGATTAGATCTTTTCTTGGTTTGTGCCACATTAGAAGCACCAAAAACTTATAGGTCCCCAGAATGAGCTGTAAAAGCAACAGGAAGACATAAAAGACAGAAGCTCAGGCCAGTCATCCCACAGAAGTGAACATACCCCAACTCTGAAATAAAGCCCAATCAAAAAAATAGGTTGGAAAAATGAGCAAATGAACAACAACAAAAAAAGAACCTGACCATAAAAATCTACTATGACAGGGAAACTCAAGATGCAAACTCATGAAAACATCTATAAGCAAAGTTTCAAGGAAGAATGCAGATTGGACATGAGATCTATACAAATGACTAGAATAGCTAAAAAAGATTTTTTTGAAAGCAAAAGATGATTATAAAAATCAAATAAGAACAATAGAGGAAAAATGGGGAAATAAATGAAAGCGCTACAGGAAAATTATTAAAAGAGAAATAATGCTTTCATTAAAAAGAGGCACAAAATACAGAAGAAAACAACCTCTTAAAATTAGGGGGGGGAACCTTTATTTCTTCATCTGTGCAATGAAAATAATAATAGCAGCACATCTCCCTCACTGGGCATTGTGATGAGAGCTCTTTTTAAGATATATATCTTAAATTCAACATATCTAAAACTGAACTCATTTTCCCTCCCAAACTTTCTCCTTTTTCTAATTTTTCTATTTTGTTCTCCTTGTGTTGGGTCTGTCCTCATTATAGTCCTCCTGTCACTCAGTTGTCAAATTGATCTTTCTAAAGCTCATGTCAGACAATATCACCCCCTACCCCCCACCCCAATTCATGAAATTCCGATGGTTATCTGTTATCTCCAGGATCAGATGTAAAATTCTCTGTTTGGCTTTTGAAGTTGTTCATAACCCGGCTAATTCCTACCATCCCAGTCTTCTTACACTGAAGTATCCTAATTCTGTGTGTTTTCACAGACTTTTCTTCTTTGCCTAGAACACTCTCCCTCCTTATTTCTGCATTTTGGATTTTCTTGATTCCTTCAATTCTCAATTAAAGTCCTACCTTCTGCAAAAATATTTTCTTGGTCCTTCTTACCTTTCTTGGTATTGTCCCTCTAAGAATATCCCCACTATCCTATATATGTCTTTCTTGTTTGTATATATTTGATTGCCTGTTATCTCCTGTTATACTCCTTGAGATCAGAAATTGGGTTTTGGGGGGACCTTCTTTGATTTCTCAGTGCCTTGCACATAGAGGACACTTAACAAATGCTTGAGAAGTGACACTCAAACAGAAATCTTGCCATCATAGGAGATTACTAAGAGGAATCATCTGATTAACTCCATGAACTTGCAAGGTGGTGAGCTTTTGCTTAGGAAATTGATTACATTTCCCTACAGAGGATATTGACTACCCATTGGTGCCTATAGATACATGCATATTTCATTGGGAATGTGGTTTAGTCTTCATGGGGATGACATGGATGGGACACACTATTTATGGGTCAAAACCACCTCAATAAACTAGCCTATAATAAAGGGCATTTGCAAAATTAGACTCCCTTTGCCCATTTCAAGCTAGAGACCAGAAGAACTAAGAGTAGATCAGAATTTTGGAAGGATACTCATCCCCCTATCCACCTCCACCTCCTCCATTTTTATCCCAGGGGCTACCTTCCATTGGAAAAAAAGGGGGAGTTTCTAGATAATACCAGTATTAGAACTAAACCATTAATTCAAAAGTTGAGGAATACAGAGTAGAAAAAGTCCCTATAGCAACCTTTTGGAGAAAAAAGGCTCATGTGCCTCCTCCATACCCACTAGCTGTTAGATGTACAAGGGACTGAAGCCACGACTTGGGAAAACAAAAAAAACAAAACACTGATTTTTGCCTTTCTCTCCATCTGAGAAATATTCTGATGGAAGGAAGTTGCCTCCCTAGCAACCATACGTCCCTTTTCCTTTCTAGAGAAGTCTAACCCTTTGGGGGTTTAGTTTCTCAAGTTTGAATGCATTTATGGGTCTCTGAAGTGAAACTGAAATTCACCAGAATGTTTAGGAGTTGTCCTTTTACAAATCTAAGTCTGTTTATCTTCCAAAGAGAGTCCAAACCACAGAGTAGTGCTGTGAGATTGGGCTTTGGGGGAAGTTTGAACTTCTCAGTGAGGAAAAAGAATTTACATTGGTTGTTTTATGAGCTTTTTGTTTCCTCTAGTTGTGTGTGTGTGTGTGTGTGTGTGTGTGTGTGTAAAAGAAGGCTTTCCTGTAACTAATATGCATTGTGAACCTTGAATGCCTGTACAAGACCTTTACCCATATCCATGGAGACTAGGACATAGGTTATATGTGGAAACTGCTGAAAGAGAACTCTAGGTAAAAGCAAAAACAGCCAAAAATTTAGGATTTTTGGAGGGTTACTCCCAAGATTAGATCTGGTTAATTAAAATATCCTACTATTCCATTATAGAATTACAAGTTTATTCTCACTCCCATTAATTGCAACAGGCTTTTCTCCACTTTCTTCTATCTTTTCTTACAATAAGTATAGAGAAGAGACAAGAGGGATGGGTATGTGTGTGTGTGTGAGGGCTGGATGACAAATATGTTCATGCTTACTTGGTTTATCTCATTTATGTGACTCATATGACTAAGAAACTACAGACCTGATTCACTTAGCATGTAAAATCATCAAATGTTTGAACCAAAAGAAATCTGAGAAATCATCTAATACATCTGCCTTAATTTGTGGAGAAATTCAGAGATAAAGAAAGGTTCTTTGACCTACCCAAAGTTACATAGCAAAACCAGAACCCAAACCCAGGGCTCTTGGCTCTCAAGTCAGTTCTGTTTCCACTATTACATGCTGCAAAGCCCGGAAGATGATTAAGAAAATGATGGAGATAGCAGTGTTTTGAGAGCCTAGTACCAGTCCCCAGACCTGGTCATATTCTGGCAATTACAAAATCCTCTGCTCAAATCCAATCTCAGCAGGAAATATAATCTTAGAGAATGAGTGCCTGCTGTTTCTGAGAGTGTGGCCAACTATATTCATTTTAGTCTCCATGATCTGGACTTCCATTGACCTACATTGTTGTTCCTTTCATAGAATTCTGTCACAAAGTTAGCAATTGTAAGCAAGAGTGGAAAAAATGGCAGACTCAGGGTCAGAAACATGGTCCAATTCCAGCTCTGTTGTATTTAAGACATTTTAAACCTGGGCAAGTCAACTTCACTTATCTGAACTTCTGTTCCCTCACCTGTAAAGAGAATATAGTATATTATCCATTTTACGTGTCTGGGAGGAAATCACTGTAGAACATTTTAAATCCCTATAGATATGGAAGGTAGTTCATTTCTCTAACAAGGAAGGATAGAGTAGCTTTTTTTTTTTTTTAAGTAGTGGGATAATTAATGCTGTTTGGTGATTTCCATTTAATAAAGATCCATATTGTATTCTTGATATTTGAAAAGCCTTCCAGGAAGGATTCTAGATGATTTTATTGATTTTTTATATGCATGAAAACAAAAACAAAGGCAGAGTTTTAGAATGAGTCAGTAGTAGCACAGAGTCAAATGGGGGGGGCAATAAATATATACTGCTATGTTCCCATGAGTAATATAATCTGGTTGACTAAAAGTTATAGAATGTTGTCACAGAATTAAAAAAAATTAAACCCTTACCTTCTGCATTAGAATCAATACTAAGTGTCAGTTCTTTTTTTTTTTTTTAAACCCTTACCTTCTGTCTTGGAGTCAATACTGACTCCAAGGCAGAAGAGTGATAAGGGCTAGGCAATGGGGGTCAAGTGACTTGCCCAGGGTCACACAGCTGGGAAGTGTCTGAGGTCATATTTGAACCTAGGACTTCCTGTCCCTAGGTCTGACTCTCAATCCACTGAGCTACCCAGCTGCCCCCCTAAGTGTCAGTTCTAAGGCAGAAGAGCAGAAAGGGCTAGGCAATTGAGTGACTTGCTTAGGGTCACACAGCTAGGAAGTATCTGAGGCCAAATTTGAACCCTGGATCTCCAGTCCCTAGGCCTGGCTATTGATTCATTGAGACATTTAGTTGCCCCACCATCAAATAATTTTTTTTTAATATGAGAGCACTCAGGTGGTATAGTAGATGGAGTGTTGGGCTTATAATCAGGAAGAGCTGAGTTCAAATTTAGCCTCTGGTTTAGCTATATGATCCTGGGCAAGTCACTCAACCATGTTTGTCTCAGTTTCCTCATTTGTAAAATGAATTGGTGAAGGAAATGGCAAACCATTCCAGTATTTTGTCAAGAAGACCCCCAATAAAGTCATTAATTGTAGGACATGAATGAAACTACTAAATAATACCAACAAAAGAATGCTGCTAAAAATATTCTAAGTTGAATTAGGAAGTACTTTATTTTTTGCCCTCTAGCATATTGAGTCTGACACAAAAGTTAGCTTAATCTATTAAATGTAGGATGTTAAAAAGATTACTTATAGGTTAGGTCGATAGGTAAATCCCTTCCCTTTTTGGGGCCTCAATTTTTTTCATTAAGTGACATGGACCAGGTGATGTTCAAGGCCATGTATACTTCCAGGGATCTAGGATTCTAAATAATACCATCCATAGGACATAACTTTCTCCTCACATAAAGTGAGTAACCAATGGTGCATCCTTTTTAGTCAAAGATAAAACAGTTAAACTGAGCAGCATTTAAGAGAGGCACAAAAATGGGATTCATATTCTGAGTTTAAAGTAAGAGATTAAAACATTATAGATGGCAGTCCTAAATCAATGCCACTGACCTTCCACACTAACTCAACCCAGTGATTCTCTGTTACCAAGAAAAGCCTTCCTCCCGACTTTGCACCACTACAGGATGCTATTTCTAAGGAAAGGACATTTTTATCAGCTAAAGCACACATGAATTTATAAGACATTTTGAATGACACAACAAAAGAAGACATTATCTTATACAGATGGAAATTTAATCTTATCATCCAAACCTTTATATTCCCAGCATGTCCACATGAATTCATCTGAATTGATTAATTAATTAGATGAGATGGTTTTACAGAGGGCCTGTCACATTCTGTCACTTTCCTGCCATTTCATGTGAGGGACAGTAACTTAAAAACAGCAGACTTTGGAGGTATCCAGAAGGTTTTAGATATAGATGTTGTGGCCCAATGGATAGAATGCCAGGCATGGAGTCAGAAAAATGTCTTCCTGAGTTTAAATCCAACCTCAGATATTTCCTAGCTATGTGACCCTGCATAAGTCACTTACTTCATTGACCCCAATTTCCTTGTTTGCAAAATGACCTGGAGAAGGAAATGGCAAACCACTTGCCATTATCCTTGCCAAGAAAACTCCAAAGTGGAGTCACAAAGAATAGGAGGTGATGGAAACAAATGAATAACAACACCATCCACTTCTAGTCCCTATTACCTTGGTAAGTGTTTAAATTAGAGATTTGAACTGAATTAAGTTCTTAGTTCTAGTCAAATTTGAGTTGGAAAATATTTGTTGGTTTCCTTTTCATTAGGTTTGATTTGGATACAAATTAGTTCAGGAGATATTTGACCTATTTAAAAAAAAAAGCTTGTTTGGTTAAAAAAAAAGGGATGTGGTGGTTTGCTTCCGGCTTTAACAAATTAAAAACGATTCTTTTGTTATGTAATTGGTTCATTTTGCTTTGTGTTTTTGGTTCAATGGACCATAGGAGCATGACAAAGTTCAAGTCAATTTAGATTTACGGATTTAGAAAAATCACACAATCTGAAAATTGGAGAGACCTCAGAGGTAAATTCATTCAACTCATTCCCTGATTGAGTCTTCTCTACAGCATATATAACATATCAGTAAGTAATTCACTCAACAATATATAACAATAATTATGTATTTATAATTTATAATTCCATGTACTCTCTATGTATATCCTCAGAACAAAACTGGGAGGTAATAGCTATTTTGATCCTCATTTTGGAGATGAGGGTGACTTAGCCCAGTAGTGAATGCCTGAGGATGAACTGAATTTAGGTCTTCCTGACTCTGAATCCACTGCAACTAGATTTTATTAATCATTTACGATGTGTCAAGCATTGAGCTAATCAGTGGGAATACAAAGAAATCCTTGCCTTCAATGGAGGAGACCATATCCAAACACCTAGGAATGTACAAAATACATAGAGGGTACATGGAATGTAGCCTCAGAGGGGAAGGAACTAGAAGTTGGGAGGATTAGAAATGAGATGGGATTTGAATTAACTCTTCAAGGAAGCCAGGGATACAGAGGCGGAAGAGAGGAGGCAAGCATTTTAAGTAGCAGCCAGCCAGCCAAAAAAAGCATAGATATGTGCAGTGGAGTCTCTTGGGTAAGGAACAGCCAGTAGACCTTAATAATTGGGTTGTAGAGTACATGGAGTATATAAAATGTAAGAAAATTTGAAAGTCAGAAAGGTCAGGAAGTGCTTTCAATAATTTCAATCACATCAACAGAAGATGGGATATTTGATTCTGGAGGTAACAGGGAATCACTGGAATTGTGTGTGTGTGTGTGTGTGTGTGTGTGTGTTGATGGGCAGAACATAGGGCGAGGGATGGCAAGGTCCAACCAAGCTTTAGAAAAATCATTTTGGTAGCACATAGAATTGGGGAGAAATTTGACACACAGAGGTCAATGAGTATGCTTTTTCATAATCCAGGAAAGAGGTAACAAAGACCTGATTAAGGCAATAGAGTGGATAGAGAGGAGCTGGAATATGAGGAGTAGAAATAGCAGGGCATGGCACCTTATTAGATATGTGGCAGAAGGAAAGATGAAGAGTAGAGGGTACAAATGAAATTTTGAACTTGAGAGACTGGCATAATGGAGGCACTCTTGACAGAAAGAGGAAAGTTTAGAGGTGGAGAGTTTGCAGGGGAAGATAAAGATTTCAGTTTGAGACTTGTTGAGTTTAAGATTTCTTCAGCACATCCAGTTCTGATATATCTAATAGACAGAATAGTGGGACTAAAACTGAAGAGAGTGAATGGAACTGAAAATGCAGCATAGATCTGGGATTAATCTGAATACAGATAATAGTTAAACCTAAAAGTTGATGTGGTTCTCAAAAAGAGAGTATATTTTGTTATAGTTCAGTTGTTTCAATTATTCAAAGACACTTAAATGTTTGCCATTTCCTTCTGCAGCTCACTTTAAAAATGAGGAAACTAAGACAAATGGGGTTACATGACTTACCCAGGGTCACACAGCTAAGAAGTGTCTGAGGCCAGATTTAAAGTAAAAAAGATTAGTTTTTCTGACTCCAGGACTGGCACTCTAACCACTGTGCCACCTAGATGCCCTGGAGATTATATATAGAGAAGATTAAGTGACCTAGGCTAGAATTTAGGGGAATACCCACAGACAGCTGGCATTATATAGACAATGAACCAGGAAAAGAGATGAAGAAGGAGTAGGCAAACACAAGAACCAGGAGAGAATAACGACACCAAAACACTAAGAAGAAAGAGTATCCAGGAGAAGAGACTTCAGTCATTTTAAAAGTACAGATTGTTGAAGGATGAGAAATTTTAAAAATTCATCACATTTGTCAATTAAAAGATCAAGGGCAACTTTAGACTTTACTCTCAATTGAGTAAAGGGTGAAAAGTGAAATTTCAATGGAATGAAGTATAAGAGGAGAGGAATTAAGAGTGAGAGAAGAGAGAAGGCAGTGAATGGAGATAGCCTTTTCTAGGAATTTGGATGAGAAATGAAGGCTATATATAGGACAACAGTTTGAAGGGATAGTAGGGTCTAATGAAAGTTTTGTAAGGATGAGATGAGAAATTCTTGGGTATGTTAGAAGGAAGGAAGGAATGAGAGACACAGAGAGAGAGAGAGAGCATGAGACACAGAGAGACAGAAAGACACAGACACAGAGTCAGAGAGAAAGAGAGAGAGAGAGAGAGAGAGAGAGAGAGAGAGAGAGAGAGAGAGAGAGAGAGAGAGAGAGAGAGGGAGGGAGAGAGAGAGAGAGAGAGAAGGAGAGAGGAAGAGAGTTGCAACGATTGAATTACAATCTGATAGAGAAGATGACAAATAAGATTCAGTGCATATGGAGAATGGTTGGCTTTAGCAAGGAGAAGACCTACTTTATTGTTAGAGAATGGGAGAAAGAAGGAAAGAATAAAAGATGATGATGTCAACAGGTCTTGAGATGAAGACATGAAAGAAGAGGGAATGGACATCATATGGCCTCAGTTTTCTCAGTAAAATAAGAGATATGGACCCGAGAAAAAAGAGAATGAAGAGAAAGATGTGAAGTTTGTGAGGAAGGAATAAAGAAGTCTTAGAGTAGCTTCTGTGGGGAGTGTGATAGGAAACTATGAATTTGATGATAGGATAGGAATGATAGGAAATTATGAAACAATAAATGGACAGCCCTGATGCAATGAAGACTCATTTGAAATAACAAGAATTTCAATATATGCAATTGTGTGACCTAGAGGAGTAGAGGCAATCTGGAGTTGAGATTTAGCAAGAGACCAGCACTGATAAGGCAAGGAAATAAGGTATATAGAACTTGCAGAGGACAGTGTAGTGTTGAAACAGTTAACTTAGGGTCAATATTTGAATGTGACAAAAGTGATGTCCATGCAAGGCTAATGGCCTGAGAATGTTCTCAGGGATGGAAGGAATAGAATAAAAAAATAAAACCCTTACCTTCTGTCTTAGAATCAATACTTTGTATTGGTTCTAAGGCAGAAGAAGAATGGTAAGGGCTAGGCAATGGGGGTCAAGTGACTTACCCAGGGTCACACAGCTGGGAAGTATCTGAGGTCAGATTTGAACCCAGGACCTCCTATCTCTAGGCCTGGCTCTCAATCCACTGAGCTACCCAGCTGCCCCCAGGAATGGAATTCTTAATGAGGGTGAAGGATAGATTTATGGGTCATGAGGCCTTGAAAGAGAAAAGGAAGTTTGGGGTAGCTTTCTGTTGGGTGTGAGATAGGGAATCAATTTGGGAGGAATAACAGAATTGCCTTACTTTGGTACCTAGTTGAAGCTGAATTTATAATCTCTCTGGTCAGCACAGTTGTGTAATTTCTTCTAGTTGCTCTGGTTCTGTGGTTGAGAACAGAAGGAGCAAGTCTGTAAGGTAGGATCTTGAAAGTGAGTGAATTCTAAGGGAATCTAGTTCCCAGAGAACAGAACACTGGATACTAGGAATATTACTGTGTTAGTCAATGAATAGGGAAAGTTAGGGAAGATATAGATTTACTTCCTTCTCCATTTTAGTAAAAGAATAGTATTTGTTTTTACTGGGCTTCCAGGTGTCACAGTAGGTAGAGTGCCAGCCTCAGAGTCAGGATAACTTTTATTATTGAGTTCAAATCTGGCCTCAGGAACTTCCTGTTTACCTCAGTTTCTTCATTTGTAAAACGAGTTGCAGAAGAAATTGTCAAATCACTCCAGTGTCTTTGCTAAGAAAACCCCAAATGAGATCACAGGACATGACTGAGATGACTGAACAATAACAATAACTTTGTATACATATTTTCTCCCCCCCCCATTTAAACCTATCTATCTACTTCCCATAAAAGCCTATAAAAGACTTAAAGAAAATAATAACAACTAGCATTTATATAGGTTTGTGAAGTGCTTTACAATTGTCTCATTTGATCCTCATATCAACCCAGTGAGAGAGGTGCCATTATTATTCCCACTTTATAGATGAGGAAACTGAGGCAAACAGGTTAAGTGAATTTCCCAGGGTCACATAGGTATTAAGTGTATGAAAGCAGATTTGAACTGAAGCTTCCTGATCCAGCGAGAAGCCTCAAGGTAGGAAGATAGAGGAAGGATAGAAATTCTGGATGCTGCGAGGGGGATGGCGGAGCCAAGTTAGAGATATGAGGTGGCAGGAATGAGTCAGAAATCCAGGCCTTATTAATTATCAAGGAGCCACAGCAAAAACTCCGATCAGTGGACTACTCAGAAGGCTTATACCCATCCAAAGATCCAAATTTAATACCACACAGGTCGGAGACATGATAGAGAAAAGAAAGTGCCTGGCCGAAGGCCAGGTCCCAGATGGGAGAGGTAGATAAGGAAAGGAATCAAAGATGCCTGTCCAGCAAGGACAGGCATCAGTGAGAGCTGAGATCCAAGTGAAAGAGAGGGGCAGAGCTTGCTGCAGCCCTGTATTTAATCTCTTTGATATGCAAATATACACAATACATAGGGATGATTATCATTGGTTAATGACAAGGTATAGGTATGGTTTCTCTTAGCCAGGTGAGCACAAAGAAACCTGTTTTCCTGCCTAACCTGGGGGAAGCTGGGGTCAAGGGTGTAAAAAATAGACTCGAATACAGGACTACAATCCCCACAAGCCTTTGCTCCACTTCCCCAAAATGCTTTGTAATCTCATGGGAATTCTGAGGTGGACCAAGATCGAGGAAGGATTTAAGCTGGTGGTAAAGGTTTTTGGGTCTCTTTTTGGACTTTCGTTTTTAGAGCAGAGGTTTCTTCCATGTATCTTCCAACCATCTTCCATGATGTGAGATTATCTTGTCCAGGCCACTCTGGCCTAGGCATGTGTTTCTTATCCTGTCTTTTCTTTAATCCTTAATCTTCAATAAACCTCTAAAAAATATAACACTCCTTGCAGAGAGAAACTAATTTCTATCTGCCTCAGCCTCTCCATATTCCTAAATTTTAACTGTTACAAGGGTCAGAGGCTTTCCTAGCCATGCACAAAACTGAGCATGCTCAAAACTGAGCATGCTCTCTTCTAAGCCACTCTGTACATACTAACTGTTTCCCTTGCCCATATATAGGGGTGGACTGCTACATGAACTCAGGTCTTCCTAGCTCAAAGACCGACACTCTATCCACTGCACCACCTAGCTACTTCTGGTCATATGTTATATGCATATTTCTGGATTGGAAGGGGAGAGAAGATAGAAACCTGTAGCTTCTTCTGACTATATGGAACTGAGAGATATGAAGTTAGACCAGAAAAGGGTGGTGGCAGCAATTAATGCATTATTGATAAAAATTAAATAAAAGAATAAATAGAAGGAAGGCTCAGGCTTGCAGGAAAAAAGAAATTGGGTTCTTCAGAGCCAGTCCAGGCTAAGTTTTTCAGCAGTCCTCTGTCCTATAACCACACACATATATACACACATATCCTAGATAGCTATATTAATATAGTTACTGAGTAAGGTTGGCTCAAGGGCATAGTCTATTGGAAAGTACACTGGGTTTTAAATCAGAGGACCTAAGTCCCAAGATGGATTTGTCTGTTTATTATCTGTAAATTTTTTTTTAAGTGAGTTGCTTAAATTTAGAGACATCTCCATCACAAATGTATATAGGAGCTATTTGTTCCCAACCTGTGGTAGTCTTCAGAGCTTGAATTGGTCTGATCAGCCACAGTCGAACCCTATATATTGACACTGATGGGGTGATGCCATTTTAGTCCTTTTGGAGTTTGCAGGACAATAACCACCCAACCATCTATAAAATTAGAATGATGCTGGATAAACTCCAAGATCCCTCCTACCTCTAAAATTTGATGACTATGCAGTTGGCAAGAACCTTTAGTGCTTTCCAGTGTCTAAAAAACCCAGATGCCCTCATACTGAACCCTGGCTTCCCAGGATCACTGTAGATATCATTCTTAACCAGGGATTGACCATCCAAATGGAACTGTTGTTCTATGCAAAGTTGGCTCTAAGATAACAGCCAGCAGGCAACATTCCCTTTGGTCCCCTATGATCTCTCTTTGGCATTTCTAGCTGCCAGTCTCCTTCTATCTATCAAGGTGCTCAATGCCCTTTGCTTTCTCCCCATTACAAAACAAAAGAACAAAAAATGCTCTCAGAAAAGGATTTATGATTAGTTATTTATACATTAGTGTCAACTTATTCAACCCTAAACCTTTCCCAAGGGATCATTCTCTATAATTGTGGAATAAAAAAAAAAACAATGAATGGATTTCAGACATCAGCAAGCATTAATTAGTATTAATTTGATGGGCAGTAGACTTCTTATAACCCTTGAAATCATACTGGACAGGCGAATGAACATTCCACCTATGTATAAAGCCAGCCTCAGCTTTGTGTCTCTTTCTTTGGGCTGCTCTCATTTGTTAATTTTTTTAACCCCATCCACGGTGATGCCCTAACCTAGGACTCTCTGGAAGTTTTGAAAGATTATCTGGAAAATCTCCAAAGTGAAAAATCTCCACATACTACTTTTGCCCTGTTGTCTTTGATTTCAAGATTTTGTTGACTCTGTGTGTCCTGATGATCTCAAGGCTTTAGGTATCTGAGGTTTATTATTCTCAAGAAGAAACTGTCTTAATCCAAAGGAATCACAATGCTACTAATTTCAGGATTTGGAAGAGGTAAGTGAAGGGTATGCTTTGGGACAACAGGTTCTACGACCTTTTAAATCACATCACATAAGATATTTGCCCTTTCTTCCTTTTATATTTCAAATCTAATTCTAGCCCAATACTAGAAACTCTTTTTAAAAACAGCATTATTGACCATTAAAAATTATTATTATTATTTTTGTGGGTCAGTGGCATGATATTCTTTTTGGAAGTTTTACCAGACATAAAGCCCATCTCAACTAGCTGTCTCTTCTAGAGTCATAGAATTTATATCTGTAAGAGACTTTGAAGATAATCTAGTCACCCTCTCCCTCTGAGTTCTCCAGATAGAAAATCCAAGGCTCAGACAAATTAAGGGACTTTTCTTAGGTTACTCAGGCTTGAGACTGAATTTAGGTCATCAGACTCCAAATTCAAGAGTCTTGCTACTATATATATGGTTGGATATCAAGCATTTTATCTCTAGTTCTCCAAAGATATCTACAGTCTATCCTAGGCTCACATGCATCTTTGTGCATTTTTCTCTTCAAGGATTCCTTGAAAATTCAGCTAATATTTATTACTTCATGTTTTCTTTATATTTTTGTGCCCTAAATCTTACTCATCTTCAGGCCTCTCTACTCTGTTTGAATCCAGGAAATTGAAGGCCTCAGAACCACATATTTAGAGCTAGAAGATGTTAGAATGAGAAGAATGATCTAATTCACAGAATAGAATAATAGAGATGGGAAGGGATCTTAGAGATCCTTAAATATGATCTATTCCAACCTTCTCTTTTTTTACAGAAGGGAAAGTAGATCCCAAGAGATAAGAATAAGCATTTATATAGTGACTACTATGTTCCAGGTTCTGTGTTAAAGACTTTTTTTTAAAATAAATATTATCTCATTTGAGCCTCAAAAAAATCCTGGAAGGAAGGTGCTGTTATCATGCTCATGTTACAAATAGGATAACTGAGTCAGACAGAGGTTAAATGACTGTTTAGAGTCATTTAATTATTAAGTGTCCAAGGCTGGCTGAATTAGAATCCTGCTTTTTTAGAAATCATCTAGTTTATCCAACTTACAGATAAAGGAATTTATTTAATCATTTTTTTCAGTTATGTCTGATACTTCATAATCCCAGTTGGAGTTTTATTGGCAAAAATACTGGAATAGTATGCCATTTCTTTCTCCAGTTCATTTTATAAATGAAGAAATCGAGGCAAACAAGGTAAAGTGACTAACTCAGGGTCACCCAGCTTGGAAGTATCTGAGGCTATATTTGAATTCAGGAAGGTGAGTCTTCCTGTCCCCAGGCCTAACACTCCAACCACTGTGAGACCTGGTTGCCCAGAGAAAGAAACAGACCCCTAAAAAGTGAGGCAGCTTGCCTAGCAAGTCAATGCTTGTGGGATTGGATGGAACTGTCCAGAGAAAACAAATGGTGTTGGGACAGTTATAAGCCCAAACTGTGAATGATAGAGTGTGAACCAGAACCCAATAATGAAGGCCTTGTCTGGGGCCATTTCTATCTTAATAGGGGTCTGTAGTATTCTGGGATTTGTAGTTACAAGGGACAAGTATTCACTCTGCAACTGAGATTGTTTGAGAGTATCTCAATCTTTGAAACTATAGAAAACCTTGAGTCCAACATGGGATTCCATTTTTTAAATCCCTTATCCTATGTTTTAGAATCTACACAAGTATCAATCCCAAGGTAGAAGAGCAGTAAGGGCTAGGCAGTTGGCTTAAATGACTTGCCTAGGGTCACTTAGCTAGGAGTTGTCTGATGCCACTTTTGAACCCAGGACCCCTCCTCTGTAGCCTTGGCTCTCTATCCACTGAGCAACCTAGCTACCCCGTGGGATTTCTTAAAGAGACACATTATCTTTGTGAGACAGACTAGGAAGGAGTATGAAGTGTGAGAAGCTAGGGGGAGACGGTTGCCTCAGGTTTTACCAGTTGAGCTAGAAAGAATCAGGGGTACAGAGACAACCAAAGGGAGAAACTGGAAGGAGGGTCTAATTGTGGCCAGGTAAGGAGAGGTGGCCACTGGACCCTCTAAGCATCTTACAAGAGAGCATTCAGAGGGAAGCTGTTGGTTGTACTCATCTCTTCAAGCACTGAGCCAAGCCTCCTCTAGAAGTTTGCTTTCTCTCCCACATTTCTCCCTTGTGCCTGTCTAGTAACACATACTAGAGTCGTGAGGCAGTTAGGTGGCTAGAATATTGAACTTGCTATCAGAAAGACCCAGGGTCTAGTCTTGCTTCAGACTTTTACTAACTGAGCAAGTCCCTTCGCCTCCGTCTCTGTTTCCTTAGCCTCTCCCACTCACAAAGTTGTTGTGAGGGTCCAATGAGATGCTGTAGTTAAGAGTGCTTCGCAAGACTTAAAGCTCTACCAAAATGTTACTGATGATCATTATTCCTCTGCTCACTTATCAAAATGTTTCCTCTCTTCTGATTTTTACCTTGAACATAATAAAGAGGCCAGGGGTTATCTAGAGAGACACAAAACTCGACATTAGGACGGAGAGCCCAACTTGTCCAAATGTTAGGAATTTCCCTAACTGGAGTCTCTCACTTTTTTGTTGACATTAATTCTATTAAACAGCAGAGAAAGGAAGCCATTTGGACTATCCTATTGTATTGCTGCTAGGCTAAAAAAGGAGTTGGCTTTTCTGACATGTTATGGCTAATTAAACCTCTAGCCTCTACAGTGAGAAAGGAAAGAGGGCCAGGTGTGAACAGGGGAGGTTTAGGTGAAAGGGTAAGACCTAAATAAGGCTTAGCGTCGCCTTTTCAGAGGGGAGGAGGAAGCATGAATGTATATTACTGCTCCCGTGTGTTAGAGTAGTAATCCCAGTAGATCGTCATTGATGCCATTATTGAATGGATGCCCTCTTTGGTTGTTGGTATTTTGATTCCCTAAATGAAGACTGATACATTGGCTACGACTTGTCCAATAGTGCTATTAGGACACAAAATATACATATTTATTTTTCACAATCATAGCAAAGGGCCTGTGATTTCTTGAATGTGGTGAATTCCCTCCTCTTACTTAGAAACCTAGGGAGTTGCCTGAGGCGCATGAAATATAAGATAATTTCAAATCTCAGAGGTGCCTCTAATTATTCTATTGCACAATTGACTTTTTTCTTCACAGTCATAAAGGATGTGTTAGTATCCCTGAGGTTTGCTGTGCATGAGATAAATTCATTTGCACATTTAACAGTTTTAATTCCATTTCTTTGAGAATCTTCTAGCAACCTTGCTAACAGAACATTTCTGAACATCTATCTTGTTAGGATCAATTAATAAGTCCATGAGCAGTGACTCACTGGAGGTATACAGAGTTCTTGGGGGAGGGTGTAGGAAAGAATTTTTTTTTTCATTCCTCTGGAGGGTGGGGATAAATGCCAACATTAGATCAGCTTTGTAAGAGGGTGGGAAAGATAACTGGGTGCAAAACTGAGTAGCATCATTCCTTGGTCTAATTTCTGCTCTTCCTCCTCTGGATTAATGAGGGATGAGTCTCTAAGAGTTCAGAGTTCTAATTCATAAAATCATATAACATTAATGATGAAGATGCCTTGAAACCATCCAGCCTAACCCCTTAACTTAGTGGAGTAGAATTCAAGTGGTGGAGGGACTTGGTCACACACAAGCAGCAAGGGGCAGATCTACTTATCTGCACTTAGCGCTGTTCCTGGCAAATAGTTGGCACTTAATAAGTGTTTATTAACTATTGAAATCCAGGACTTAGATCAGATTTTCTGGTTTCAAGTATAACTCTACTGCAGCTGCCTCTCTGGATTTTGGTTTCCGTAAATAATCTTGAAGGTCTTAGTCCAGACTCAAAATTCCTTTTCTAAACATATTGCTTCCCCATTTCCTGGCTTTACCTCAAGCTCTTGTCAGGGTGATAGAATATCAGTCTTTAAGGATCTTGTCTGCTTTATTGTATAATGTAATGTAATGCAGAGAATGATTCTACATTTTTAAAGCATTTCAGTTAAATTATCCCATATTCAGAACAATCCTACGAATTAGACTGGAATAGCAAAAAACAAACAATAATAAATCCCCTAGTGGCCATCTTTCTGGTAGTGAATCGAATACTTAGGCTATTCCTCATATGGGAGACTTAATTTGTTGCTGGTATTTTACTCAGAGTTGTGAATTGTTCAGTTATTTCTGACTCTTTGTGATTCCTTTTGGAGTTTTCTTGACAAAGATACTGGAATGATTTTCCATTTCCTTCTACAGTTTATTTTACAGATGAGGAAACTGAAGCAAACAGGGTTAAGTGATTTGCTCTGAATCACACAATTAGTGTCCGAGGCCAGATTTGAACTCAGGGAGATGAGTCTTCTTGACTCCAGTCCTGATGTACTATCCATTGTACCACCTTGCTACTAGTGTGCTGCTACTTGCTTACTAGTATGGAGTGAGTAGGGTTTTACTCAAGAATTTGGTATAGGGGTTGAAGGCAGTATGCTTACACTCTACCAACAGAACCTTTCGTAACTCGGGGTGACCTCCACACCATGATTATATATCAGTTTGTAGCATAAGTGTTGTCCCTTTTTGACAGAGGAGAATTCTGAGGCACACAGATGACATCAATGACTCAAAGCTAGGAAGAAGTAGAACTGAACAGCCAATGCAGACAGTGTTCTTTCCATTATTCCATTTTACAATACTGCATCTTCACTATGCATTATGGACACATCTATGTGAAATGACAGCAGTTACATTGGGGAAAGTAGAAAACTTCCCAAATTTATGTGTATAACCCATAGTACAGGGTCTCCCTAGGACTCTGGACTCATATGGACCGGATCAGATGCTGAGATAAATCCATAAAGATCAGTTTCTAGTCTTGACATTTTCTTCTGGTCTGGAATTAATTAAGAAAATACCCAAATTAGAGCTTAGATGTCTCATTTCCCTCAAATTTGGGTAAGGTCCCCGGCTGTCACATAAGCCCTCACTGTACAATATAGATCCTGGACAGATTTTATTTTACTCCATGGAGAATACATATGATGCTAAGGAGTCATGTTGTACATCAGAAAAAGCAACCTAAAGCCCTCATATTCCAGAAGGAATTGAACTAAGAATTCTCATCATCATCCTGGTGAGTCTTTCCCACAGGGACCTCCCCAGTCTCCCCCAAGACTTTTAATATCATCCTGAGGTTTAGATTCATTCTAAAAGTCAACTTACTTTGAAGTTTGCTGAGTAAGCATACTTCTCAACAGAAACACTTAGGAGTATCACCTGTATTGTCAAACCCATTGGCTTTGCTTTCCAAGTAGAATGCTGTGTTGCAACCACAGGGATTCTCCTCTTCTTTCTTCAAGAAGCACATTGCATCAGGTAGCTTTCATTTAGAACAGTGAATTCTTAACTTTTTTTGGTCATTGATCCTTTTAGTATTTTGGCAAAGTCTATGGACTCCTTTTTTCTTATTGTGTTTTGAAATAATGAAGACATGTTAAATTCCTATTAAAGGTCAGTGAAAATTAAGATATAATTTTCTTCCCCATCCGATTTTCATGGACTCCTTCAGGATCTTTGGACTCTGAATTAAGAACCCTTGCCCAAAGGTTTGGTGTCCAAGCTGGACCCATACCCATGAGGAAACTCCCAAAGCTTGTAGTGCCAAAGAAATTTCTCTGTTCTTGACAGAAGGCTAAATTCTGGAATCACACTATTTAGGGAATTCAGACATTGAGTCCCTTCTCTGTACAGGAGGTTGAAATTCATGGTTGGTTTCCTTGAACTCCATGTTCAGGCTCTTAGGTAAGTATGCTCTATCTCCTTTTGCTTCTGTTTTAAGTCATCATTACTATTTCTTTAAAAAGGGAAAATATCCTTAAATTGGTCATGTGATTCAATGGCTTAGAATGTAGAAAGTATGAGTTTGCCTTTAGCCCTCAGGGGAGAAGAGCCTTGGCCAATAGATTTGGGTTTGCTGAAGACTAAAGATAGTGGGAAGGAGAGAGAGACAGATACTGTTTTTTTTTTTTTTCTGACAGTAGCCTTTCTACAGTTGTTTTCCCTCCTGGCTCTTCACCAGACCAGTACCTATTGTGTGGTCTTTCTATAAGATATTTGGCCAGAACAGGCCACATCTCTCTTTCCCTTTCCCTTTTAGGCTATTAGTGTATGTGGATCTAGACTTGCCCCCACCCCTTCCCCTTGTGACTTTATATAAAACAAGTTCATTTTGTCCTTAGGAAAAATATTGGTTTACAATAGAATTCTATTTTATTTGAATGAATGCTAATGTTCTCAATCTAAAAGTCATTTTGGGTAGATTTGTATATGTTAAACCAGAAATTTTCCTGAACGTTCATTTGTTCACTCATCTTCACTAAATATTAAAAGTTGTATTGGGAAGGGGAATAAAATAGAATTTTGATTTTCTTCTCAGAGAATATGCTTCTTTTCCTGATGGACTTCTCTATTCTGCCAAGCACTAGTTCTCTAATTCCACTCCTGGCTTACAATGTCAGAGATGAGTCCTTAGATTTTTGGATTGACTAAAGAAAACTAGGCAGCAAACCCCAAAGAAAAAAGATGAACTTTGATTTTTTTTTAAATTTTGCTTTTCTCAAGATTGAACATGGTAGGAGCAGGAAGATTGAGCTGAGTGTAGTAGATTATCTGGCAGAATTGTGAAAGGTTAGGACTTTGACCTATTTTTTAAACTCTTAATTTAAATAAGGGGAACTTTAAGGCCCTACATAGCTTTTATTTATATATTGCTTTATGGTTTTATTCAAGATTTTACCTAATTTGATCTGCCCAGTCCCCTGGTCACTGTTGCCTTGGGGGTCAGAACTGAAAATCCACATCAGGTTCTCCAAGTCCCTATTCTTTCTTCTCTGGGAATTCTAACAACTTAAGGGTTCCAGCACAGTGTAGTGGATGCTAGATTTAGAGTTATGAAGTCTTGAGTTCAAAGACTGACTCAGAAACTTTCTAATGGTGTGATTACTGATTAAATTATTTAACTTTTTTATGCCTCAGTTTCTTAATTTGTAAAATCAGGGAGTTAGACTTGATGACCTCTTAGGACATTTCTAAATCTAAATCTACATTCCTATCACCCATATCCTTTTTTATCTTAGTCCTTACCTAAACAATCAGGAATCCTGGGCAAAGTCTATAGGGACCTTTTTCTACTTGCCTACTCAGTGGAAACTCCCTTGTTCACGCTCCTCTCCAAACTCTACACAGAACTTCCATGCAATGGAAAATATTTGTCCTAATAATCTTCTCATCTAGAGTTGCCAGGGATCAAATGAGATAATACTTGTAAAGCACTGAGCATGGTGCCTTGCATATAATAGATGTTTAATAAACGCTTATTTCCTTCCTTCCACCCACTCCAATCCCATGGTTGGGGTAAGGGTGGGGAAGGAGCCCCCACTAGCAGTTTCCTGTCACTCAAGGCTATTGTGGAAGAAGTGCTCCTGGCAGTCCCAAGACTCTCCAAAAAAGGCCCTAAACGGGGGGGTTGGCTCTACTATCAATTTTGAGTTAAATAAGGTTTGGTAGGCAGCCTGAGAGTACCAGGGACCTTTGTTATTTGGATTTCAAGGGAAAATATGGCTAAATTATGGTTAGTTCTAATACTACCTGTGGGATTTAATGCTAGTGACTTTATCTCTCAGCACTTCCATTTCCTTATTTGTAAAAGGAGAAATTAGACTAGATGAACTCAAAGATTATTTCCATCTCTAAATCTATAGACTGAGTTAGGAGCAAAGTTTAAAAGTTTAAGGACTGCCTGTAAACTAACAGAGGGCAGAGACCCATAAACCTCAGCTTTCTGTTATTATTCTAAAATAGTGGGAAATTTTATAAAGTATACAAAATGCCAAATAGGACCTTAGTTCTCTTGCCTGATCCTTCCCAAACTCAAAACCTGAAAATTGTGACTTGACCAGCAGTTAGTTCACAATCCCTCTGATTCCATCATGTCACAGGTCCTAGGAGTTTAAGTTAGAGCCAAAGAGCATTGATTTATTAATAAACTCTATATTACCTTTGAGTAGATGGCTCACACATTATCAAATCAAATGAAAAACCATGTAAAATAATCGGATTTAGTAAAACTTTTTTGTTTTTCCTTAGACAACAGTGTCAGGATTTTTTTTTCATGTTTATCAATAGTTATAACACTTTAAAACACAGAAATACAAGTATCTAAGTTCATAAGATTATCAGAAAACAGAGAAATGCATGCTCTCAGTTCTGTTAAAGATCTAACAGGCAATTGTGACAGCTCTGCATACAAGTCTATGTAGTACTTTACAACAAATTGTAAAACAAACATGAAGAAAGACAAACGGTTAATAATACTTATACAGGAATGACAAAATCAGCTAAACTCAGTTAAAAAGGTATTTTTCCCCCTGTGGCTCCACCATTTGTACATTTCAAAACATGTGAAAGGAAAAAATGACACACCTACTGTAGAATAAAACCTCTTTGTAAATCTTTAATTTCTTTGTCCTTTGGAAAACCGAAGAGTCCTAGAATATATGAATAAGGGCAGGATGGGCATTTTCCAACTGCATACTTCTGTCTACATATTCTTTGTTGTAGCAGGAAGCATCATGGCGCCATTTGTAACTCAACAGACCAAACTCAGAAAATGTTACAGATTGACTCTGAATGCAAAACATGACTCCGTTCTGCTTTTATTGCTGTGTTCCCTGTAGCACTAATGTGGCATTGGACAGGATGATCCAAAGTTAGGCATGCTCACAATTGTTAGCATTGTGCTGAGAATGAAACAAAACTTAACCCAAAAAAAGTCTGTGGGAAAGGAGAGAGAGAAAGGGGCAAGCTTTTCAGAATAACTCCTAGAATGTCAAATGTATTCTTCTCATTCTTCCCTTTGTGTTGATTCAATATGTATTCTTGTTCTAATCATAGGAGTGTGTGCCCATTAGCATGACTTACATTCATCCTTAAACATCTGAACACATACATAGTTGGGTTGTGAGCCTTGAGTGCATTTAGAGTCACAATGTTGTCCCAATGGTGTTGGACTCTTGCTAATATAGAACAATATGAATCAAAATGTCTCCTTTTGCCTTTACTTTTTTCCTTCCTTCCTTCCTTCCTTCCTTTCTTCCTTCCTTCCTTCCTTCCTTCCTTCCTTCCTTCCTTCCTTCCTTCCTTCCTTCCTTCCTCTTCCTCCCTCCCCCTCTCTCTTTCTTTCTCCCTTCCTTTTCCTTTTTTCTTTTGTTCTCATTCGTTCTCTCCTTACTTTCTTATAGTGATATGCCCTTCAAAACAATTTTAATATTTTATTTTATAAAATAGATAATTTTTCTTTTTTCTTTTTATTGTCCTACACATCTCTTCTAAAATAAATACCCTTTTGGTTTTTGTATCTAAAATAGAGCTTCATTAATTTTTTTGATAAGATCGAAGAATGTAGGACAGAGAGTAAAGGAGAGTAAATTAGTATTCAAACATCTGAACCAGATTCCTGAACTCCTTATGATTAATCCAGTAGCAATTTGTGAAGATGATCCCTCTATAACCATCTTTCAGTACTAGTTATGGAAGGATCTAGTTCTCATGCTAGTTCACATGGCTATGTTTCATGATGGCTACACAACAAATGACTTTGAGCATCTCCTACTTTAGGAAATGGTCCTAGCCTCCTCATCTCCAATGCACCAATTCATTGTCCCCCTTTCCCCTCAACTTCCTGTCTATGCTATTGACACTGAATCTTGAAGGTATCCAGCTGTGTCCCAATGATCACTTCAGACAAATCCCAGCCTGTGTGCAATCCCCATGGAACTTGTCCATTCTTATTAGAGAAAACTGCTTTTCTATAACCCATTCCTGTTCTCATTCCTATTTACTAGCTCTGCTTATTATACAAAATGAATCTTTCTATATAGGTCTTTTCCACACACACACACACACACACACACACACACACATGCACACACAAACAGGATCTCAAAGGATCCGAGTTTCTGGAAATTCCTCTGTTTATTTTTGAGGGCTGAGAAGAAATAAGAAGGGCATTTAAGCAAGAAAAAAATGAAACTCAAATATCAAACATGGAAAGACTACTGATGGGATATATATGTATGCATATATATATATATATATATATAATTAAAGCTCAAATCATTTAGGAGATCCATAAGATATTGATAAACATTTCTGACTATTGGTCATGTTTAAATGCACTCAGCATTCTAGGTGGATGTGTTTCTTCTGACTGGGTTCTCTTGTCTTTATTTTCTAGTTTCTAAGACATTTCATTATGAAGAAATGGATAGGGTATAGATATGACTTGGTCAAAAAGCATGTACAGTTTAATAACTTTGGGGGCATAATTCCAAATTGCTTTCCAGAACACCTAACACTTCATGACAGAGTGATGATGGACTAATATAAAGAGTGAGAAATGCATTTTGGACATAGTATGGGAATATGTTTTGCTAGACTATAGTTATATGATACAAGGCTTTCCTGCTTTCCCTTCCTTCCTTCCTTCCTTCCTTCCTTCCTTCCTTCCTTCCTTCCTTCCTTCCTTCCTTTCTTTCTTTCTTTCTTTCTTTCTTTCTTTCTTTCTTTCTTTCTTTCTTTCTTTCTTTCTTTCTTTCTTTCTTTCTTTCTTTCTTTCTTTCTTTCTTTCTTTCTTTCTTTCTTTCTTTCTTTCTTTCTTTCTTTCTCTCTTCCTTCCCTGTTCCCTCCTCCCCTTCCCCCTTTCCCATTTCTTTGTTCCTCTCCTCCTCTTCTCCATTCCCTCTTTCTTCTCCCTCCCCCCTTCTCTTTTCTCTACCCTTTTTTTCTTAGTGGATGGGTGGGAAGAGAAAAAAAACCAAATGCATGATAATTGAAACAAAATTGAAATTTACTTTAAAAAAAAGAAATGGGTGGGGTGTTTTTGAGGATTTGATGTGATTCTTTTCTGGGAGAACCATTAGGGCAAGGAATAGAGTTCCCTTGAGGTCATTATTTATTTCTGCTGGAGGTCTGCTTCATCAGATTTTAAGCTTTTCCTAAATGAAGGACTAATTTTGTACGTCACTAGGAACCAATTCTTTTCCTCTTTACTATGTCTCTTTTACTAATCTGTGCTCTCTAATGACTGGTGATTTCTGTAATGTACCATAGATATAACAAACTATAAATCACTGACTTCCTTAGGAAGAGAGGCAAATACTGGTTTGTATTATCTTATGAGTGGGCTGACATAAAATATTTTTTCTATTTGTGCTTCCTCTTCCTTCCCCCTCACCCCCATCACTAAAATAATCTGTAGGACTCTTCATATATTAATTCAGACAACTGATTCTCACTGATTCCACCCAGCCAGTCACTGGAGAGGGGAGGGGTAGTGAAATGTCCTGGGCTTGTCAGAGAAATGCTGACTGCCAAGCTTTTGGCAGGTCTAGCTGCAAAGCTGGGTGGAGAGCTGTCTCCTTTCTCTCTCATCACATTGCATTCATTGCATATCTCTTGAAGTGAGGTCTATGAGGAAACCAGCTTATGTTTAACCAGTGAAATTCCTGACACAAATACAGAAATATCATCTAAGCAGCCTGGTCATTTGGGAGTAGCAGATATGTGAGGCAGTAGAAAAGGACCTTGAAAAATGTAAGGACAATTTTCTGACATTTGTTTTGAACCCCCAGAATTTAAACTTGGGATGCTAAACTGAGAAGAATTTTCTGTGTAAGACAAAAAGAGGTGACTTGGGTTTCAAGGAGAAAGTAAATAATACGATCACAGAACAAAAGGTAGTCCTGTGTAAGAGGAAAATACTCTTCTACCAACATGTGATAGCTTGGGGGGATCACTGATATTCCAAGAGCTTCAAGGGACTTTATTCTTTCTATTTTTATATTGGCAAGAGTGACAAGAGCCAGGCAATTGTGGTTAAATGGCTGGCCCCAGGTCACATAGCTAGGAAGTATCTGAGGTCAAATTTGAACCCAGATCCTCATCAACTCCAAGTTTGGCACTCTATCCAGTGTGCTACCTAGCTACTCCTGCATCATTGATTTGAATTTCCTCATTTCACATATGAGAAACTTGGGTCTGGAGAAGATGAGTGCCTTGTTCTCAAATTCACCAAAGTAGTGTCTCCATCTGCAGTCAAACCCTGATTCTCTAATTCCCAATTCAGCCCTCTTTCCACTGTATGTATCACACATCTACCTCAAGTGGTGTAGGAAGAAGTATGAGGCAGGGAAGCAAATGAAAAGAACTAATTTGATTGGTTTCTCTCTGAATGGATTCTTTTGCTTTTTATTTTGTATACATGGAGCCTAACAAAGTGAACACAGTTCTTTATAACAGTTTGTTGAGTTGAGTTGACCTCAAGTTTTATAAGTTCATAGTATTTAGAACAGGGATGGACCTTAGCGATCTCTTTATTTACAGATGAGGAAATTAAGGTCCAGAGAAAGGACCATAATGCCCAAGGTGCTATAAAAATGGCCCAGTGAGGACCCAAATAACACTTCAGGTTTCAGGATCAGAGTGCTTCCCTCTACATGATATGTGTTGTTAATATGTAATATATGTCTACTAGGATAATAATGCACTGGACTAGCTCATCCTATTTTAAGTTCTGCAGTTTGACAAATTAAAAAATGTGAATACTTTGGTGCACATTTCTTGTTTTCTATTTATGCCAGGGATACAAATGCAAGCAAGATTATTCCTGAAACTTATAATGATGAGGAAGACACACGTCGAGGGAAACTTTGGGGTTGGGGGAGGATGATGTACAAAGTGTTATGGTATGGAGATGGCCAGGAAATAGTTTAGAGGACTGGTTCTGGGCATGGTGAAAACTCAGTTATCAGAAACGGGGAATCCAGAGTACAGGGTCCAAAGTAGGGCAGGAGATGAGAATGAAGGCCAGTGCATAGGCAGCATGATAAGGAGATGGCCAAAATAAATGAGACATAAAAAGAACAGGATAGAAATATTACTGGACTATATAAAGACCAGTTAGGTATGGGGTGAGATTGGAATTCAGTGTTTAGGAATAACAATCTTCTATACACACACACACACACATACACACACACACACACATACACACACACACACACACACAGAGAACTCTTTTAAATACTCATATTCATTACCTTCTTATCACTAGATTCCCTTTCTTATTTTGTTGACAGTCAGCTAGCATTGAACTTCAAGTTTTACAAACTTTAAAAATAGGTAAGGTACTGTATTATAGCTGAATATAAATCTCAATTTATCTCAGGCTCTAAAACCTGTGAAATTTCACAGGCTAATGTTTGATGCCCATTTTGGACCATAGTTGATAATAAGATAATTGGTTTTTCCCAACGGTGAAGATAAACAACTTTGTTATCTAATATTAGGATACCAATATACTAAAGCACAAGTATATATGTGTTCTTCTCACCTTAGTTGGTCAAAAGCTGGCAATTGGTTCAACTCTTTTCTTTTTAGTGAGAATTTTATGATCTATAATAAATTATATTGGTATCCCCTTAAAGTAGTGATCCAATAGTATATTTTTTATAGTGAAATTATCATGGTTCAAGACTGTTTTTGTTTTTTTGGAAAACTAACAAATAAAGAGCTTCCTAATGAATTGTCAATTTTTCACAATGCCCCTCTACATATGACACATTATTCAGTCTAATTATGTTGATAAATGGTGTGATAACTTGGGTAAATTGTATCCTATAAGGGCAAAGAAAAAGTACTTTCACTCTTCAACCCTTAATCCCACCTTTGTCTTTTCAATAAATATGCATTTATTAAAAATTAAGGAAAATAATGTCTGTATGCTAGACCTTGCCTCTTGATTCTAAGAACTTGATCCTGTCCTAGATCCTGGTCCATGAGTTGATACTATTAAGAAATGGAGGGACCCTCTTGAACATTTTTCATAGAGCAATAGTGACTGAAATATCCATACTTTTGCAATGGGGGAATGAATTAAGCCAATTATTTTTAAAACAAGGAGTCTAGTTTTTGGCTTCTGAAACTCTAGTAATTTTCCCTGAGATTAATATAGGATAATAAAGTGTTTTTCCCTAAAGAGGATTGCCAAAAAGATAAGGACCAATAATGACAAGATTCTAAGGCTAGGTATGTCAGCGAGTCTCAATTACATGTTGAACCCCTGTCCTTTATCTCTGACCTCTTTATAATGCATGTCTCTTGGGATCATAGAGATAGTTCAACCAAACATTTAATAGGTAAAACTGAGTCTCAAGGCGATGAAATTACTTGCCCAAGGTTACATAGTTAGTGGCAGATTAGAACCCTAATCTCTAGACTCCCACCCCTTTGCCAATTCTTTTCAAACATACAGTCCCCACTGAATGCCTGCATTCAAGGACAGAGGAATCTTTTTATTGCTACCATGCCTACCCAAAGATAATGAACTAGTACATAAAATTGTCCCCTTTCATCCCACACGGTGTAGTTATTAAGTGAGCTATCCACCCCTGCCACCATGTTTAACTTTTTTTTTTCATAGCATCAATTGCTATTATTCCTCAGTTGATTATCAGCACTCAATAACACAATTCTGTTTGGATACCTTCAACCCAGAGCTTGAATAGAGTCAGATCATCTTGAAAGATAGAAAAATCTGTGGAGCAGATAAAATGGAAGAGTATCAACACAACCTTCAACAAGGCATGTAATATTTAAGAAAATAAGGGAAGAGCACACGTTGGATTTTGAAAATGGGGATAATTTCTTTTCAGACCTGCTGAATCATAAGTAATAACTCTGAGAAGAACCTATAATATAACTGACATCAATTTCCCTGAGAATGCACAGGAGAAAACTAAAGGCTGGCTCTAGGATATAGTCTTCTTGGAATTAGCGTATACAACAGTGAGTGGTGTTATAAGTTGTCTGTCAACCAGTGTTAAAATTTTTAAGGAATATAATTCCTTTCTGTAAAAAAAAGTTTAAAAATTTGGTCAGTGTTACAGTCAGATAAATTCTTTAAAAAACCCTATAAATTGTTTTAAAATTTTTATTTCCACTTCCATTCAAAGGCACATTAGGTACAAACTCTCCTTGTTGGATTCATATTATTTTTTTACTGATCTAAGTTTCTCCATAGAATTTCTAGGAATGGGAATCTCTAATTGCCTTTTTGTTCTTGCTTTTATTTCTCCCTGGAAGACTGCCATCATGAACGTTTAGGCAATAGAGAAACTGGAAGAGTATTCAAAAGATTGCCTGTATCATTTTGGCCCATAGAAATTGAAATAACTCTTGTAGAAGTCAATTTTATGATGGCCAGCTTTTCAGGTTGGCAGTAATTTCCAGGGAGTCGGTCTTTTCCCCAGGGAAAATGCCACATTTAAGGAAAAGGAAATTATCATAGCTTTTTAGGACCCAAAAGGACTTTTAAGGATGAGCTAGTCTACCATCTTACCTTGAGGCAGAAGGCTAAGCCAGAACATGCTGATAATATTATATTCTGCTTTAAAAAAAATCTATGCTAAAAAAACTCTCTTATGATACACAGAATTAATGAATTAAAATTCATTTTTATTTCTACCTGACACAGAAAAAATAGTACTATGGTTTACATCAATGAATCTCAACACTTTTCAGACCTCTCTAAATAGTAGGTGAGGTCTTTTGGGTAGCATACTTGCCTGGTACACATCTGAATTATGGACAGACCACCTGCATGCAAAGTCCTATCTTTCCCCACTTTCAGTTTGAAGAAATCCCTGTTGAATTTTCATATGACTTGCTACAAGCCTTTTGATCAGTTGGGTGTATGTGTCTGGTGTGTAGGGCAGTACCAATGGCAAGAAGAGCCTTGGGACTTTGTGAATCATTTTGATCATGAACACATGGCCACTCATATAAACCATTTATTTGGTCATGGAATCCTAACATCCCTGCTGAACAGATTAACATTAAAATACCAACTCACATCAGAAAAATGCAAATGGTTCTGTCATATAAATGAGAAAGTTTCTCAAGAAATTCTTCTTAGGATTAATCTGAATGCCTCATGCTATAGGTTAAGCCCAAATATTTTCCAAATTGAATTAAACTTGTTATAAGTCATTCTGTTCTTTTGTTTGATGTTAATTTACTGCAATTTTGCCTTTTATATGTCATCTTTATACCTTCTTTTTTGAGGCTTTTCCCCCTTAACCTTCCCAATTTGAAGAGTATTCTAAACAAAATAATGATAACTTAATATTTCATTGATTAAAGATTTGAATCATTCAAAATGGTTATATTTTCTTGTTCTCACATGGGAATAATGCTCCAATTCACAGTAGGATAGAAGTTCCTTGAGGACAGGGGCTGTATTTTGGTTTTATTTTGTATACCCAGTGCCTGTCATGTAGTGGCTATGTAAAGAAAGTTTGTTGGATTGGACTGGATTTGCAGGCCTCAGTGAATATAGTAACCAAGGAAAGACATAGACTAAATGTCCATTTTTTATGAGTCTATAAGTATATGATCTGCCTTAGGTAGAATTTGTATTTATTGAAATGTGAAATAATTTTAATAAACATGATAGTTTAATGTAAATAGAAAAGAGTATTTAACTTTTTTTTTTTTAGCAACAAGAGAGGAATGTTACTGGTGCTTCAGTAATAAAATTATAGCTGTGATGGAAATGATATCTTACCTGCTTAAAAACTGTAGACTGATTAAATATTTCTGGAAACAAATCACAGTGAATATTTTCTTTCAAGTACATGGAAGCATGGAGGAATATTCATGAGTATAAAATAATGGTTTGGTACTTAGCTTTTGAAAAACAGGCCTACCTTCACAAGCTATGGTTTTGAAATAAAATATCTGACATCTGTTCTCAAAAATAAAGCCATGATGAACCTGAGAATGCAGTTTGGTTTTTTCCTGTTTCAAAAGAAAATGATTAGCTGATGCCAAAAACTCATTCTCATGCAAGCACACACTATCTTTTTAGTTATGAGCTCTAGGATTTCTTTTAAGAAACCTGCCTAAAAAAATAAGCACAAGGATTCTATAGGTGCCCAAGACTCGATTCATTTCATTGCATGATCTATATGCAATTCTATTGAACCAGTCACTGGGCTCTACCACACCCGGAAAACCAGATGATGGTTAACTACTTTCTTACCTAAGTTTGGAGGGGAAATTTACTAATCCAAAATTCCATTTCTAGTGAGTAGAAAAATACTTAACATACAAGCATAATTGTATGTACATATAGAAGTATAATTTTATGTATATGTTAATTGTTTATGAAAATCCAAGTAGAGAAATACTGCCAGTTTATCCCTCTTTCAGATAGCAAACCCTATAAAAGAGATCATCCTTTCCTAAATCTCTTCCAAAAAAAAGCAAGGAAAAAAATATAGCTCCACATAGCTCATAACCTCTGAAAATGTTTAATAGATTTCAGAAGACTTACTCTCATAATGTCATCATTGCATGCCCAAGAATAAGCAACTGGGAAGGACATAATGGAATTTTATTGTTCTGACATCTTCTGAAAATTTTGCTATATGGGGATTCGTCATCATATACATTGTAATTTTATGTGTGTTTCCCTTTCCTCTGCTTTCACTAAGATGCCATGGGAGAGAGTTCCCATGAATTTAGAAAATTCAGAAATAGGAAAAATGTGCTTTTTTTGGTTACAACCTGTGAGGAGAGGCAGGTTGCGGTAGTAGAGAGCTGGTTGGCTTTGCCTCAAGAAGACCTGAATTCAAGTCCTACCTTTGACTCAGAGTTGCTGTATTAGCAAGCAAGTTGTTTGACTTCTAAATGTCCTAGAAAACTCTAAGTTTGGGTTTAAGTTGCGGATCTGCATTGAGGGAGAAGTTTTCCATGCTGGAAGTCCTTTGCTTTGATGAAATTACAGGTCCTGAACATACAAATCTTATGAGAAAAGACTTTATAATCTACCCTGTGCTGTCAATTACATGATGCAGTACCCTTGGATGTCTACAAATGACCAGTAGGACTGCCTGAGTTTTTTAAGTTTTCATCCAGAGATTTTGCATCTTAGGAGACACACTGGGCATGTACGAGCTGTTGTATTAGAGAATCTAAGGGGAAATGAGAATCACAATTCCAGATCAGGCTGTTCAAAACACAACACTTATATGTCACATCTATTACAGAGTAGATATGATGAAATGAACAATTAATTAGATCTGCCCAATTCATTGACATGAAAAGAATGAGTAAATACATTTGGCATAGAGTAATATATTTGCTCCATACCCACCAAAATAATACCCAGCTCACACTTCTTCATTTTAACTACCTGAAGGTTTTCATGAACAATTAAATAAAGGTATAAAACTACCCTTGATATATTCACTGCAAATTAGATAATACCCCTGTTTTATATACCAAAAACTGACCCAGATAGTATGTGTTACTACCTGCATAGTCTAAAATATTCAATTATCTTTAAAAACAAAAACAAAAATGCTTTGAGATTTTTCTTAGACTACATGCTTAAAATATTTGTTGTTTAACATATACAAAGCCACAAACCCAGAGCATGCATATTCATGGCCTTAAACTAGAGAGCTTAGAATACAAAGGCCAAGAAAAAATATCATTAAAAATATCCTTCACCCAACCACCCTCCACCCCCACATATTTTCTGTTGTAAATACAAAACCTGTATCTACAAAAAAGTGCACTATTTCTAAAAATGCAGGTACAGAGTTTTCCTTTGGTAGGGGCAAAAGCTATTTAATCCCTCGATCAACTTTCTTCTATCACAGTTTTAGAGTTCTTTTCCAGGGCTCAAATTCAACTGCCTATGTTTGTGACCATCCAAGGGGCTAGCTACTGGGTCCCATACTTGGTTTAGCAGCCCGGTTGAGAGGGGTTAAACCCAGAAGTTAAAGCGTTGTGTTCTTCAGAAACAAGGAGCTAAATTTTGGGGGTATTTTCTGTTCTGTTTAACTCTAGAATTTTATCTAGAATTTGCTTAAAAGGAAAAACTAAGCCTTAGACAATTACTGAATTGTTTCATTTGTGGCCATGGCCATGGCCAAGATTCTTCAACAATCTTATACTGGAAATTTTCTCAGATTTAGGAGCTTTATTTAAAAAGATTTCACCCCTGCCTGCTCCATGTCCCCCAACAAATTAAGAAGATCACAAACAATAGCAGCAGACTGATTTTGTGTAACTAGTGAGATTTCTTATTTGATCACTCAGTCTGAATGTGAGAGGCTCACATTTTGGCTGCCATTTTTATGATCGATTTAAAACATTTTCTGGGGAGGTGTGTTCAATCATTTTTTCAGATGGAAAAATTAAACTTTTCATATTTTACTTTGTGTGGCCACTGGTGAATAGCACTGTTGGCATGGGAAATATGGGCATTCCCACTTAATTTTCCCATGGAGTAACTTTGCATATGAATATCATTTCTGATGGTTTCACAGTGGCAGTAGACACATTTAGACAAAACCAAGCTCTATATTAAGCATTCACCTTTAGGAGCAAAAGAACAACTTCTTCAAAGTGTAATAACCAATATTCAGATTCATCTAATATAATTTATTTAAGTACCAACCAGGAGACTTGGAACTGGAGGGCAGGGGGGTAATAGAGCTTTTTTTTCAAAACTTTGAAATTTAGAGGGCACTTGTTCATAAGCTAGAAATAGCTTAGTTTAGCACCTAATTAGGAAGATCAATTAGTTAAAATAGGAGGTGAAAAATGATGATTCCTTCCTATGACCATAGAACCCCAGGAGAACTCATTCCCACTCTGATCCTGCCTTGCTTTCTCTCCGGTCCCCAGACTTCTCAGCAGCTGCTTCATGGTACCTTTGGGTCCTTCCTCATTCCTAACTGATTTTGTCTTTAAAAGTTGTTCTGAGGGTATCTTCCATGCTGCTGCTTGTCTGTGGCATTGAAAATGATCATTACAGCTCTGACAAACCTAATGTCTTTACATATATTTCTACGATTCATGAATGCTTTGATGGTGTCATTTATGGCAAACACTCAAAACAAAGATAATCAGGATGACATTGGGATGGAATATTTTCTAAAATAAGCCACATATTACTGCTGTGAGATAATGGCTATTTCACAGATATAACTCTAAACAGGTCTGCTAGACTATTTAGATGGATACTGGTAGAACAGTAGCATAAACTTAAATCAAACCTTAGTGTGTGTGTGTGTGTGTGTGTGTGTGTGTGTGTGTGTTTTATCCCTACAACTTACTTTTTCTTTCTCAATTGAGTTACGTTGAATTTTAGGTGAGGAACAGGTCACAGATTGAATTTGGCCCTGGAGTTCATCCCAACCTCTTTAAAACCTAGGGAAATTATTCCTCTGGATCTACATTGGTTTCAAATATGGCTTTTTAAAAATGATGATCTCAATGTCTTTTTTCAAAAAAACCAAACAAAAATCCAAAGAACATTTTTAGGGAGATATTACCATGAATCATGTCACAATTAAACCTTGGAAGGATAAAATGAATAGACTATTTGAACACAGTAAAAGTTCTAAATCTTATTTCCAATTTGCATAGCCACACACATGGATTGCAGTGCTAAACATACTGCCTATGTACAGTCAAGCTTAGATGATAATGGGTACAAAATTCCTTTAGGATTTAAAGGTATCCAGTCGTCCATGCTGCTTACATCTGCATTCTGCCATGGCCACCACCATCTTGTTTATTTAAGGTAGTCAGTTATATACATCTATTTCAGGGTAAATCAATCCAGAAGGCAGTCGCAGATGTGAATATTTGTCCATGCGGTGACAGCTTTCACTCATTGGGTACCAAACTAGTTAATGCCAAACAGACCCTGATCTGGATAGTAAGTAATATGTTGTGCTTTATGAAGGCTAAAGACCAGAGTTTATTGTACACTATCTGTCCAAAGAAAACCAATCTCAAATAATCAAGTGCAAGTGTGCAACACAGTTGATAAATGCGTTAGCTCGGTGAACAGGTTTCCTGCTGCAATTAAAAATAAGTGGTTTCTATTTTTGTTTGTTTTGTACTTAAAAATAGGCCTTATACTCTCATTTACTAGTATTGGCCATTGTTTGTACCATAGACAAGGACATTCAACCAGATGGTAATATGTGGGAACATTTTATATCTGAACGTGTGTGGGGAGGGAGAGCGGTGGGAGGAGAGAGAAGACCCTCCTGAAAGAATTAGAAGTGATCAGTGCTTAAAGTAAATACAAGAATCAGTATGGGGAAGGTCCACAGTTTCAATAAATACAAGTGTAACAAGCATAGGTGTTTCTCAACTTGGTGGAATTTTTCTGCATATTAATACAGTATCATACAAAATAGCAGGGCTATTAAGAGCAGTGATTGGCAAAAACTTTCACAATAACTTATGCTCATGAACGAGTCTTCATTGAACACATTCTGCATTTGAAAAGTGCCATCCCTCTGTTGCTCTCGTCCTCCCTTGGACTCTCCAGGGAGAGGTGAGCCAGCTTGGCAGTGTTCTGTTGGGAAAGTTCACCCATTAATAATCTGGCTGGGTCCAGTGTACTCATTTCTGAGTGGCAAATTGCGACTTCATCGACTTCAATGTCTGTGCAAAGTGCGCTTCTTTCTTTTCAAAGAAACCAGTGTCTCTAACTCATTTACAAAAAGCTGAAGCCTTTTGTGTCTATCCGGGTCACCCTGAATAGGACTCTAAAGAGAAAATCGCAGTAACGTACAAGTTAGGAAGGAGAGCTCATGTCACAGACTGTACCTGGTACCTTGTGGATGGTATGAGCCAGGGCTCCCCTCAGCAAAGGTCAGGCAGGCTGGCGGGCTGGAACTATTGCTTGGAAAACTAGAAATATCTTAACAATAAATTGATGGCCACAATGGACACCAGAAAAGTGTTGTTGTCTTCCCTCCAATGTGCTTTCCCTTCTGTATTTCCTATAAGACTTTAAGAGATGTCTAATTCCGAGTAAAAAGTCATTCTCTGTTGCCTCATCAACTCCTTTTAATAAACAGTAAAGCCACTCATACTCCAAAGTACCTTGAGTTCAGTTCCCATAAAACACTGCACTTATGATCTTTCATTGCAATCCAAAACGCAGGAGGAAAAGATGTAAGAGGCTCTCTGGAAAAAGGGAAAAAAAAGAACAAAATATCCCCAAACCCAGAATCCCATAATTATCCTCAGAAAAACACCCCATACAATCAATGTAGCCTCTTCTTCTCTATTTCACCCACAGTCTCAAGTCATAAATTAGATTAGTCTTCCATCAAATAACTTAAAAAAAAAAGAGAAGGAATTGGAGCAAGTTCTGTCTGGCTCAGTGCCAGGTAGCAGCCAGTGCTTCTAAAATCTCAGTCACTGTTTGGAGAGATAGAGATTGAAAAATCATATGAATGTGGAAAGTCTTCACATCGACATAGGAGCTTTCCCGATGGGGGGGGGGGGATGGGGTGGAGGTTGGGAGTGGGAAAGAGGAGGAATTGGAGGGGAGCCAGGGCTAACCAGAGAGGAGAACAGCGAGCAGGATAGACTGTACTTCACGGCCCTTCGGAAGCACCCCGTGCTCTTGGGGGGTGCCAGCCATGTTGAGTATTGCACAGAAGAAAGAAGGAAGTGGCACCTCAGCCTTGCCAAGTGGATCAGTGCTCCCTGCACATGGGCAAGTTCACAAAGGTGAAAACGTTGAATTCAGTCATGATGGAGAAACACAAGAAGATGCCATATAGGAAAAGGCACACGAACCCCAGCTTCTTGTCTAGCTTCCACTTGTTCATGTGGACACCAAATACCTGCAAACAGACACAGAATACTTTGGCTTTGGTATGGAGAAGGAATGGTAGTTGCTGAACGGCTCTAAATTACTTGTGTGGAATCAATGCCAATCTATTTTTAAGATCTCTCTTAGATCATCAATGATAAGAGGACCAATGGCTTGCAGATCACAAATAATAACCAAAGACTGAAATGACAATGTAAACTACATTCTCATTCGTTATGGAAAAAAAAAACATGATTAATTTGGTATTGAAACAAGCAGAAAGTGTCAGAATTTTTATCTGAACTCTAGTTTTAGGCAATAAATTAATAAGAATATTACACAATTATTTTGAACTGAATACTTATTATGTTTGGTAAAAAATAAAGTAACAACTTCTGTGGACTTAGTGAAGTTCCAGTATAGACTTTTAATGGTATGGTACCAATCACTGAAGTTTATAGCAATGACTTCAAGATCCTACAATATCCTGAAGTACCTTCTGAATCTTCAAAGGAAACCTGAATTATTTTCACTATCATTTTAGCATATCATGTTAAGCAATCAATGGCATTCTAATTCTTTAAGAATTGGACATGAGTATATGTAATAGATGATTACTTTCAGTTAACTAGAATATTCTCATTGAAGGGTGCTACTTCCCAGCCTCTCTAGCATGTAGGAGTTTGCTACATTAGATTTGTGTGGATGATTTGTCCATTTTTTTTTTTTTTGATAAAGCTGTATGTGCCTGACATGAGACAAGACTGCTTCCCTCTGGGAGGCCTGGCTTTATTTCAGGCAAGAATAAAGGATTGCTAGTAGGTTGCCAAGGCCTACTTCCAAGAAGGAATGGATGCTGGCAGGGTCTTGGATAAGACTCCACCAAGTTACCATGAAGCACAAGACCATCAGGAAAACACTCTCAAAAGAAGGCATCTAAACAAATACAGGCATGAAAGGGTCAATGGTAAAGATGATGAGAAATAGTCCATACAACTGAAAACACTGACTGGAAAGTTGTATACATACCGTGACAAAAACAGAGGCCAACAGCAAGCCAACAGAATAGATCAGTCCCCTGCTATTCAGTCGAATCTGTAAGGAAGGAATTTCAAACTGAATCATGGTTTTATAAAAGCCATTTCCCTTTTCCTTGGCATGTCATCAACTTTAGAATAGCACTATCTGCAAGAATCTTCCTAAAACAAAGAAAATCAAATGGTCTTTATCCATCTCCCAACACCTTCTTGCTGGCAGCCTTGATAAGGAGAAGAGAGAAAGAGTAATAAAAATACTTAATTAATCAGAATCCTCTTCTGCATTCCATTTCAATGATTTCTTTTATATATTCCCTGGAGTGCTTAGCACAGTACTGGGCTCAGAAATGATGCTCAATAAATGCCTTTTGGTTGGGTGATGACTTGTACACTATTCAGAGATGTTCAGAAAGTGACTGCAGAATGGAAAGGTGTTTAATTGTCACAGAAAAGATTTAATTATGTTTAATATGTTCTATTTATTAAGCTAGTATAATGGGTACTTTAGAAAAATCTTCAACAGTGTTTTTGGCTAGCCCTCAGATAATTCAATAAATGTTAATTAAGTTCTTACTAAGTAAAAGGCAAAATGGCATAATAGAGAGGGGCTTGACCTTACCCTCAGAAAAATTAGACTCTCAAGTTCTTCCTCCTGATACACAACAGTTGTGTGACCCCCAGCAACATCTCAGGACCTCATACAATATTTTAGGACTATAAGTTACAGATGAATTATAGATCTGCATGCATGGAGGGAGTTTCCACACCAAGAGTTCTTCACCTTAGTGGACTCAGAGGTATGGATTCTCTCTGATCCCAGATTCTCTTAAAAATTGTACATAGCACTATGTTAAGTGCTGGGGATACAAAGTTAAAATCAAAACTGTCTCGCTTTTCAGAGGATTTATATTCTACAGGGGAAGAAATGTCATAAATAAACAGAAAATTATATAAGGCAATTTCAAGAAGGAGAGAGCAGTAACCACTGTGGGCATGAAGAAGATCCTCTTGTAGAAGGCAGAATTTGATCTATACTCATTGAAGTTAGATCAAGTCAAGTCAGCTAGCATTTATTTGTTGCCTGCTGTGTACTAGTCACTTTGCTAAGTGTTAAAGAGATAAAAAAGGTCAAAAAAAAGTTTGTTAATTTTTTAAAAAGACAGTCCATGACAGATAAAAGTACTAGTAAAGTACAGGTAAATCTAAAAACCAGTTCATGCACTTAAAGGACTCTCATTCTAATGGGGGAGATAACATGCAAATTATTATGCGCAAACAAGATATATTCAGGATAAATTGGAGGATAACCAACAGAGGCACTAAGATTAAAGAGGATTGGGAAAGACTTTTTGCAGAAGCTGGAACTTTTGCTGAGACTTGAAGGAAGCCAGGCAGCAGAAATGAGGAGGAGAGACTTTTCTAGGTTTAGGAGGCAGACAATGAAAATGCCTGAAATTTGGAGATGAAATGTATTGTGTGAGAGAGCAAGAAAGTCATTATCACTTGATTGCTGAGTATGTGGAGAAGAGTGAGATGTAAGAAGATGGGAAAAGTAGGAAGGAGATAGCTGTGAAGGGTTTTAAAAGAAAATCAGGAGATTTTATATTTGGTTGGGGAAGTAATAGGGAGCCACTGGAGTTTATTGAATAGCGGACAGGGAAAATGATATGGTCAGAAGTGCATTTAGGGAATATCAGTCTGACAATTGAGTGGAGGAAGGATTGCTTTGTCAATGCAAACTCAGTTCAGATTATGTAACATAATCTCAAAGTAGACCCAGTCAGCATGGTTTTAAGATTTTCTCCATCTTTGTTCAGTAGTATGTGAGTAGTGGTAAAGACAAAGAAGAATTGGGAGTAATTTGGTTTGGCAGGGCAAGTTGTTCAACAGGAGAAAAGGGAAAGGGACTTGAGAGAAGTGACTAGTGTAGAATTGGACTGACTTACCAAGGTCTTGGTCAAGATGCAGAAAGGAAGAGAAGTGTAGTGTGAAGATTAGATTTAGCTATCTCCTGATTATAACAAGAAAGGTATTTAGCTCTTCCTTTATTGTGAAGATTTAAATTGTAATCCCCTGTCTATTTTTAGATTTTAATCCCCAAAGTATTAACTCAATATTTAAAGTAGATCTACCCATTTTAACTACAAAAGGTGTTAAACCAAAAATGGTGTTAACTAAACACAAAATGTATAACTAACTACAAAAGGGTGAACATCCATTTCATACACTGAGTGGGCGGTCCTGGAGAGGAGCATCTGCTGTGATTGGTAGATGTAAAATTTAGGGGAGGTGACACAAGAGAAAAAGATCTTTAAATAGAGGAAACAGAGGCACACAAGATAGAATCAAGATTCAGTCACTTGTAGTTGGAATGAAGAAGAGTCACTGGAATACTGGAAGAATCATCAGACACTTGAGGAGAAACTGGAAGACAGACATTCAGACTTGGAGTGAAGACACTTCACTGTGAAATTGGACCCCTGGAGAAGCTCATGCAGGAGACCTCAGAATGCTTTTCTTTTAGATGGTCACCATGATGAGTGTAGAGGCTGACTTGGTTCCTTGCCCTTTCTGGAGGTGTGAACCTTCAAAGAAAGGCCCATCATCTTGAGACTCCTTTTCCCTGATTAGAGTCTTAGAATTTCTACCTGGCTGTGAGGAAGCCAGAGCTCTCTCTCCCTCTCTCTCTCTCCCCTTTTCTCTCATCCTTAATATCTTCCCTCTATTATAAATAAACTATGATAAATTACATTTTACTTTAGTAATTTATTTTGAGATTTATAAATTAAATCTCTGGCAACCACCAATTTAATATTCAAGTCCAACCACAAAAAATTAACAGTAGTAAGTGTAGGGGTAATGGCCTGGAAAAGAACTGAAGGGTGAAGGCATTGGAGATTTCAGAGAGGATAAAGAATAGGGTTTGGACATTCTGAAGAGCAATATGGAACTATGCTCAAAGGCTATAAAACTATAAAATAAAAACTTCCTTTGGAAGATCCCTTTGACATAATAATATCACTACTAGGTCTGTATCCCCAAAAGATAATAAAAAATAAAAGGATCTATAAGGACAAAAATGTTTTTTAGCAGCTCTTCTTGTGGTAGCATTGGGGCTGTCCATCAACTGACTGATAGCTTAAGTTATGATATATATATATATATATATATATATAAGTGTGTGCTCTATAAGAAACGACAATCAGAAAATTTTTAGAAAAACATGGAAAACCTTACATGAACTGATTCAAAGTGAAATGAGCAGAACCAGAACAGTATTCACAGTAAGAGCAATATTTTACAATGATCAACTGTGAATGACTTAGGTGTTCTTAGCAACACGGTGAGCCATGATAATTCCAGGGGATTTAGGATGAAAAATGCCACCCACCTCCAGAGAAAGAACTGATGGAATCTGATTTTTAAAAAAATTTGTGTTTTCTTTCACAACATGACTAATGTGAAAGTAAGGTTTGCATGATTGCACATATGTAACCTATGTCAAATTACTTGCCTTCTTAGTGAGGGGGAAGAAGGGAGAGAATTTGCAACTCAATTAATGGATATAATTGGAAAAATATTAAAGAGAAAAAAGAATAGGTTTGGAGTGTTAAGGCAGAGGGGTAGAATGAAAACAGGTTAGGAACAGATTAAGGAATTTCAGAATTCAAGAATATGGATGCGGCATACTTGTGGATGATGGCAAGGTCAAAGTTATGAAGGACTCTAGGGTTTCTAAGAGGTAAAACTGAGGAAGGAGTACATTCTGGAAATGGGCTCTTTTGGGCAAAGAAAAGTTTATCAGGAGAGATGGAACAGTAAGAACACAAACCCTCACCTTTCCTTTTGTTCTCAATTTATTTTTTTCTCAATCAATCATAATTGAGCAAGAACATTCTATCATATTATGGTCCAGACACTGTTAAGTTCTTGGGGGAGGGGTGATGGTATAAAAACAAAAATGAAACAATTCCTAACCTCAAGTGCTTTCAAAATAAGCATTTATAAAATGTTTCAAAATAACTTGGGGGGTGGGGGGAATTTTGTTGTTGTTGGAAGGCAATAGCAGCTAAGATAATCAGGAAAGATCTTGTAAAGAGGTGGGTAGTTCAGCTGAAATTCTGAAGATAATTAGGGATTCTAAAAGCTACCTCTGATGATGAGGATGAAGAGGGAGCACATTCCAAGAATCCCTTAAACCAACACATATTTTGCACATATCACTTATACTTCATGATAATTAGTCAGTGGAAATGTTTCATTTGAACCCATAAGTAATACTTTCTGAATGGGGAAAAAAGATTGTTTCAATACATATATTTTCTTTTTAAGGTTTGACTTCTCAATTAGAGTAATAGAATTTAGAGCTAAAAGGGAACTTACACGTCCTCTAGTATAATCTCATTTTACAATGAGGAAACAGGGCGTGAAAAGGTAAAATGACTGTTCAAAGTCACACAGCTGGTTGGTGGCAGGGCATTGATTCAGATCCTATTCTTATAAATTCCCAGTCTGATATTTTCTCTCCCATACCACTCACCTCCTTCAAAGGGTTAAATGGATATTCTAATGCTTTTAAAGCTGGTGTCTGAGAATAGAATGATCCATCTGACTCTGGCTAGACTAACATCCAATTCTTAAGTACTTAGTGGAACTCACACATGATACAGATTCTATAGTTTTATAGAGCATAAACACTGGTGTTTAACCATAAACAGACAAAAAATGAAGAAAGTCCAGAGGTAACTCTGCCACTATTCCCTATTTTCTAACAGCTGGATACCTTCTGTTTTATTATTATTATTATTATTACATGCTTAATAACCATCACCATCACAAAAAAACATTTAACTAAACAAGTGCATAAAAATTATGTGCAAAACCACAAACTCTACATTGTTTACAATTTATTAAAGATATACAAATTTTATATGTGTGCTAATATAAACATCCTCTACTTTTGAGGTCCCTTTGGATTTGTTTTATTTGGATGCGTTTTCCTCTTGATTTTGCGGCTTTTAAAAAATGTAATTATAGTATGTAATATTCTCTTTTATTGTCTTTTCCTTTCTTCACATATTTCCCATATTTTATTTATATTTCTAGTATTTGTTATTTCTAATAAAATAATACAATCTATTACATTAAAATATCAATTCTCCCATTTATTGCACATGTTATTTTTAGTGATTATGTCATTACACAACTTCTGTGAATATTTTCACACATATATATCTTTTTACTCTCAATAATGCTTTTTGGGCCTAATCCTAGTAATAGAATCTAGGTCAATGGGCATGAACAACTTTATAGCTCTTAATAAATATTTCCATCTTGTTTTCTAAAAAAAAAATTAATAGCTGCTCCTGCAATACAATATTAGGCCTGTTTCCCCATGTTCCTATCAGCATTTAATATGATCACTTTAACCCATCTGGTTCTCACTTAACATACTTATTTAGTATTTAGCTAGATTGGTCCTTAGGCAACAGACCCCAAAACCATACTCTTTCCAAAACCAAGTCTTACCAGCCTGGTCATACCCAGTGGAACTTTTGTTCCAATGCCATAACCCCTCAGGATTACCTCCATAGTATGAGAAGTATTAAAATAAGATGTTTGCAGTATATTTATGCTCTCTAAATCATTGTTATCCCACAAGACTATGCTTAGGCTTAGATATACTACTAACTTCTTACAGGTATGTGTGAGGTTTTTCTAATGTCCATCATATTTAACTTATCTAATTCGATTTATATATTCTATAACTTATCTATTCATCTACTTAACTTCTTTATTATTTATTTTTTATTAGATTTGTCTAGTTCTGAGAGGGGAAATTAAAGTCCCCTGCTATTATTATTTTCTTATCTATTTCCATCTGTATTTCAATTTAATTTTTCTTTTAAGAATCTGGATACTGTAATATTTGGTGCATGTAGGTCTAATACTGATAATGTTTCATTATTCATAGTACTCCCCCCTAAAATAATATATTTACTCTTTTCAGCCCTTCCAATTATATCAATTTTAGCCCCAACTCTGTAAGATCATGACTGCTACTCCTGCCTTCTCTGGATCAGATGAGACAGTATATTCTGCTCCAGCTCCTCACCTTCACTCTATATGTGTCTCTAATTTTCAGTGTATTTCTTGTAAACAAGACATTGCTAGATCTTGTTTTTTGATTCTTTCTGCTATCTATTTTCTTCCCATGAGTGAATTCATCCCATTATATTCATAGTACATGCATAGTCATAGTTACTAGCTATGCATTTCCAACTAATCTGTTCCTCCTCACTGTTTATTTCCTTCTTCCTTCCACTGAATCCCTCCTCAGATATCCAATTTCCTTTGACAAATACCCCTCTGATTTACACCCCTTTCCCCCCAAATCCTCTCTTATCTTCTCCTTTTGTCTTAGTTAGACCCACGTTTCCAAAGATCCCTTTCTTCTCCCTTCTCCTTTACCTTTTAATTCTTATTCTATTTATCTTTCCAAAAAGCCCTTCCTTATCCTTCCAACTGTGCCCTCCTACTGCTTGATATGAGTTGGATTCTACAAATCCTTCTATTTTGTCTTAAGAATCCCTTCCTGTCCCCTCACCTTACCTCCCTAACCCCCCAGTCTCTCCCTTATCCCACCCCCATTCTCTCCTGTTTCTCTGTACATTAAAAAAATTTTTTTTGCCTTTCTAATTGTGTATGTTGTTCTCTCTTTTCCCCCAGGTCTGATGAGAATAGGGTTCTAGTACTACCAGCCCTCCACCCTTTCTTCCCTCTTTCTGTGGCAGTTCCTCTCCTTCCTTCTCCATATGAGATAGCTTTCCACCCTACCTCATCTTGGTCTATTCTCCTACCATTTCAGCTCTTTCCCTTACATTACCTTGACCTTGAGTCTTCTATCCATATCCACCCCTTTAAAATATCCAGGCAATGATGCCATTCCCAGGGGTCAAAGATGACATTTTCCCGTTCTAGAATCAAACCATTTCACCTTTTTGCTTATGATTAGTCTTTCATTACCTTTGTAGGTTTCTCATAGATCAAGTTTTCTGCTGATTTCTGGGTTTTCTCCAGTAGTAGTTGAAATTCTTTTAGTTCATTGAATATCCATTTTTTTACCTTTCATAGTTATGCTCATTTTTGCTGGATATGTTATTTTTGGCTGTAAGTCCAGTTCTCCTGCTTTATAAAATGGTGTATTTCATGCCCTGCATTATTTTAATGTTGTGGCTGCTAAGACTTGTATTATTCTGACTAGTTCCACAGTTTAAAAAAATGTTTTTCTTGTTTGTATTTGCTCCTTAACCTGGGAACTACAGAATTTAGGAATAATGTTCCTTTGCATTTTCATCTTTGGACCTCTTCCTTTTGGTTTTTAAACTGCTATTAATGTCACAAAAATTTCCATTTGGAATTTGGGTAGACTCCAGGGACTGAAATGCCAGTGCAGGAAATGTTTTCTCTACCAGACTTGGATCAATAGTCAATGTTAGTTGCAATGTGGCTTTTCTGAAGGATGATAACCTAAGGCAAAGCAGAAGACTTTTGTTCCCTAATTCTACCATTAATAGAAATGAAGATATCTTATCCATGCCTGAGGTTGGGGGCTTCCAGAAGGCGTGGGACTACTTTGTTCATTCCCCTTAGCCTCTGGTAAAGGTTAGAGCACCAAAGAATGCTTGTTGAGTTGAAATGATTGATTTAGGCCGACTCACACCAGACTTCCAGTGGTGTGAGGTGATTTTTAATTTTTAGAGTCACTTGCTGTCCAGTCATTCAGTCTTGTCTGACTCCTCTTGACCAGATCATGACAATTCCATATATACTGTTTTTTCTTGGAAAAAATACTGGTCTGGCTTGCCATTTCTTTCTCCAGGGGATCAGGGCAAACAAAAAGGTAAGTGACTTGCCCACGGTCACACAACTAGTAAGTGTCTGAGAGTGAATTTGAACTCTGGTCTTCTTGACTCCAGATGCAGAACTCTATCCACTAATCACTTCAGTGCCTTCTAAATGAAAATTCTAACAGTATTTCTCCTTTGTTGGTCAGTTGTATCTGACTCTTTGTGACCTCTTTTGGGGTTTTCTTGGCAAGGATACTGTAGTGGTTTGCTGTTTCCTTCTCTAGCTCATTTTACAGATGAGAAAAAACTGAGGCAATCAGGGTTAAGTGACTTGTAAGTGTCTCAGACTAGATTTGAACACGTCGATGAGTCTTTCTGATTCCAGACCCAGCACTCTATCCACTTTGCCACCTAGTTTCTCTTTGAGGTCACTTATTTGAGTTCCTTAGTCTGATAACTCCTACCTGCTAATACAGATCACCAAATGTCTATAATTTTGTAGATAAAATTTAGGGTGTAGTTTGAGAATCAACTTGCCCGTGGCCACACATCTACTAAACGTCAAAAATGGGATTTAAATCTTAACTCCTTGTCTAGTATAATACCATAACCTTGCAGTGCCTTTCACCTGTTATCATATATGTATACATATATTGGTTTATAAATGTATATATAGCTATACATACATATATTAATATAAACATACATACACCTACCCCACAAATGGAAATCCAATCATGCTAACACTGTAACCATCAATTTACTTCCACATCTGGAAAAAGCAGTCATAGGTCACATATTCCTCATTTCATGTATATTGGCTGTCTGAGACCAGGGAAATGAAAGGACTTTGCCCCATGTCACACAGATGTTTATTATCACCCACATCTTGACTCTCAGTCCAGAGTTCTTCCTGTTATAACTTGCTATTGTTTTGAGAGATAAGTTCCTGGATTAATAAAGGCTCAGAAAGGACCATCTGGTCCAACCTATGTTCAGCCAAGAATGCTGTCTATACTATCCCTGATGGGTGGTCATTCAACTAGAGACTTTGAGGCTGTGCTCTTAGTATTAAAATCCAGGAAAAGGAATTTACCAGTTCTCTTTGCATCTGGCACTAGGACCACAGGACCCTTAAAATGAAGGCCTTTATTAATTTAAAAATTAATGTTTTATTTTTTCTTCAATTACATTTAAATAATTTTAAACATTCATTAAATTTTTTTTGAGTCAAATTCTCTCCTTCCTTTTCTTTCCTCCCCTTCCCTAAAATGGCAAGATGATACTGGTTTTACATGGACAATAATATAAGACATTTTTCTATATTAGTCATTTTGTTTAAGGGGTATTTTTAACTGAGTCCTCTTTATCACCGAAGACATTTCATTAGGAAACCATTAAATGTACCCATCTGTGCCACAGTAATATATATATATATATATATTTTTTTAACTTGCAAGACACTTCTTTATTTCCCAAGTAACATTTCCTTGGTGATATTTCTTACTCCTTTTCTTCTATATAACCTCATTGGTTATATATCACAATTTAAAAAACATTATTTAATTAATTAATTTAAAATCCCATCATTACATCATTCATATTCTTTCCCTCCCGTTTCTTCCCCCCTCCCAGAGGTGATGAGCAATTCCATTGGGTTTTACATGTATCATTGTTCAAAACTTGTTTCCATATTATTAATATTTGCAATAGAGTGATCACTTAAAGTCTACATCCCCAATCATGTCTCCATTGACCCATGTGTTCAAGCAGTTGTTTTTCTTCTGTGTTTCTACTCCCACAGTTCTTTCTCTGAATGTGCATAGCATTCTTTCTCATAAGTTCCTCAGAATTGTCCTGGGGGGGGGGGGCAGCTGGGTGGCTCAGTGGATTGAGAGCCAGGCCTAGAGATGGGAGGTCCTAGGTTCAAATCTGGCCTCAGACACTTCCCAGCGGTGTGACCCTGGGCAAGTCACTTGACCCCCATTGCCTAGCCTTTACCACTCTTCTGCCTTGGAGCCAATACATATTATTGACTCCAAGATGGAAGGTAAGGGTTTATTAAAAAAAAATAATGTCCTGGATCATTGCTTTGCTGCTAGTAGAGAAGTCCAAAGTTACATTCAATTGTGTGCCACAGTAATATAAGGAAAATGATTCCATTTTTCCAAAGGGAGCTAGTTGCAAATATGAAATGTACTTCTATGAATTAGGTGACTATTTAAATCCATTGTAATAGCCTAATTGATTTCCATACTCAATTTTCTCTCCTCTTCAATTGATTCTCTACCTCATTGCACAAGTGAAATTCTTAAGGCTTGTCATGCCTCATCACTCCTCTGCTCAAAAAGTTCCAGGGGCTTCCTACACTTATAGAACCTAGTGTAATCCCCTCTGCTGGGCACCAAAAACTCTTGGCAATCTGGCCAAAGCCTACTTTTCTAGGCTCTTTGCAGATTCCTTCCCTTTTACACAGTTTCCACTTCAGTCAAGCTGTCCAACTTGCTGTTCTTTTTATGTGACATTCCATCTCCTGTCTGCATTTTTGCTTACATTGTCTATCTCCTATCCATGGAGTGAATTCCTTCCAGGACCTCATTTTCTTAGAATCTCCATCTCCCTTCAAATTCTACTTCAATTAATCAACGGATATTTATTAATCATCCACCATTTTCTTCTCTAGTTCATTTTACAGATGAGGAAACTGAGACAAGGAGTTTTAAGTGACTTGCCCAAGGTCACATAACTAGTGAGTGTCTAAGACTCGATTTGAACTTACAAAAATGTATCTTTTTTTTATTCCAAGCCTAGTGCTCTATCCAATTGTGCCACCTAGCTGTCCAGCAGTCTTTCAACCATACAAGAATGATATGTTTCCAGAATTTCAGAGGCCGTCTATTCCAACTCATAAAAAAAGGGAATCTCTACTCTAACACCCCAAATTAGACTTCAACTTTTGCTCAGTGACCTAAGGTGAGGGAAAATCTCTTAACTTGGGAAGTTTTTCTTTAATGCAAACCTTTTTGCTACTAGTTCTACCCCATTGGGCCAAACACAACAGGTCTGATTCCTCTTACACACCTCAGTCTTTCGCATACTCTCTTGTTTCCACTCTTTTCACTTGATCCTAAAATAGCATGGGCTAAATAAGGACTCTTCATCATCCTAGCTATTCTTCTCTGGACACTCTCACTGGACACTGATAGTCTTTCTAAAATATGACAACACAATAATCTCTGTGTACAACTTTTTTTTTTAATTTTAAGTTTTAATTTATTTAGTCATTTTAGAACATTATTCCTTGGTTACAAGAATCAATTTTTTCCCTCCCTCCCCTCCCCCCCACCCATAGCGGATGCGCAATTCCACTGGGTATTACTTGTGTCCTTGATCAGAACCTATTTCCATGTTGTTGATGTTTGTACTAGGATGATCATTTAGAGTCTATATCCTCAACCATATCACCTCGACCCATGTATTAAAGCAGTTGTTTTTTCTTCTGTGTTTCTACTGTCTGTGGGCACCTTCTAATGTAACTATCATTACCTTATTTGTGGATGCTGTTTCTCTTAACGTAATCCATATTTGCATTACCTTTTTGGCTATCATATCATATTGGATATTTGTATTGCAGCCTACTAAATCTCCAAAATCTTTTTCAAAATTGATGCTGTCTTGGTATGTTTTCCCCAATCTTTGCACATAAAATAATAAAAAAAAAGTACCTAATCCATCACCAGTGAAAGAACTGGTAGAGTTAAAATGCAGATGAAAGCATACCATTTTTCATTTGTTTTGAGGGTTTGTGTTTTGGGGTTTTGGCTTTATAAGATTACTCACTTACAAAATGAACAATATGCAAATATGTTTTGCATGATAATATATGTATAACCCAGATTGAATCACCTGCTAGCACCGAGAGGGAAAAAGGAAGGAAGGGAGGGAGTTAAATCCAATCATATAACTTAGGAAAATGTGTGGAAATTTGATGTAATTAGTAAAAATAAAAAAATTTTAAAAAAATAGATAGCTAACATTTACATAGTACTTTAAAATTTCTGAAATGTTTGACAAATTTGATCTCATTTGATCCTCAAAGGACCTAAAGGACATCAGTGCTATTAATATTCTCATTTTACAGATGAGTAAACTGAGGCAAAAAAGAGGTTAAGTAACTTAAGTACAGTTACATAGCCTGTAAGTAACCAGGATTATCTCTGAACTCAGGTTGTCCTGACTCCAGATTTGGCACTCTATTCACCTACCTGACTCTCTAACCTCCTTACTAAACTCTACCTTTATTAATTTTATTTGATTCTGCCTAAAATTACATAGCCTGTCAAAACCTTTTTGATTTCTAATTTGTCTTTTAGTTTGTTAGAGAGCCCTCCCAGCTTTGTGCCACTTGTAAAATGGATAAGCATGCCTTCTATACCTTTATCATTGCTATAAAACTTAGCCAAGTTCAGATCACAGGGCGTTGAACTATTAGTTACTACTCTTTGACTCTAGCCATTCAAATCATTTTAAATCCACCTATCTGGGTTATCACCGAATCCATATCTAGCCATCTCTTAAAAAGAACAAGCAGTAATAACTTCAGAGTCTTTATTAAATGCTTTGCTAAATGGCAAATTATGTCATCCCCTTGTCTACCAGTAGAGTAACTTTGTTTTTTAAAGGAAGTATGGTTAGTTTGGCAGCATTGCTTCTTGATGAAACAATGTTAGTTATTTGTAATCATGGTTTCTTTTTTCTAAATGTTCACTAACCATTATACATTCTAGAATTTTGCTAGGAAGTGAAGTCAGGTCACTGACCTAGAGTTTATAGACTTCCTTTAACAGACACATACTTATATATTTACCCATATATAGGTAACCAAGTCATATCTTTATATACACATATATGACATTTATAGATCCCCAGGCCAATATACAAAGATTATATTTTATGCTTATATGTTAACATAGTTAAATATGATCACATTTATATGGTAAATTATTTTATAAAGTAGATCACATGCATGATCTCATTTGATCCTCACAAGCCTATATGGCAGGTACCACAGATATCATCATCTTCATTTCGTAGGTAACCAAAGCTCAGGGATGTTAATCAAGACCAGGTGGTTTTTTTAATGTCAGGTAAGATTAGAGTCTATGCCTTCTGATTTTCAAGTTTAGGCCATTTTTACTTTACCTCCCTAGGCACAGCAGCAGTTGGGTGTGCCTATTTTCTTCTTGTGTTTTTTCCAAATACTCTGAAACTTTGGCATGCATGTCAAAAATGAAAACCACTACCATTCCTTTACTTTCAAAGGCTTATGGGAGCTTGCATTTGGTAGTTACTTGAGGTGTAATCTTGTTCAGATCTCTGATACATATTCAACATAGTTTCCCCATGGGAACAAAAGGAAAAGCCAAACCAAAAATTAAACTCATGAGGTGAATGAACAACTGAGAGCTCAAACATGAAGCACAAGAAAGTGGGTGATTTAAAAGCATCTTGTATATTCTCTAATTAATCTGCTAATTCAATGATTTGGTCTTTTCTGACCAAGGAATTTTGAATTCATTTATCTGAACACTGTACCCTATTCAGAAAATCTCTCATTAGAGTTGTATGGCATAGTTAAAAAAACCTTCCCTCTAAGCAGAAATAATCATTTCCTTGGAGAAATGAGGGTAGTAGTTGGTTAAGCAGGAAACCATGGGCTGACAATATGTTTTAACTAGAGCAATAATCAACGACAAAGAATTGTCCACTGAGCACCTATTATGTTAAACAAAGCACTACTGGGAACACAGAAATTACAAGGTTAAGTCTCCCTGTCTTCAGAAAGTATATAAAATAGCTGTGGAAACATGACAAGAAAACATATCCTTTCAGGAAAAGAAAGGTAATCATACAAGGTGGTAAATAAATTCCAGGTAACTGCTATAATACCATTTGGGGAGGTGGAGAAGAGGCAGAGGGGGCAATTCCAGGCAGGGAGAATGGCCTGAGCAAAAGGCACAGACAGATAGAATAGTTAAAAGATTGTTAAGGGAATAGTGAAGAGGCCAGTTTGGTTAGACCAGGAAACAAGAGATAAGGGCTGGGTGTGAAGGACTTTGACAACAAGGGTAAGGAATTTGGATTTATCTTAGTATAGGGTGTGAAATGTTGATCTAAACCTAATTTTCCCCATACTGTTTTCCAATTTTCCCAGCAGTTTTTGTCAAATGGTGAGTTCCTGTCCCAAAAGCTGGGATCTTTGGGTTTAATCACAGACTATCTTACTCTAAGTCTATTCCACTGATCCACCCTTCAATCTCTTAACCAGTAACATATTGTTTTGATGATCACTGATTTATAGTAAAGTTTAAGATCTGGTACTAGGCTCCCATCCTTCACATTTTTTTTCATTATTTTAGAGTAAGGAATTTGTACTGGATCTTCTAGGTAGTAGGGAGGTAATGATTTTTTGAGCAAGAGTGTGATCTAATGAAAAAGATTTTTTGAAGAAACTTAATCTGATCTTAGATTGCTTTTTTGGTCAAAACCAAAGCCTTTTCAAAATTTTAAACTAAATTCTACTCACCATAGAAATACTAGATGTGGAAGAAATAAACCTTTGTTTGGAAATTCAAATCTTAGGAATGAAATTAGACCTCTGGCCATTGATAGACACAGTATGAACTCAAAGAGATTAAGAGTATGAAATATTGTCTCACATAATCCTCTGCCAAAAAATGTATCTAAGTCAGTCAATGGAAGATTGTGCCTTGGGCCACTCAGGCACCCAAAGGTGGAATTTAGGGGCAAATGGAAAGGGCAATATCCATGTTTTCTTCCACCTAAAAGCACCCAGAAAGGGAAATGAAGCATTTGTCTCTACCCAGAAGGAAGCTATAAGAAAGCTAATTGAATTTATGTTATTGAAGAAGACTGACAGCTTTAGTTCCACTCTTTTGGGCTATTACAGAGTCTCCATCTAATACTGTATGGTGCCTACTAGTCATTAGTTATTTGTGCCCTGAACACTAGGTCTGTTCCTGCTCTGTGGCCAATTTAATAGAAACATGAAGGAGATGATAATTTTATTGTACTCTGCCCTGGTTGGACCAAATCTAGAGTAATATGTTCAGTTCTGAGAAGGATACTAGGAAAGCCATTTTTAATATGTTTCAGTGTCCCCAGAGGAAGGAGGAGGATGAGTAAATTAGATATTTCACTCCTTCTCTAGATAGCTGCTATAATTACAGATTGCTTTTCTCTAGGGAAAGTTTGAAGATTCTCAAGATGGGGGGGATGATTGAGAATGTAACTTATTGGTGAAGATGAAAGGGAATGGTACCAAATGCCAATGGATTAGCCATGGTAAAGATAAAGGGTGCCTTTTGGTTAGGTATTGGTGGGAGAGAAGGAAGATAGAGTGGGAGAAGAGGTCAATGTGTTTTGAGACAAAGATGATGGGAGAAGAGAGAGTTCACATAGAATGACCTCCATTTTCTTAGGGTAGTAGGAGGAAAGAGACAGTTGAGAATGGTGAGGAAAGAAGTATGAGGTTTAAGGAAGGAAGACAAATTTTGGAACAGTTTTTTTTTGTGAAGGGAAATAGGGAATCAATTAGGGAAAAATAAAATAACTGCCTTGTTGGAATGAGGAACCAGATGGTATTGGATAATAAGAATTTGCAATGTACTCAGTCAGCACATTATTGCTAAATCTTGTGAGATAATACAGATATTATTTTCTCCAGGCAGCTATGGGGTGTAGAATGCTGAGTCTAGGAAAACCAGAGTTAAAATCTAACCTCAGGAACTTAACCTCTCAGCTTGACTCAGTCACCTCAACTGTGAATTTGAGATAATAGTACCATCTATCTCCTAGGGTTGTGGTGAGGATCAAGTGAGATAATATTTGTATAGCACTTAGCACAATGCCTGGCACATAGATGTTTAATAAATACTTATTTCCTTCTTTCATTTTCAGATAAAGAAACTTGGGCTTAGAAAGGTTCAAATAACTTTCCCAGGGTCATACAGGTATTAAGAACTGAAAATGCGATTTGAACCCAGGTTTTCCTGATGCTGGGGAAAATATCTAAAAACTCTATATAGACACTGAATATACAGATTGCACCTTTAGGCATGGAATGGTCATTTAATTCAGCAAGGATTTATTGAGCAACTGCTTTGGACAAATGACTGTACTGGGGATACAAAGTCAATATTAAAAAATAATCTCGGGGAGGGGTGGCGGGAGAGGGAGGGGGAGGAAAAATGATCTTTGTTTCCAATGAATAATGTTTGAAAATGACCTAATAAAACAATAAAATAAGGAAAAAATAATCTCACATTCCATTGAGGAATGCTAATATGATTTAGGCAGTTCTCTTTGATGAACGTTAACCTTGTCCAGAAAAAGGTGGATATATTTTGCCCTGATTTAGCACCACACAATGCTAAAATATAATACTATATTTTTTACTGAGTTATTGAGAAAGGTTACGGATAAACTAGAACCATGGAGAAGTTCACCCAGGGAAGTGAAAGTACTTGAAACCATGCCAGGTATCAGTTGTTAGAACTGGGGATATGGAGTCTGAAAAATAGCAGACTGGAGTGGGGGTGGAGTATTGTATCTATCTCCAAGTACCTGAAGAATTATCAATAGAAAGAGGAATTGTAATTTCTTTGTTCAGTCTGGGAGGGCAGAATCGAGAATGCTGAGTGGAAATTACAAAGAATCAAATGTAGATTTGATGTAAGAAGAAATTTCTTAATAATTAGAGCTCTCTAAAAGAGGAATGAGCTACCTGGGAGCAAATGGGTTTCCCCTCATTGAAGGTCTTCAAGTAGAAGCTAGATGTCCACTTGCTAGGGATTTTGCAGAGTGGTTCCTAGTTCTTTTTGTATCTTGGACCTCATTGGGTGTCTGGTGAAGACTATGGACCCCTGTGCAGAGTAATGGTTTTTAAATGCATAAAATAAAACAAATAGAGTTACAAAGGAAACAAATTACATTAAAATCCACTTACTGAAATTTGTGCTTTAAAAGTTCATTAGGAAAATAAAGTTTACTAGGGGTGGCTAGATGATTCCTTGGATAAAGTGCCAAGCCTGGAGTCAGGAGGACCTTGGTTCAAATCTGGCCTCAGAGACTTCCTAGCTCATGACCCTGAACTTAACCTCAATTGCCTAACCCTTACTGCCCTTCTGCTTTGGAACCAGCACTTGCATCAATTCTAAGATGGGTCATAAAGGCTTAAAAAATAATTCACTCATCCCTGGGAACTCTGAGGTTCTATTGGGCAATAGCTCAAGTTGGTTGAAGCTAAAGGATCAATCGTTTTTCCAGAACACCCAAAAGAAGTACAAGTAAAGACAGAAAAGAACAGCATTGGCCATGATTGGAAAAGCTAAGAAACACCAAAAACACCTTCCCCCCCTGGCGTCAGGTGTGACCAAGGACTTTGAGGTCACCTTCCTGGCAGGTGTCTCTGCTTCTGCTCTTCCCTGGGGCTATTCTTGTGCCTGAAGCACCCACTGACTAATGTTTATGGTGGTAATTTTGTCTCTTTCCAGAAGTTTCTGTCTCTATTTTGGGGGCCTGGGTTGGTTGCATTTACCTGAGATGTAAGAAACATTAGTTATGCCTAGTGGCCTATGTGGCCCCACAAAAACCATGTGAAAAGTTCTGGTTGGCCTCAGAGGACAGAATTAGGAGTATTTGGTGGAGTTGCCAAGGGAAGTGAGGCTTGAGTTAAGGAACCATTTCAAGCTTTCCAAAGGAGATTCCCTCTTGATGGAGGTTTTCAAAGAGGGCTGGATGACCATACATTTGGTTTCACAGATAGGTTCCAGCTCAGATCTGATATGGATCTTCTGACATCCTTTCCAATTCTGAGATTTTGTGAGGAAAAAGTGAGAATGAGCTGACTGGCAACTCTTATTACTTGAGGATTCTTAGTAGCTTCAAGTAAAAGGAAGCAAAGGATCACAGAACTAGAGCTTGAAGGCCACCTGGTTTAACCATTTTATTTTATAGATAGTGGAGATCAGAGGAAATGTCTAGTCCTCCTTCTTGTTCCTCATGTAACCCAGAGTCCTCATTTTATAGATGAGAATACTGCAGTCCAGGAATATTAAGTGATTTACCTGCTTACAGTCTCTGTAAGCCTCAGACATGGGATTTGAACCCAAGTTCTCTGGTTTCCAGGTTTTTCTATTGTAGCAGACTATCTTCATCTTTCCTACAGTCTTAAAAACTAAGCAATTGGCCCATGGCCACTTGTGGCTCTAGGCAGCTGGCTGGGATTAGGGCCCAATTCCAAGTTCTTTAAGAACTATTAATAGTTGAGTTGAATCCAGAAGCGGGAGAAGGGAAAGGGAGGGCAGGGGGAGGTCCCAGAGCGAAACTGAGTTCAAGGTCCAATTAGTGTGGAAGCCAACTGAAGCCACATACTTGTCAGTATCTTGTGAAACAGCTAGAACTAGTCCTATGGAAGTCTTCCATCCAGGAATAAAAACTGAAAATCCACTTCCTTTTAATTTCTACCCTGAAAAACTCTTTTAAAAAGTAAGAGAGGACACTTTCTGCTCTGCATTTCAGTCTTCCCTGCATAGGCAGGCTCAAATATCTGTCAACATATACAAATATATGTATGTATATATATATAAAGTTTGTAAGAATATATATATTCTTACAAAGTTTACTGTGGAGAGAGGGCTGGTCTTGGAGTCAGGAACATCTGAGTTAAAATCCCCTCTCAGATACATACCATCTGTGTGATCATGTGGAATTCACTTAAGTACCTCAGTTTCCACAGCTGTAAAATCAAGATAATAATAGTCTCTACTTCATAGAATTGTAATGAGCATCAAAAGCACTTATTACAGTGCTTGACACATATTAGGCACTTTACAAATGCCCCTTCCTTTTCTTTCTTTTGTGACAACTTGGAATTCTGAATCTGGCCATTAACATCAGAGGCAGACTCTTGTGGGGCTTCTGAATGTATGCTTGCCTATTTCAATGCCTCTTTCCCTCCTCCTTAGGATCTTTTATTGTCATCAAAGTCTCCCACATTTTTTGGTGGGTGGTTGTAGCAATGATTTCATTATTGTAGGGTAGGAACTCTTCACCCAAGGTTTGTGGATAAATTTTGTGAACTTGGATGGAGAAAAAAAAATATTACAGCTTAACTTTTACTAACCTCTAAACCAAATTTAGGAATTCCTTTAATTATTCAAAATCATCCCGAGGAAGAGTGGGTCATCTATCTAAATGTTTTGTATCATGTGTCCAGAACACCAAAAAGGTTAAGAACCTGGGGGGGGGGGTGAATTGCTTTTTGGCATTTCCCTTGGTGTCACAGATGGAATTCTACCTCAGATCTAAACTAGATCTTCTAAGATTCTTGAAGATTGACAGTTTGTAAGTTGAAGTCTTAGCAAGTTTCTTAGACCATGAAGAGTTGATAAGGTTCAAGGGCTACAAAAGACCAAATGAAAAAACAAGTGCCTGCTTTCAAGGAATTGATGTTTTACTGAGAGAGTATACAAAAAGGTAAACAGATGAGTAGATAGGTGAGTATCTGAGGAGCTTCAGAACTCTAAAAAGGAGGGACATTAGGAAAAGTTTCCTGGAAGTTTGAGATTTGAAGTGGTCTAGATACAAAGAAGATAGCATAGCTGTCTCCGTATCAGAGAGCTTACATTCTGTTACTGCAAGATAGCTTGGAGCAGAGAGACTAGAGATGGGAGAGTCCTCTATGGCACTGGGCTGCTTGGGGTGTGATGGTGTCGGATCCCAGTCACTGGCTGTCTCCAAGACTACTTGTTAATGTCTTGTAGTAGGGATTTTTTTTTTTTAGGTTTAGATTTTTCAGAGATAGATCAATCTGAGGTCCTTTCCAGTTATGAAATTCCAGAGATGATAGGTAAAACATTTGTAAGTACCAAAGGTTTGTTTTCTAGAGGACTACTAAGCTGATCAGAGAGCAGAACGAATACATCTTTGGCTTGCATAAGAGAACATTAAAACAGAAGAGTTGAAAAACAGACTCTCTTTCCTTAACTCTCTCTCTCTCTCTCTCTCTTTTTTTTTTTTTGCCCTGCTGATATAAAGAACATTAGCATAACTGCCAAATGTCTCTGTTGCATTTCTTAGCCAAGAGTGAATGCTGAAGGCTCAGCTTGGCTTATATTATCTTGACACTTAACATTGTTTTTGTTTCTTTTTTCTATTAAAAATCATTTTTATTTTCTCCATTCTCCATTCCACCACCCTTCCACCCTCACAATTGTTATGGAAGAAATATGCCACTGGCTGCATCCAAAGTTGATACGGATTAAGCTTTTAGTATGCTTATGGGAAGTTTCTTTGACATATGCAAGGAAATAATTCAATTCAACCTCACAAACATTCAGTTAAGTGCCTGACCAGGTGTAGCCTATATGCATACATCCTTAAATTCATCCTTGCCTATATATGTAGGATATGACATATGCTCTTTGACTCCAAAGTTTGTTAGCATCTAAATGAACCATAGCAAAGATATTATATGGGGATTCTTCAAATCTCTGATCACTGCAGGGTCCAAGGGCAATTCTACCCAACCAGTGAATTCTTGAAAGTTCAAAGATTTGGAAAAAGCCAATCACAGCCAGTTACCTCTCCATCCCTATCGATCTTCACTAACATAAATGTAATTGTTTTAAAACACATGCTGTATGCCATTGTACATTTGTTTCACCTAATTATTTGAACTTTCTTGGGGGACTGGGCTCCAAATCCATGTGGATTTCTTTGTATTTATGAAGCACATTGCTACTGAGGGTAGGAATCTACCTCTAAATGCCTTATCTGATAGAATTGAGTTTGAGCTTAAGAAAACCTAGAATGTTTTCCCTTACCTTTTTCCATCCTAGTAATAAGGACAGCATGCATCTGATGATGATGACCATTGGAAGCCAGGACAAATACAGTGTCCTGCCAAGGTCATAGAGTATTACTTCCTACTTTTATATAAAGACGTTAATGTTATATGTTTTCATTGGTGTAGGAGCCTCATTGGGTACCTCCTTTACCCATGACCTATATATATATATATATATGTATATATATATGCATATATACATGTATGTATTACAACTTGTTTGAGGCAGAGGTTATGTGATCACACAGTAAATGTTAGCCAGGGGTTCTTCCTAGAAGCCTTTTCCTTATTTCAATTAACACATTTTTCCTCAACCAACTAGGAATAGTTTTATTTTTCTGAGGACTTAAACCTTGGGGATTTCCAAGTTCTCCACAGCTACTTTAGGAGGGAAAATAAGATTTAGCATCCTCTGTAATAATAATTTAATAATAACAGTTAGCATTTATGTAACACTATATTCCAGGCATTGTGTTAAGTGCTTTACAAATATTAACACATTTGTGTGATACATTACACTATGTACTACATTTTAAAAGCTCAGGAAGCTTTTTAATTACCCACTAAAAGATAGCATAGGTGATAGAATCCCTGCTCTTCTCTTCAGCTCCCTTGCCACAATCAAAGAGAATTTATATAAACAACACTAGAGAGAGGCAGGGTCAAACAGAGTAGGTCATCTTTTATATTAAGGGATTTAGGGAATGCCAATCAATGTCCTGTTCCTCAAAAATATCATCTTCATCTTCCTGCCACAAAGCCTGAAATTCTACTACTGAGATTTATTTCTTTGGGGATTAATTAACAAGGTGAATAAATAACTTCAAAGAGTCAGTGCATTAAGACATTATAGGACAAAGTAATTAGAGAAAATATGCATTTTGGGTTAATCTTGGACCAGAGTTAACCCTGTATGGTCCTAGTTGTGGTGCTAAGATAGGTAAGATGGTTAGGTCAGTTGGTGTAGGCAGTTATATTTTAAAAAAATTATGTAGGGAATGGTAAGTGGGATTTTGTTCTAGAATGCTGAATTTGGAGAGTTCCAAGAGTCCTTCAGCAACCTAGAGATAAGTTAGCAATAACATTAAATCTCCTTAAGGTAACTATGTGTCCTCTTTTCCCCTTCCTTAAAAAGGACACCCCTTCATATTGTCTGGTTGGGACATGATTTATAGTACTTGATTACTGCAGAAATTCCTAGTTATAGCTCTGGGTTTATATCAGGCACAACTACATGTTGTGTGAAGAACAAATACACTTTTAGTATCAATTTTTCCTTCTGTTTCAACTGAATAGATTCTGGGCCCTGGTCTTAACAGGACTGAAAGGACCTTGCTTGGATGATCAAAAAAAGGAAGATTGTCTCTTTTTTCCTAACCCTTCCTGGATTTGTTTTACATTTCTAAGTCCCAGTTCTGAATTCTGAAATCTGAATTCTGTTCTCACTTTCTGAAGCTTGTAAGATTATATATTTAGATCTATTGCAGAAATTGGAAAAAATTCCTTCTCTACTAGCACAAGAGGTGCTCATTTCTACAATTTTACCACTAAGAGGTGTTTGGATACTTCACAGGTAGTCAGCCTCCAAGTGAAATGAAAAAGGTTTGAGAAATGGTGAGTCTATTTCTGCCTCCCAACCATTGCATGATCGTAAGGTCATGAGCAAAATGGATATCTCTATAGACAGTAATTATAAGATAATTATATTTTTGCAGTTTTCCATCTATTAGAAATGAAAAACAAAAATATTATATTTTTCATGTTGGCTCCCTTGCTAGAAGAGGAGGCAATAAAAGCTTTCCAACGTGTTTGATTTCTACATCAGAGATGCCAAAAAAAAAATCAAGGGAGTTAATACTATGCTAGATGCAATGAGCCTCTAAAATGCTCTCTTAAAAAAAAGAACACATTCTCCAGAGAAAAAACTATAGTTTGTACTTACAGCAAATAAATTATAGTAGATAGGATACTGGAGTCAGAAAGAGATGAGTTTGAAGCTTTGCTATAGTATTTACTGGCTATGTAATTATGCTCTAGACACTAAACTTCCCCAAGCTCAACTCCTCATCTATCAAAATAATGTTACCTGTAGTACATACCTTATAGGCAGCTAAGTGGTACAGGGGATAGAACCCAAGTGCTCTGTGTGGAGACAGGAAGACCTAAGTTTTAATCTAATCTTAGACACTAACTGTATGATCCTGGGCAAGTCATTAGCCTGATTGCCTCAGTTTCCTCATCTATAAAATGTGATAAAGAAGGACATGGCAAACCATGCCAGTATCTTTGCCAAGAAAACTTCAAACTAGGTCACAAAAAAGTCATAAAAACTGAAACAACTGAACAATAACAACAAAAATGAATCTCACAGATTATATAAAGATTCAACAAGTAAGGATAATAAAGTGCTTTGTGAACATCAAAGTATTATTTAAATGTAAGCTATCACTCTTCTTCTTATTATTATTATTGAGAGAATTATTTTCATTCTTAGCTGAAGAAACTGTCATGCAATGAAATGTTTTCTCCAAAGAAGGTTTATAAAAACCCAGACTCAGTTGGATTGGTGAAAACTGGTAGGTTGGGTAATTTTTATGAATAAAAATGATAGTCAAGCATGGGATAACTGATGGGTAGAACAAGTAATGTACAGCATTGAAAATTCTTCACAACTTGGCCTCATCCTACTTTTCCAGTTTTCTTACACTATTACTTCACTCTTCGACATATTCTATGGTCTTGAAGTATTTTTGTTTGCTGGGTAAATTGTATTTTGTTGTTATTGTTTGACTTGTTTTGTGAGTGAAAATAGAGAAAGAAAAAGAAGGTAGATGTGTTCGTTTAATTTTGTTTACTCCCATAATTTCTTTCTTTCTTTTTTTTTAAACCCTTACCTTCCATCTTGGAGTCAATACTGTGTATTGGCTCCATGGCAGAAGAGTGGTAAGGGCTAGGCAATGGGGGTCAAGTGATTTGCCCAGGGTCACACAGCTGGGAAATGTCTGAGGCCAGATTTGAACCTAGGACTGGCTCTCAATCCACTGAGCTACCAGCTGCCCCCCCCTAAATTTCTTTCTTGCATACTTCTACCTAGTTGGCTCCCCTTAATAAAGAAAGCAAGCTGAAGCAACCAGGTCCAAAAATATCCTATTAAAAGAAGTTTTTATAAAAGATCAATACTAGTTTTTAGCTTTATCACTCAGATAATCAGAGGTTCTTGCATTTTTAATATTTTAATAGCTATTTTGATTCAAGTGGTTTCTTTTGTAATTCTAAGTATTTTATTTTATACATATAAAACTATTTCTAGGTTTCACCAGTTTGCCAAAGTGGTCCATGACACAATAAAGTATCAATAAGTTATTGCTGCAGTAACCAGTTAAAACTTTGATAATATAGTAATTCATTAATGAAGATAAATCATTACAGTTGAAATCTGTAAATCATTGAGTGAATAGCTCTTGTATTATAGGAACGTACTCAGCATTGTGTAGAGTTTCAGAGGAAGGGGTAAACTTGACCCCTATCCTCACAAAACCCAAATCTAATGGAGAAAGTCAACCAACAATCAGAACATAGGACACAAAGAAAGAAGAACTGACAAAACAACCAAGAGGCACTTATTAACAATTATAGAACAGCTCTCTGGCAGGGGAGTCTTCCAACAGTAAAACTCCCCAAACAATTGTATATAGTTGCTAAATTAGAGAAGTTAAGAGCTAAAATCAGTGTGAGAGATCATTATTAGCTTAAGAGGCATCACAAATTAAGAGAAAGCAATTCTGCAAGGATGGACTCAAAATATGATTACATTTTATTTGCATAAAGTGGGATTAGGGAAGCACAATAATGATAAATTAATTCTTTGCTTTCTTATAGATTGTGTTACCTACCTTTGGTAGGACCAAGGTAAGTAACTACTAGCGACATATCTTAGTATATTTGATTCAATTTGACCCATGTATTGGGAAATAATCTTCAAACAAGAGTCACAGGGAACTTTTGGAAAAAAGGATAGGCACCTAATGGATGACTATCAGACTAATTTTCATAAAATAAAAATAAAATCACTTTTGCTTTCAAAAGCCTTCACGTTGCTCTCTCATTGCCTGTCAGATTAAGGTAGCTAAGTGGCACAGTGAAACCATGGACAGACCTAAAGTCAAGAGGTTATTGTTTAATCATTTCAGTTGTGTCTGACTCTCCATGTGCCCATTTAGGGGTTTCTTGACAAAGATGTTAAAGTAGCTTGCTATTTCCTTTTCCAGCTCATTTTATAGCTGAGTGAACTGAGGCAAACAGAATTGAGTGACTTGCCTAAGGTCAGACAGGTAGTAAATGTGTCTGTGGCAAACCAGATTAAGTAATTTGCTCAGGATCTCAGTAAATATCTGAAGCTGAATTTGAATTTAGGAAGATGAGTCTTTCTGACTTCAAGCCCAGTCCTCTATCTACTGTGCTACCTCCTTGGACAAGTTTAAATGTGGCCTCAGGCACTTACTGACTGTGCAACTCTGAGTAAATCATTTAAGCCTCTCTGTGCCTCAGGATCTTTATCTGTAAAATGGTAATATTAATAGTACCTATTTCATAGGGTTGTTATTGCAAACCTTAAAATGTTATAAAATGCTAGGTATTATCACTTGCCCAGGTTTAAAAGCTATCTACAACCTGTCTTCAAATTCTATTAGATTTGGAATATGATGACCTAGGTTTGAATTGCCATTCTGCAATTCCTTGAAGAAATCAATTAATCTCTGTGAGCCTTGGTCTTCTCAACTATTAAATGACTGAGTTAGAATGGATAGCCTCAAAGGTCTCTTCCAATTCTAAATTTATTATCCTGTGATCCTGCCTTTCTGACTTTATCATGCAAGCAAAACTGATCCTTACAAGCCCCTTACAGCCTTTCTGCTCCAACCAAAGTGACTATTATTCATTGTCTCCAGAATATTTTTGTACCTTTATATTTTTATTCACACATATTCACATGTAATAACTTGTCCTTCCACGTTTTTGCAACATTTTCTTTCTCATCTGTGAAGATCCAAATTCTACCAATTCTTTAAAACTCAGCTTATAGAACTAATAGATCTATAGAGAGAACTGAATGGGAATAGAAAGGAATATACCATTTTTTCAGTAGTACATGATTCCTACACAAAAATTGACCATGTATCACAGCATAAAAACTTCCCAACCAACTTCAGAAAAGCAGAAATAATCAATACATACTTTTCAGATCATAATACTAAAAATTATAATCAATAAAACTCCACAGAAATACAAATAAAAATTAATTGGAAACTAAATAATCTAATGCTAAAAAAGGGTGGGCCAAAGAATAAATTATAAAAACAATCAATAATTTTATTAATGAGAATGACAATGAAGAGACAATATATCAAAATTTATGGATATAGCCAAAGCAGTACTTAGGGGGAAATTTCTTTCTAAATGCTTACATCAGGGGGCAGCTGGGTGGCTCAGTGGATCGAGAGTCAGGCCTAGAGATGGGAGGTCCTGGGCTCAAATCTGGCCTCAGACATTTCCCAGCTGTGTGGCCCTGGGCAAGTCACTTGACCCCCATATTGCCTAGTCCTTACCACTCTTCTGCCTTGGAGCCAATACACAGTATTGACTCCAAGATGGAAGGTAAGGGTTTTTATTTAAAAAAAATAAATGCTTATATCAATAAAATAGAGAAAATGCAGATCAATGAATTGGGCATGCAACTAAAAAATAGAAAAAGAACAAATTAAAAATCCTCATTTCAAGACTAAATTGGAGATCCTAAAAATTAAATTGACAATAAGAAAACCATTGAACTAATAAATAAGCCTAGAAATTGTTTTTATTAAAAAAAACACAAAAGACAGTGTTAGTTAATTTGATTTAAAAAAGAAAAGAATAAAATCAAATAATCAGTATCAAGAATAAAAGGGTGAACTCAACACCAATGAAGAGGAAATTAAAGCAATCATGAGGAACTATTTTGCCAATAAATCTGATGTTATAAGTGAAATGTATGAATATTTACAAAAACACAAACTGCACAGATTAACAAAAGGGGAAATAGGATCCTTAAAAAAATCCCATATCAGAAAAAGAAGTTGAACAAGCCATCAATGAACTCCCTAAGAAAAAAATCCCCAGGGCCAGATGGGTTGAACAGTGAATTCTATCAATCAATTAAAGAACAATTAATCCTAATACTACATAAACTATTTGGGAAAATAGTAAGAGAAGAAATCCTACCAACTTCTTTTGATAAAACAAATATGGTACTATTACCTAAGCTGGGAAGAGCAAAAGCTGAGGAAGAAAATTATAGGCCAATTTCACTAATGAATATAGATGCAAAAAATTTAAATACAGCAATATATTACAAGGATCATTCACTATGACTAGGTAGGATCAACACCAGGAATGCAGGGCTGGTTTAATTAGGAAAACTATCAACATAATTGTCTATATCAATAACCAAAGTAACAAATTACATGATTATCTCAATAAATGAAGAAAAAGCCTCTGACAAAATACAATGCCCATTTCTATTAAAAACACTAAGAAGCATAGGAATAAATGGATCATTCCTTATCAGTAGTATCTACCTAAAACCTTCAGTAAGTATAATCTGCAATAGGGATAAATTAGAAGCTTTCCAAATGAGATCAGGAAGAAAGATAATGAAGAAAATAAATTATCACTCTTTGGAAATGATACAATGGTATACTTAGAGAATCCTACAGAAACAACTAAAAAACTAGTTGAAATAATTAAAAATTCAGTAAAGTTGCAGGATACAAAATAAAATCCACAAAATTCATCACCATTTCCATATACTACCAACAACGTCAAGCAGCAAAAGTTAGAAAGAGAAATTCCATTTAAAATTACTCTAAACAATATAAAATACCTGGGAATCTAATTGCCGAGGCAAACACAGGAACTATATAAACATAATTACAAAATACTTTTCAAACAAATAAAGTCAGATGTGTACAATTGGAAAAATATTAATTGCTTATGGGTAGGTCAAGCTAATATAATAAAAATGACAATTCTACCTAAATTAATTTACTCAGTGCCATACTAGTCAAACTACTAAATAATTATTTTATAGAACTAGAATAAATAATAACAAAATTCATCTAGAAGACTAAAAGATCAAGAATATCAAGGGGACTAATGAAAAAAAATGTGAAGGAAGGTAGCCTAGCAGTATCATATCTCAAACTGTAGCAAAAAAAAAAAAGTAGCAATCATCAAAACAATCTGGTAAAGGCTAAGAAATAGAATGGTAGATCAATGGAACAAATTAGGTACACAATATACAGGGGTAAATGACCTTAATAACCAAGTGTTTTATAAACCCCCAAATCCCAGATTTTGGAATAAGAACTCACTCTTTAACAAAAACTGCTGGGAAAATTGGAAAACAATATGGCAGGAGCCAGGTATAGACCAATATCTCATACCCTAAAGCAAGATAAGATCAAAATGGATACATGATTTAGAAAAAAGAGTGATCCCATAACCATATTAGGGGAACACTGAATAGTTCAACTGGCAGATCTTTGGAGAAGGGAAGAATTTATGATCTCCTAAGAGATAGAGAGAATTGTAAAATGTAAAAGGAATAATTTTGATTATATTAAATTAAAAAGATTTTGTACAAGCAAATCTAATATAACCAAGATTAGAAGGGAAACAATAAAATTGGAGAAAAATGTATATAACAAATATATTTGATGAAGATCTAATTTCTCAAATTTATAGAGAACAAAGTCAAATTTATAAGAATACAAGCCATTTTCCAATTGGTAAATGGTCAAAGAATATGAACAAGCAATTTTCAGAGTAAGAAATCAAAGCCATCAATATTCATATGAAAAAATGTTCTAAGTTACCCTTGATTAGAGAAATGCAAGTTAAAATGACACTGAGGTACCAACTCACACTTATCAGATTGGTCAATAAGGCAATAAAGGTAAATGTTGGAAATGATGTGGCAAAATTAGGATACTAATGCATTGTTGGTGGAGTTGTGAACTCATTCAACCATTATGGAAGGCAATTTGGAACTATGCCCAAAGGGCTATAAAACTTTTCATACCCTTTGATCTGGCAATACCACTATGAGTCTGTACATCCATAATAAAAAAGGGAAAAGGACCTACATGTACAAAAATATTGATAGCAGTCCTTTTTGTAGTGGCAAAGAATTACAAATTGAAATGTCCATCGATTGTAGAATGACTGAACAAATTGTGGTATATGTTGGTGATGGAATGTTCTTGTGCTATTAGAAATGATAAGCAAGATGATTTCAGAAAAAGCTTGAAAGATTTGCAGAAACTGATTCAGAGTGAAATAAGCAGACCTGGGATAACACTGTATACAATAACAGCAACATTGTATGATGAATATCTGTGTAAACTTGGCTACTTTCAACAATGCATTGATCTGGGATAATCTTATTTTTTAAACCCTTACCTTCCATCTTGGAATCAATATTGGGTATTAGTTCCAAGGCAGAAGAATGGCAAGGGCTAGGCAATGGGGGTCAAGTGACCCCAAGACACACAGCTAGGAAGTGTATGAGGCCAGATTTGAACCCAGGATCTCCCATCTCTGGGCCTGGCTCTCATCCACTGAGCTACCCAGCTGCTCCCATCTGGGATAATCTTGAAAGACTTTTGATAGAGAATGCTGTCCACCTCCACAGAAAGCTGTTAGAGTTGTCTTTCACATGAGTATATTTATGGCTTTATTTTGGGGTTTTGGTTATGTATGAGTGTGTTCTTACAACAAGGACCAATATGGAAGTTTATTTTGCATACAATAAAAATAAAATTTAAAAATTCTCAGCTTGTGTTCTTTGATTTCATGAAACCTCAGAATCTAGTCCAATGTGATCTCTTTCTCCTCTATATTAGAGGTATCTGAGGTGGAGTGACTGGAATTTTGTCTCAAGCTGCTAGTGTGTGTGTGTGTGTGTGTGTGTGTGTGTGTGTGTGTGTGTGTGTGTGTGTGTGTGTGTGTGTGTATGTCCTGGATGGATATTATTATTCAGTATAGCAGTTTGGAAACATCCACCAGTCTGCCAGCTCCAGGGTCCCTTTGCAATGATGTTCTTCTCTTTGGACTTCCTCCTCCATGCCCCTTATAGGGGTATATAGGAAGTACTTCTCCCTATTCTGATATAACTTCCCCTATATCAGGCTATTTTCTTTGTGACCCTCCCCACACCCTCAACTGCATATGTCCTAGTTTCAAGGATTCTTAGCTAAATCTCTGCTCTGAACTCTCTGAATTTATAGACTAGGTCATTTTCTTGGCTAGTTATCAAGTGATAATTCTGCTACATGCATGCATTATCATCTGGTTTTCCAACCAAGATTTTGGGCAATAATCATGATTTCTCTGTCCCCCAAAGCACTTGGCACGTAATAGGGGCTTAGAAAAAGGTATAGTCATTGCTTAATGAGTTTTCCCCTCTTTTATAGGTGGAAACATTAAATCAAATGAACCAAAAGGATTCAGAGGTAGAGACAAAGGTAAAACCCCCAAACTCTGAACCCAATGTTTTTGTGCCTATTGGCTAAAATGCTTGCTTCTCCTGTATCCCCCATCTTTAGAGGTATTCATGGTAGAAATACATTTCTCTCCCATTAAATATACTATCACAAAGAAATCACTGATCCTGTGGGTCCTAAAAACCACCATTTAAAAGATGTTACCATACTAGAGGAATGCACTGAAGGAACTAGACCCAGGATGTTAAAAGGATCTTAGATCTTGGTTATTTACATTTTTTTCAGCTGTGGCTATTGGGGAAAAAAATCAAGTCATAATTTTCCCCTTTCAATATTTCGCAAAATGAAATTCTCTGTCTTCCCTATCTATGTATGGTTCATATTATTACAATTCAGTCTGAGTTTTCCTCTCCATTTTTATAGTACTTTACCAGAATGAAGAAATGAAGCTAATCACTTATGAGCAAAGCAATGTGCTAATTGTTGGGGACACAAAAAGAACAGTAGAGACAATTCCTGCTTTCAAGGAACATTGGAGGGAATGTTCCTAAGGGGGAAGAAAACACACATAGGAGGTTTCAGCTAGAGGTCAAATGCAAAAGTTCCATGATCCGTAGCATGCAGCAGAAAAGCAGATGGAAACATGTCTTCTTTAATGTCATTACCATTGATACAAATCAGTTTTTTCTAATGTTGAACCATCTGATAGTGCCAAGAACCTTGGTAGAGAGACATCTACTAAATTTATATCTTTCAAACAAGATGCGTATCTCAAAAATACCAAGCACATTAGGCCCAAGAGGGACTATTTACCCTCATTCTGACTAGTGACATAAACCTATTATCAGAGTTAACAGATAATACATTTAGAGCTGGTATCTTAGAGGTGATCTTACTACTTTTTATGAATTTGTGCTTTAATTTCCTCATATGCTTTGAACTCACAGAAATTAATCCTATTTTATAAATGTATAACTAGGACCTAGAAAGATTCTAGTGAACTAGATGACTTCTAAGGACCTTTCCAGCTTTGAACCTAAGGAACTATTATCCTGTGATCTAGTCTCATTGCTTCATTTTATGTTTGAATAAACTGAGGCTTAGAGAGGTCCAATTATTTTCCCAAGGCCACAGAAGAGGTTTTGAACTAGAAATCCAACACCATTTCCAAAGTATTATAGAGCTTCTATTTTACATCTGAGCAAACTGAGGTTTTCTTCTCTCTAATGCTAGTTATAGAAAAGGCAAACATCTGATTTGTTTTCTTATTTGAAAGAGTCAGGGGAAATGTAGCATCACTGGTCAGAATTGCTAAGTAGGCTCCCCACCAAAAGTACCTTCTCTCTCCATTCCATAGTCCTTGAATCATAATAATTAGAGTTTCTCTCTCTCTCTCTCTCTCTCTCTCTCTCTCTCTCTCTCTCTCTCTCTCTCTCTCTCTCTCTCTCTCTCTCTCAGAAGTATATGGGTGATCTTAAAACCACATATGCTGTTTTGATAATTCCAACGAAATGACCAGAGTGACCAAATTATGTTCCTCTGCCACTAAAAATATGCATATGTGCCTGTTATTCAATTTAGTTTGGATTTCTGCCTTTATTATGTCATTTCACTGGACTCCTTATAAACTGGTGGATTTGAGAAGGATATATTTTAATTTGTGGGTGTGATGCTGTGTTGAATATTTTCATTTTCCTATTCAGATTAATGAGAGACAGTTTGGTAGAATAGAAGGAGCTCAAGCTTTAGACTCAGAAGCAAAGTCAAAAGTAGGCTGAGGTAAATGAGGTACAAGCCTTAGGGAAACGAAGCTATGGGGTACAGAAAATGTACAAAATTTACAATGGCCCAAGCATGCTGTTCCGTTAGGATAGGAGAGCACAATTTTATATTCTTGCTTCAGTTGTAAAATTCAATAGTTATAGTGTGGATCAGTTACCTGGATTTGAATTTTAATTCCAGTGCCTGATGCAACAATTAGTAGCTACAAATTTGGGGAAATCATTTTATACACTGTGAATGTCAGTATCTCCACCTATAAACTGGGAATAATAATGTTTTCACTGTCTCTCAGGTCATTGTAAGTACTGTGCTTAGTGCATAAAGCAATATAAAAGTATGCATGGGAGAAATGGATGGCATCAAAAAGTGGCAGGATCAAAGAAAGGAGGGGTGTGTGTTAACATGGCGAGAGTGAGGGATGAATGGTGTAATGTCTCTATTCCATTGATATTCTCATGATGTAAGGAAAAGCAAGAAATGTTCACCCTGGTATAATGTGTGGAGCCTCATAGGTAAACTTATAGGAGGATTTGGACTAGATTCAGACTGGATGGACAAGTATGGATAGACTGGAATCTCTACCATGTGAGGGAAGTATTCATATCAAAGAAGTACATTCATCATACCCTTCACATCCCAGTGACACTGATCTATAGATCATCATTTATACCTCCTACTACCAATCCATAATTTCTATCCCCCTCAACCCTTCCACTCCAAAGTTACAACTTAACTCTACCCGGCCCTTCCATTGTGCCCTCTAGAATACCTGCTCCATAGGCAATAAACTTGGCTTCATCTTAAATCCTTTCCTCTTCTACCCCTTCAGTTTTCTGGCAATTATTCACACCTGCTTTCCCCCCAAATTACACAGCCTTTATAACCACTCTTCCTAGTATACTGGCTGTAACCTTCACTTGTTCTCCTTGGTCCAGGATTGGGAACTGGAATACTCCTTGCTCCTCATTGTCACTTCCTGATTCTCCCCTTTCCTCCATCACTCAGTAAACTCTCTTCTTTTGAGAGTCTGACTATTCATATCTAACACTTAATCAAAATCCTGGTACAGAGCCCCAAGTCACTTTCCTTCCTTTCTTCAATGAGCTCAACACCTAACACAAGGGTCTTTCTCAAAAGGTTGCACATCAGCTGAGTCTTGAAGAAAAGAGGGGATCTCCAGAAGTGAAGGTGAGAAAGAAGAGAATTCTAGACATGGAGGAAGGCTATGGAGATCAAAGATGTCTGAGGAACACCAAGTAAACCAGCATGGCTGGAATATATATGTTAATATTGTTTATTTGTTTCATTCATGTCCAGCTCTTCATGATCCTATTTGGATCTTAGGAAATCCTATTGTTTTCTTAGGAAAGCACTTAGGAGTGCTTTGTTATTTCCTTCTCCAGCTCATTTTACAAATGAAGAAATTGAGGCAAATAGAATTAAGTGAAGTCACTGTGCCCAGGGTCACATAGCTAATAAGTGTCTGAATCCATATTTAAACTTAGGAAGATGAATCTTCCAGTCTTCAGGCCCAGTACTCTATCCATTGTTCTTCTGAGATTATAGAGAGGAGTGACTGTGTAAGAATAAGGGAAAGGCAGGAAAATTGTGAAGGATTTTCAAGACCAAGCAGAGGAGTGTATATGTAAAGACTTGAGGCTCAGTGGATAGGTAAAGAGTGTCCTCTTCCCATGAAGGGACCCAGATGCTGAGCTGAAGGACAGTTTAGACCTGGTAGAGCATGAGCTTTTGAAAAAAAAAAGTATGCATGGCTGGGGAATCAGCCTTTTATTCTTCAGCTTGTTGTTTTTTGACTAGAGTGTAACTGGGGAAAATCTCTTTTTTGCTACTTGTTGAAGCTCAAAAAAATAACAAGGGGGCAATCATCTTAAACCTATTATATATTTCTCCACTGACTTTTGGATCCCTTGTTGCTTTAGTTATATAGAAATTATAAATGTCATTATTAAATAAATAGATTCAGTGATCCTCTTTAATGATTTTATCAACCATAGAGAAATGGTCCTTCCTTTTTAGAATTCATTCTTTTTTAGTACACATTTCATTTTGTCCATCATGTCCCTATTGAAATATATTGAGTTATAGATAATTTCTCCTATGAATTCAGAACACTTTTCCCTGCTTAAGCATTTCACTTCTATAACACTGTCAGACACAACTTTCCTGGTAGAGATTTACAATTTCTGTTAGTAAGAAGAATATGAAAACAACAATCATCTGATTAAATGAGCCACAATATTTTCTGCAAAATATACAATTACTTACAACACATTGTACAGATAGACTAAATTAAGGCTGTGTAATACATTTACAAAAGCTACCAGAACTGAATTGGATGGTAAATGCTTCCAAGGCATAACATGGCTTTCTTCACAAAGCATGAAGAAATCTTTAATTGCATCCTCTTACTTATTCTGCAGACTTGTTTCTAAGATAACTTTAGTTTGCAAAATGAAACCATTTCAGTATGTCAAAAAGAAAGTATTCAGTCCTGACCTGCCAGTCATTTCATTAATTTGCAAACCTGATTGAAATCTTCAGGAAAACTGGCCTTGGGGAATAGTCATGATAGGTAGTTACCCAGAGTTTCTCATAAAATCAGCTGCAACATGGCTGAGATGGACAGTGCTCTTTCTATGTGTATCTGGACTTTTTAGATCAATGGTCCTTTGTATCTTCTCCCCAAAGGGAAAGGCAATGGGCTGGAATGGAGCATGGATTTTGAAGTCAGAAAACTTGGGTTCAAGGTTCACTTCTGTAAACCTTAAAATTCCTTAGACTTATAAATGTTGGAAATTTCACCATTGGGATATTTCATACTTGGAAAATTTCTTACTGATAGTCTATTGGAATGGGAACCCCACTGGCATGGGAGGTTCCTTCTCTTCCCTTCTTAAGATTACTTTAGGACAGAAACCTTTTGCTGAACAATGGAAAGGACTTTGACCTATGCTTAAGCATAGAACAGGAATTTCTTTTAGTCATGATTGATTTTAGAATTGATACAATGGAGATACTTGGAATCAATCTCCACCCTATTCAGTCCTAACAGGATTGAGTAAGGGCTACAGCCTAGATCAAAATTTAATTATTCCAATCTCTACCCTACTCAGGTTAACAGGATTTAGAAAGGGCTGTAGCAAAGGATCAAAGATTTAATTATTTGAAAATATGACCTTCAACAGACATGTGCAAAAGCCAGAGACCTCTGGGAGGTCCTGGGTTAAGCTAGAGCCTCCATTGGCACAGGGAAATTGATGGACAGTGATTGGTAGATGTGAGAACTGAGGGGAGGCAACTTGGATGGTTTGCTTAAAGATCAGGGGGGTCTGAAGACTCGGGGTGGTGGTTGAGAAGTTGGTCGGTGTGATTGGTGTGGCTCTGAGAAGCTTGCTCTGAAGGAAGCTGAAGGTGGGGGCCTCTGAGACTGTTTCTCCATTTTGGTCACGTGAGTAATAGGGACTGATCTCTTTTCTTTGCCTCAGCTATCTAAGGGCTTGGGCCTTTTGGCCCAGCCTAAACAGAAGGGGTATTTAAGCCCTATTCCCTTCTCTCCCTTTTTCTCTCTCTCTATCTCTAATTCCTTTCTTCCTCCTATTGAAATTAAACTCCATAAAAGGTTGACAGCTGACTTGAGTTTTCATTTAGGAATTACATAGCTGAATTCCTTGGCGACCTTAAATTAATATATATCAGTCTTTTAAAGTGATTTCCTTGTCACACTTCTCATACTTGCTACCTTTGTGACCATAGGCAAGTCACTTTACTTTCTTGGATCACAGTTTCCTCATCTGCAGAATGAAAGGGTTGGACTAAATGACCATGAAATTGTAATATGGCAGGCTAACTGAGGACAGCCTTCCGTGATCCATATGTCTAATTTCCAAAGGCTTATAGCTGGGAAATCTTACTTAGTTTTAAAGCTGTTATACCAGTATTTCCTTAGTCCTAAGGTGACTGCTAAGAAAGCAAAATCAAAAGGGATTGCATATCACTGTAGTGCCCTTTCTTCTGATTATGGGAAGAAAGAGTTAGGGATCCAACTCTATATGGGGAAATAGTGGCATGGAACTATAACCACGATTTTTGGCAAGTGGAGATGGGAGGAGCTTGCTGAGGATTTGTAAAGGGCATTATTTGTTTGTGGGAATGCTCCATAAAAAAGTGTGGCTTGAATTCCTTTGCCTACTGCCTCAGTCAACTTCAAGTTGTGCCAGGAGAAGGAATCATCCATCTCCCAGAGAATCTGACTCACATTAAAACGGTGTAACTGGCAATACTTGATTTTTTTAGACATGAATTCTTGACAGGAGGCTATGGTAGGGGAAGGGAGGCAATAGGTATGTTAGTGGTTGTAGGGGAAGATGAGGCTTGGAAGCCGGGTACATAATTGTGACAAGACCTTGAAGAAAGTGGCCTAAGGCCACATAAGGGAGCTGTGGCAGCTACTTGGGGCTGGTGGAGGACTTTGAGGCACAGGGGTCATCCAGGGAGGAAATTCCACCCTCACCCCACATTGGTATTCTAAAACAAAGGTCTGATGGTCCTATTCTAGGTGAAAAACAGTATTTAATTTCTACAAAACACTAAAAATATATATCTAAGCGAAGGGGCTAATAATAAATAAATTTAGTCAAGACAAAAACTGGAAAGTTTAGAACAAAATGTTGCATGGTGGTGAATAATTTTATTGTTATATGGAGCAAATTTGTTAATGGACCACCATACTGGTGCTGGCATTCATTGTACTTTATCCTTGGTTTGACTGTTTCTATGATAGTAGACATAGTCTGTCAAAAGTTGGATTTCCATCTTGTGCCTGCTTGGCATACCTTTTGAGAACTCAGGGTTACTTCTGTATCATCAAAGACAGGGAATAGGACTTTCCCTCAAATACTGTTTTATTGCTACGTGTATCAGGACACCATAGTTTCTGAAGAGTCAAAATTATAAGTAACCCAAAAGACAAATGAGAGGTACATTTTGAGTGTAAATAGCCTGTAGCCTAAGGTGACTTGGAGAGAAGTAGCATAAAAAGACATCCTTAGGTAGATGTATGATTGGAAAAGGAAGTAAGGAATAAAAGATGGACAACCTGAGAGTTATCCTAAGATCCAAGAAATACTAGAAAAACTAGTTGAAAATCTCCAGGAAATAGAGAATTTATAGAAGGACATCAACAAGAGTAGTTCAGGATGAAAAGAAATGGATGTTTTTCAATTTGGGCTGATAGATGGAATGATAGATCCATTGAAATATCAAAATCTTTATTGGGGAATGTAGGACAATTTCAGGAAAAATTAATTCAGATGAGGTCTCTGACATTTACTAGCTGTATGACTGATAGAGGTAAGTTCCTTAATTTCTCCAGCCCTCAGTTTCTTCATCTGCAAAATGAGTATAATTCCCTTATATCAACCATATAAGGGTTGATATGAATCTTCCAAAATATGTAATTTACAAACTTTAGAGTGCAGTATAAATGACCTTGATTATTGTCATCATTGTCATCATCGTTATCACTGCCACCACCATCCAGAGACAAAAATGACCAGGACAAAAGGAGACTAACAAGCCGAGCATATAAATGTTTAGCCAATGCCTTCTGCATTCCAGGTACTATGTTAAGTGCTACACCTTTGGTTGTGGCAGATCTTTGAACACAGAGACCCAGATTCATTCAGAGACCCAAGGAAAGTTCAAGAGGATCAGGTTCTTGCACTGGGTTTCAGAGATGAGTGAAGTTTTAGTAAAATTCATTAAATCATTTAATAAGCATTGGTCAAGTGTCTCTTATTCTAAGTCACTGTGCTAGGTGCTGAGGATGTAATGACAAGTGATGAGTCTCTGCCCTTTAGGAGAGGGCACCAATATTCTACCCAATATTCTATTGTAGAATACAAAAAGGCATAAAATTTAAAAACCTTGGGTGATAGGCATGGCATTAACAACAATAATAAGAGTTAGCATTAATAATAAATTAATAATAACAGTTATATAAGATTCTATAGCATCTTAAGGTTGTCAAAGCACTTTACATATGTTAACTTATTTGATCGTCGCAAAATGCCTGTAAGGTAGGTGCTATATTTATCATCATTTTATAGATGAGGAAGTTGAGGCCCAAAGAGGCTAAATATCTTCCTCAGGGTTCCACAGCTGTTAAGTGTATGAAGCAACAGTTAGAGGAGTAGAATCTGTTGTCCTGGTATACTGACAAGATCATCAAGCCTAGATTCTGGCATCTTTCACAGCCCCTTTTCCTCCTTTCCCTTCACATTTTTCTCTTTTCTAGTCTAAATAGTCCTCATTTTTGCAATTATTAAAAAAAATTAATTTGGCAACTAAGGGGTTCTAGACCTTTCACTTTTCTAGCTTGAACATACACACCAGTTTGCCAATGTCCTTCTAAAATATGGTACCAAGCACTGAATATTTCACTAGGGGTCCTTAGGTTATCATTAGATTATTTTTGGATTTCCTGACACAACAACTCTTCCTTAGGGTTGCATTTCTTTAGTTTCAAGGTTTTTTTAATCATAAGGTAGGGATTCTTAACCTTCTCACTGGCACAAATCCTTCTGACACTTGGATGAAGCCTATGGACCCCCTTTTCAGGATTTTTTAAATGCATAAAATAAAACACAGGATTGCAGAGGAAACTGATTATATTGAAACATAGTTCTATATGTATATGTGTTTACCTATTTGCATAGATGTATGTATGTATGGGCTCCAAGTTAAGAACCCATGCTCTAAAGGACACTCTAAATAATCACTATAGAGAAGATTCACTCACCTGTGGATTGTTAGCAACCACCAGTGGAACAGCTCATGGAATGTTATTGAAAAGTTCTTCAATAAGGAAAGAAAAAAAAGGACAGACACAAAGCCACATTCTGTGCACCACCAAAAAGTCTTGTGGAACACTACTTACATATGAGCCATAATCCACTGCCAGTGTCTGCAGGGCCCACGGGAGGCCCAGGCCGATCAGAATGTCAAACACATTGCTTCCGATAGAGTTGGACACAGCCATGTCACCCATGCCTATAAGAACAAGGGATGACATGCCCTCAGACAGTGATGGGGGAAGGATCCCTGCCAGATACTTTGGGGCTTCAAAACAACATACCCTATATGTGGAGTTTATTCTAATTTTGCAAATTCACCAGATTATCCTGGTTGTATTTTGATTTTTTGTTTTCTCAAACCAGACTATCCTCTCCCAAGGAGACAGGTTACACTGACGATGGGGAAATGAATGAAATTCACATTCTTTCCTTCACATTTCCTACCTAGGCAAGTCCTAGGTTCTGGTGCTATTCTATTTGCATTGTGCTCAAACTTAATTTAATTCTACACTAATAATGGTCTACATGACAAAGATTCTCTTGTGCTCTACACACATTTCCTGGACATATTTTATCCCTTTCAAGATGCTTCCTACTCCTCCCTCTCTCCAGGGATCTTTTCTACTCAAGGATATCTTCTGTACTGCCTGAGAAACATAAGCAAAAGCTCCCCACATCTAAACCTTCCTGGTGCTACTAGTACTTTCATTTGCTAAAAGTTGGTAGATACGTGGTGCCAATAACAAGATCACAAAGTTGCCTTAGAAAACAAATTAGTTGGGCAAAATCTATGGAATTTAAGAAAATGATTCTTTAACAGGCCCCTTCTCATTCATGTTAACTGCCACTTTCCTGCTTTCTTTGGATACTAACTTCCTGTTGCTTTTCAAATAAAAACTCACTTCTTGCTTTAGAGAAAACTAGGCAGCAGCAGAATGGATGGGGTTGATGAACTTGAAGTTAGGAAGACTTGAATTTGAATCCTGCCTCACTTACTGCATGAGTGATTATATGAGAAGTTATTTAATCTTTCTGTGCCTGTTAGTTCTTAACATTAATTTGTGAATATTTCTAAAATATTTATATACATTGGCATGCTTTATTTTAAGAAGAAATACTTTCCTAAAAAGTTACTTATAAGTCAAATTACCAAAAATTATTGTAATTTAAGTTTATTAAGGTAGTTGTTTATATCAATTTTATTGTAAATCCTCCAATAAAGTTACAGAATCACTTCTTAACTTATCTTTAAAAAAATTCTTATCTTCCATCTTAGAATCAGTACTATGTATTGATTTTAAGGCAGAAGAGCGGTAAAGGCCAGGCAATAGGGGTTAGTTAAGTGACTTGACTTGTGTCACACAGCTGGGAAGCATGTGTGGCCAGATTTGAATTTAGGACTCCTGTCTTTGAGCAGGGATCTCAATCCACTGAAACACCTAGTTGCCTCTTTTACTTTATTGTTTAATACATAAAGAAGAGGGAATGATGATGAGTAAACAGTTTGCCAAGTTTGCCAAACACTGAAGGCTTCTTGAAGGAGGTGAATTGTAATGTTGGTTTTTGTAGGGCAGCACATTCCAAAGGCCAGCACATAGGAACAACTCTTCACTGATAGGAAAGTCAAAACCATTGATTTGGTGGCTTTTTATATCCCAAAGTTAGAAAGGAACTCTGGGGATTCTACCTAGATAGGTATATTTCTTTCTCCAAGGGGTTAAATCCTACAACTAATTCTTTACTTGTTTCTGAAAAGTTTCTTCCTTATTAATGAGATTTAATTGCTTTGCATTCTCATTCAAAGACAGTTTGCCTAGCACAACTTTTTATCACAACTGGAGTCTAGGTACATTTCCCTCTCTCCCTTCCACCCTTCTCCTTATTTTTCTTTCTTCCCCTCCCTTCTTCCCTTCTTTCTGTTTTCCCCTTCCTTCCTAACTTACCTTGTCTTGCAACAATAAGGCTGGCCATGCAATCAGGCACACTAGTCCCAGCTGCCAGAAATGTGATCCCCATAATCACATCAGGAATACCCAATGTGTAGCCAATAATTGTAACCTGAAAGGGAAAATACATGGTTAGGAGATGTTCAAGAAGACCTGGAACAACAACAAAAAGGATCCTTCAGTCTGTTTCTGGACTATCTCTGTGGAAGACTGCAATTATCTTACTTTTCATTTTTATGATACACAAGGGATGGAAGCAAGATGTAAAATTTTCTAAGGATGTGGGATCACACACAAATAAATCTTTGTGTACATAATCTCTGTGCCACTGCCAGAAGAGCTCCAAAGAATGCACATAGTGTGTAGACAGGAAAGTTTGCACATTGTCATTTTCAAGATAGAAACAGAGGGAAAAAGGGATTTTATGGATTACTTATTGAACTTCTACCCCAATAGGAATTGGCCATAGTGAGCTGCTTCTTGACTCCTGGAGACAATTTACAATAAGAGATTTAAGTTATGGAGAGGGGCAACAGGTGGCATCTGGAACATTTTAAAATATTGCCTAAAATTAAGTGGAAAATATTCTTCTTTGCAATGAATAGCCAAGGGAACCAAGGCAGAAAACAGTCAAGTGAGGCAACATTACAGCAGGTACCAGTGTAAAATCCATATGGGATCATAGGACCAAAGATTAGAGAGGGAAAGCACTATAGAAACCACTGAGGAGGAGTCCAGTCCCTTTATTTTAGGTAGTGTAGTAGAGCCCTAAGCCTGGTATCAGGAAGACCTGGGTTTGAATGCAATCTCAGACATTTACAATACAACTTCAAATAAGTAATTTAAATTCTGTTTGCTTCAATTTCCTTATCTGTAAAATGGGGATAATAATATTACCCACCTCCTAGGGTTGTTCTAAGGATCAAGTGAGATAATAATTATGAAGTGCTTAGCACATAGTAAGCAATATCAAATTGCTATATATTATCTATCTATCTATCTATCTATCTATCTATCTATCTATCTATCTATCTATCTATCTATCTATCTATCTACTTATTATTACATATGAGGTTAAATGAATTGTCCAGCTAGTAAGCATCTAGCTAGTAAGGGTCTGAGGCAGGATTTGAATTCAACTCCACTCCAATGCCTTATCCACTAAATGGGAATCCAGGCAAATTCACTGTGGCTGCATGTTCTAGTTTGGGAGAAGTGGACTTGAATAGCTGAAAATGACTAGGTCATTTTAGGATAACACTTGATTTTTTCCACCCTCTGTAAAATTACAAGAAATGCAAACCACATGTTGTAAGTAGCACAATTCTGTGTGGTTCCTGTTCCACCAGCGATTGAAAGGCTAGAGAGGCATATATATGTACAAAAGCCTCACTACTCTCTGAAAGCAGTTTGGGAGAATTGTTATTTTCCTGTTGAGAGAATTGGGAGAGTTTAATTCAAGTCTTTTGGGATACCTTGGCTGTCATCCTTTAAAACCAAAGAACATGTGCTATTTTCCTATTTAATGCTGAATGGCACTTGGTGTGGACTTGGGACTCTCTGAATGCTTGCATTCTCTAAGGAGGAAATGTATTTCTATTTAGAAATACATTTGATTCATATTTAGTAGCTCTGAAAAGCCTTTTTGTGAAATGGAGTTTGGTTTTGTTGGCCTCACTACAAGTGCCCAGGCTAAAATTGACCTTGTTGGCCAAACCTTGACTTTTCCTTCTAATCCTCGGCTTATTCCCTGTAGCTGTCTGGTTTGGCTCCATTGCACTCAAACTGAAAAGGAAATACTGTTCAAGTTGCATCCTCACTATTATTAACACATCCAGAACAGTCTCAATTATCCAGCAGTTAATTATCCAGGTGGCCTGGACTAGGTCTCTGTTTTTCGAGGTTCATTAGTACCTCCGTCAGAAGAGGGCAAGAGAATATGTAGGATGGGAAATCAAAAGGGTCCAGTTTAGTCCCTCATTTTCTTTTCGGTCTCTATATTTAAGAGAAGAAGGAGATAAACTGTTAGCTACATTTATATTATTTCATTTGTCCATTATGTCCATTACAAATGGATGTCATCTTTGACTATCATTCTTAAAATGATACCATGCTGTGTGACATTGGGTATGTCACTTAACTCCTGTTGCCTAGCCCATATCACTCTTCTGCCTTGGAACCAATATTTAGTATTCATTCTAAGATAGAGGATAAAGGTTTTTAAAAATTATATTATTATATCCACCACCATCTATCAAATCATATAAATCCAGTATTTAATTCTCTATATGGATCTTATATATAATACTCTTTATGTATTCTATATGTATATGAAACAACCAACATATGCTAAATTAATTTAGGCTTGTGAATTTAATAATTCAATTCAATAAACATTTATTAAATACCTATAGTATGCAGAGGATTGTTCAGATGCTGTGGCACACAAAGATACATAACCCATGAGAACTGTGATTGTGACATTTCCAATATTTCATACCCATTACCTTTTTCCCATGTCCAGTTCCATGGCATTGGATTAAGTCCTTTTCATAGAAACATTGACTTTAGGTCCAGAAGGGATGATAGGGACAGTCAATTATAACCATCAATGTACAGTGGAGAGAATACTGGATTTAAGAAGTCAGAAGACCTTTTCAATCTGTGTGACTTTGAGCCAATCATTAACCTCTCTAGATCCCAGGTTTCTAATTTATAATAAGATAATGGAGTTGGACTAGATGGACCCTGGGTTCTAAGTCCCTTCATTTTAAAAATGTTGAAGTGAGGGGCCCAGAGAGATAAAACATCTTGCTTTACCCACAGTTACACAGAGATCCTGGGTTAGAGGAAGGATTAGATCTCAAATCCTCCAAGGAAATCCCAATTTTTTGAATTGCTTTGGGTTTTAGGTTCTCTTAGTCATAGCTGCAAGCCACTAACCATCCCTGAGAGGTAATGACACTGTTGTTTGAACAGCTTAAAGGTCTGAGGACTGGGCATTTGCTGCAACACTCACCATCCAAACCATCATATAGGAGAAAGCTGCAATCCACAGGGTGGAGGAAGCAAATGTCACCATAAACCACTTTTCCCATTGGGGTTTGTTGCAGTTGGGTACAGTAAAGTACAAGACCAGACTCAGTGGCCAGGTGAATAACCACTTCACTATTTCCAATTTGCCAGCTGCAGGAAAAAAGAGGGGAGGGAGGAGGAAGAAAATATCAGTTGACTTATTTCCCATATTCTCTGTCTCCACTTAAATCCTACTTGGATGGCTACATACCTAATAGGATTATTGGGTGTCTCTTAGACATCTGAAACTTAGCATGTATAAAACAGAACTTATTACTTCCTGAAACGTAGCCTCCTTGCAAACTTCCTTGTATCTGTGTAAGGCGCCACTGGCCTTCCAGTCACTCCAGTTCATATTCTTAGAGATTTCCTTGACGCTTTCTGTTCCCTATATCCAATTAGATGCCAAATCCTGTCAATTCTACATCCAAAGTATTTCCTTATTTATCTTCTTTCCCCTCACCTGGTCACCACATTAGTTCAAGCCTTCATCAACTCTCCTCTAGACTTTTTATTGGAGAATAAGTTTTTATTGATTTTTTTCCCACATCATCATGGTTTCTCCAAGTATCTTCTATCCCCTCCCAGAAAGTTATTTCATATAACAAATAATATTTTTAAGACAACAAAAGAAAAATGGGAAAAGTCAGCATAACCAATTAATACATAGAAAAAGTCATAGAAAAATTAATACATAGAAAAAGAAAAATTAATACATAGAAAAAGAAAATATAGGTCATATAAAATACTCCTGGGTCTCTCACTTCTACAAAGGAAGTCAGGCAGGGGGTCTATTTTTGTATTTTGTGTTTCAATCCATGCTTATTTTTTATAATCCTGAGACATTCACTTTTGATTCTTTTTGACTACATAGTAGTCATTGTCTTACCTGGACTCTCATGGTAGCTTCTTTACTGAGTTCCCCACTCCGGGTCTATTCCCTCTCCAGTTCATCCCCCCACCCCCTTCATAGCTGCTATGCTGATATCTTCAATACACAGATCTCCTCATGTCTCCATTCAAAAATCTTTATGATTCCCTATTGACTCTTTGATAAGATAGAAAATTCCCAGCTAAGCATTTAAAGCATTCCAAAACATGGCTCGCTCTTACCTTTCCAGTCTTATTTCATATTAATTCACCTTACAAGTTCTCCATTTCAATCCAAATTGGCAGGAGGCTCTTCCTCATACATGATATTCCATCTACTATCTTGTCTGCCTTATATTCAGAATGCATTCTCCCCTCATCTCTTCTCCTCAGAATGCCTTTTTTCCTTCAAAGCTCAGTCCAAGTACCACCAAGCCCTCAGGTTTTAATGATACCACTTTCTTATTACTTTGAGTGTACTTTGTATTTATTTATTAAACTCCTTGAATGCCAAGATTGTTTTCATTTTTGTCTCTGCACTCCCAGGACCTACATCAATGTATTGTATATACTTAGTACATGCTTACACATAGTTGTTGAACTGAATTGTTGTTGAATCTTTCTTTCAGTTGTGTCTGACTTGTTTCAGACCCCACTTGGGGTTTTCCTGGCATAGATACTGGAGTGGTTTTGCCATTTTTTCTCCAGCCCATTTTACAGAAAGCAAGTCAAATAGAGTTAAGTGACTGACCTGGGGTGATGTAGTTAATAAGTGTCTGAGGTCAGATTTGAACTCAGGAAGATGAGTCTTCCTGACTACTGGCTTGGCACTCTATCCACTATGCCACCTAGCTGAATTAGTGTACTAGTGTCTTCCCTGAAAGTCCTAGAGAGCTGATCTTATAGTCAGGAAATCCCAGATTCAGTAGGAGCCTCTGACTGGCTACATAGTCATGGGCTAGTTGCCTAACTGTTCAGTGTCCCAGATAACTCTCTAAGATTATATAAATTGCCAAGAGGGTTCCAACTACATTTGCAGAGGAAGTCCTTCATGAGGAGCTCTCTTTATTGAGGAAATCATTAACCTCAAATATTTCCCCTGGGTCCCCATTGTTGGGGTTCCAATGAAAAGAAAAGATGAAAAAAGAAAATTATCTTGTTATCTTCTTGACCTTTTGGCATGCCTTGAAAAGCATGACACTCAAGAGTTTATGGGGGATCACTTGGTAATTGAAAGGAGGCAATAAAAGCCAAGTCAGGACTTTTGACTAGAAGAGGATGGGGTAAGGAGACAATTAAGAAGGTTGTTTGCCTTTTCTTACAGTACAGCTGGTTAATTTTCAGTTTGCTTTATAGATATTACCCTCATCTAATTTAAGTTTTTTTTTAAAGCCCTTACTGTGTATTGGTTCCAAGGCAAAAGAGTGGTAAGGGCTAAGCAATAGTGGTTAAGTGACTTGCCCAGGGTCACATAGCTGGGAAGTGTCTGAGGCCAGATTTGAACTTAGGACCTCCCATCTCTAGGCCTGGCTCTCAAGTCACTGAGCTACCCAGCTGCCACCCCCATCTAGTTTAATAAAATTTTTTTTTATTGTGATTGCTATGAGTAAGGCCCTGGTGAACAAAGACAAAAAGATCAAAGCTTTCAAAGGAGTTTATGTTGTGTATATGTGGCATTTAAACTGACATAAACTATAATATAATCTTTGTAGAACAGAGGAGAGGAAAGAGAAAATATATTTTATTTAAGTGGAGAACGTAAGACCCAGAGAGGTGGTGGGATTTAGGATCCATTACCAGAACCAGGAGTAGAATGCAAAACAAACAAACAAATCCTCCTGGTTATGTCTGTTGCACTTTGCTGTATAAATAAAGTCTTTAAAAATGCTTCAGAATCAAGATCAAACATGCTTCCTATGATGTTAATAATTCCTTTGGCCAGTAGGCTAGTTGAATTTCATCAACTCTGGCTTGGGCTCCTCTTTTGGGATAAGAAGCAGGAGACCCAGATCACAACTATTGTCAAGTCACTTGCATGACTGCTGAGGCCAGCAGGACAGTTAATAGTCGTTTGTTTAAAAAAATTAGGTGGGGAATTTTAATATCAACCAGGTACTTGGCATTGATGCACAAACGGAGAGGAAAATATGCTCAGCACCTTTTTTTTTTTTTAAGAGGCAAATCTTTAAGTAAATAGCTTGTGACACTAATTTAAGAAATGTTGAAATCTGAGGATACATTTTTTCAATGTGAAAAGTGCTTGGCTTTCAGTGAACATAGTGCCACCTTGTGGAATCATTAGGCATTACATGGATCTACTGGGGGACCGACACAAAGCCGGAACTCGGGCTTTATGCTTTGCTTTGCTTGCCCTTTCCCGTTCTGTCCGATAGAATTGGAAGAGATATCCAACGTCTTTGTGGGGACAGATGTTGCAAAACTGAAGAGTAAACAGTGTATAAAGTCTGATAAAGGGCAAGAATAAAGGAGAGGAAGGAAGAGGCTAGAAGATGAACACCGCAAGAACACCTCCTCATGACAGTAGTTCAGAGAAGTCACGGTTTGCGTTGGGCAATGGGTAGTGGGTAGAGTCAGGAAGAATAGTCTTTCTGAGCTCAAATCTGGCCTCAGCTGATAGTTATGTGACCCTGGGCAAGTCACTTAACCTTGTGTGCCTCATTTTCTTCATCTGTACAATGAGCTGGAGAAGGAAATGGCAAACAATTCCTATATATATATATTTAGCCCTTAACTTCTGTCTTGGAATCATTACTATGCATTGTAATGGCAGAAGAGTGGTAAGGGCTAGGCATTGGGGGTTAGTGACTGTGTGTGAGGACCTCCCATCTCTAGGCCTGGCTTGGCTCTCAAACCCCTGAGCCACCTACCTGCCAGTAGCTTTGCCAAGAAGACTCAAAGGTCACAAAGAGCCATCCATCATTGAACAACAACTGTTTGCATTAGGTAGCCAAGAATTAGCAGAGAGAGCGAGGAGGAGGGAACATCCTTGTGGATTTGCAAACTAACTCTTGCCATAGAAAAAATAAAAACCCTGTCAACAATTTCAGGACTTCTTGTTTTAATATGTGGAGACAAACCTATACTTGTTTGGGTCCCAGAATTTCCTCAAAGCCACCAAACCGACAGGCATATTTTGCCTACATTTTGCCCTGATGGATGAGCCATGTATCAATTTATTCAATCTTCATGACATGCCACCGGTGCATAAATCCTCCCTCCACCCTCTTTGCTACACCAGTTCTGAAAACAGTAATTAAATCAACAACACCAAAGTATTTCTCCCTGGTTCCACTCCCCTCTATGTCTTGTCTTCACCTTTTAAAATGTGAGTTCCATAGCATCTGACACATTAGTAGATGCTGACTAACTGATTGTGAGGATCAAATGACTTAATGCCTACAAAGCACTCTTTTACCCTTAAAGTACAATATAGCTGTCAGTTAATCTGGCTATTTCTGAATCTAGTTGAATGCAGTAACATCCTTGATGTTTTTGCTTGGGGACAAAATTTCTCCCAATTTTTGATAATGTCTTTCCTTTCTTTTGTACTTGTAAGTGGAAGGATATATATATATATATACATATATATATACATACATACATATATATATATATATATAAATGGATTTACAGTGGGGGAGAAGTTGTTTTTATCTGTATTACTCAGTTTTTTAAAAAAGGATGAGAAAATTATATTGTCTAATTTTGGCCCCCTTATTCCAGAAGATAGTTTAACCAAAGAATTGTTTTCTTCATAAAACAAAAATTGCAGTTTAATATTCTTCAAATCTCCTAAATTTTGGAAGGGGGGGTATTGGTGATTCTTTTTTTTTTAAACTCTTACCTTCAGAATCAGTCCTTGGTATTATTTCCAAGGCAGAAGAGTGTAAGGGCTAGGCAATGGAGGTTAAGTGACTTGCCCAGGGTCACACAGCTAGGATGTATCTGAAGCCAGATTTGAACCTAAGACCTTCCATCTCTAGGCCTGACTCTCAATCCACTGAGCCACTCAGCTATTCCCTTGGTGATTTTTAATGGACAAAAACCAAACCAGTAAAAAAACCTCTTTTCTGCTCAACTCTCCTATTAATTTTTTTCTCAGGATCTTTAATTGATTATATTTTTCCTGCCTCTTGGAATAAGAAAGCACTTAGCTCAGAAATAACTTGGAGATCCAGAGGCTTTGTCTTAGAGACAAATTATGTTTATTGTGGTACATTAAGCTGTTTCTACTTTTGGCTCTCTTAATTCCCAGACTCTATCCTTTCTGTCCTGGTGCTTCCATTTACTGGTAAGCACAGTTGGAGGCTGTCTCTCTCATGCTCATACAAGTTTCATTTCCTTAAGCCACAGCTTTGGACACAGATGTGTGTGTCCTAAGGCTCACCACCAGAGGGCAAATGGCAATAGGCAAAAATTATCTGAGAACACAGGATGGGATGCTGGAAAGGATTTATTGTCCATTGAGTCTAACTCATCAATTTACAGAACAGGACAGGGATGTGATTTGACCAAGGTCACCTACCTGGCTCACCTGTCTGTTTCCCCAAAACTGTTCCCTAGGCTCTAAGTATTAAACCTCATCTCTAGCCAAAGAGGCTAAAGGACCTTTCACATTTGCTTGATGCAGCCTAACTCAGTTTCTCAGTGGCTTCAGGATTGTGTGAAAGACACTGATCTGAGTTTGAAAATGCTTAGGGCAGGCATATAAAGAAATTAACCAACATATCAGCAGGTAAAGAGGCTTATCTTGAGTTGGGCTAGTCATCAGTTTTCAGAAATCCATGGAGAGAATAATAAAGGATTTAAAAGAAGAAAGGAAACTGGACTGAGACAAAGCTCCTGAAGTCATATTTGGATAAATTTTGAGGACTTTCCCCTCCCCAACTTTCTAATTTCTTTTTCTGAAAGTGATCATTTCCTGTATATATTTGAGACTGAAAGACTTATGTGAGAAAATTTTATTTCTATAATAATGATTTTTTCCTGTTCTTAAACTTTTGCCCAATTCTCATAAACTGCCAGAAATTGAGATGAACCAAGCAATCGTTATTGTTACACTATGTAGCAAAAGTAAGAAAAATTTGAATGTAAATTTACTAATACATTTGCAATTCTTTTTTAACTACCTATGCCAAATATGGTCATTGTAGAACCAAATCAAGATTTAAATAATGTATTTTTATGTTATTAAACTAAATTACTTTAGATGCATAAAAGATGTTAAAAACATATTACCTATATTAAAATTCATCCCACCTCATTTCAATTTCCTAAATATATGGGAAAGGGGAAGAATCCTATTAAAATAGCTAGAAATTTGGTTGGTTGAAAATATCTCATAGAACTGATGAAAACTACAAATTGGAGCATACCTTTTTACTTTATTTTTCTTGCATTTTTTGCAGTATGGATAATATGAAAATATGTTTTATATGACTTCACATGTATAATAGGTATCATATTATTTGCCTCCTCAAGGAGTCAGGGAATAGCTAGAGAAAAATAATATCTCATATTTCTATGATGGATTTTATGGTTTACAAAGTGCTGGCTGTAAAACAATGTTATTAGGTAGGGCAAGTATTATGCCCATTGTACAAATGAGGAAACTGATATGTGGGCACATCTCAATTACCTTTTGGGTTCAGGTGTATTTTTTTCTATTTTTTTACATGTCGATTCAATTTTTAATAATAATTTTCTGATATTTTACAATCCATGTTCGTTCTTTCTGCCCTTTTCCTCTCCCCAAGATGGCAGGTAATATGATGTAGATTGTATATATGCTATCATGTGATACACACTTCTATGTTCATTATGTTGTGAAAGAAGACACATATTGCTTATACTAGAGAAAATTAATGTAATTAAAACATATTAAAAGTTATGGAATTCCATAAAAAAATAGAATGCTTTCAGGTATATTCTGCTGGCTTATAGATTAGAGTTACAGAATATGAGAATCTGGTTGAACTTCGGAGTGATTTGCCACTTCCTTCTCCAGCTCATTATACAGATAAAGAAACTGAGGCAAATGGTTAAGTGACTTCTCTGGAGTCAGCTAGCTAGTATGTGTCTGAGGCCCGGTTTAAACTCAAGGAGTCTCCCTGACTTCAGGCTTTGTGCTCTATATACTTGCGCAGGGTCACACAGCTAGTGTCTGAGGTGTGATTTGAAGTCAGGTCTTTCTGAGTCTAGGCCCAGTGCTCTTATCCATTTTTGCTACCTACCTACATCTAGGTAATTGTTTGAGACTGAGTTTCAGAAGATACTGACCCACATTGATAGAAGTTTCCTTATATAGTCGTTCCCCATAATAATTAAATCACATGGCTAGGCCCATTGCCCAATTAGTATATTTAAAACAATTTTTTTCTTATGGTCTAGAAGGGAAGGAAAAGATAAATGTGTTAAAGAGTGACAAAACACTGATTTCTTCTTTTTGCCATGAAAAACTGCCAACAAGTAAAAATTTGATAGTGTTCTCTGATTTTCTTTGGGAAACTGTGGAACTTTCTAATTTTTTTGTTATAATTATTATTTTTGATTATGATAATAAGAATAGCTAACCCAGTGATTTAAAATGTCTAAAGCACCTTCTATATGTTTAGGAGCTGATCCTGGAGCAAATTCCTATCTAGTCCTTGGAGAACTCTGGATTATGTCCAGCACACTGTCTACCATGATCTGGGTAAGGGACAAGGGGCAAGATCCAAGCGACTTTCACATGAGCCCAGAACTGGCTTTTTCAGTAATGCAAAATAAGACCACAGAATCTCTGAATTGAAAAGTACTCCAGAGACCATCAATTCCAGTCTCTATCTAAAAAGGCATTTCCTTTGAAACCTCCCTGAGAAGTGGTCATGCCATTTATCTTTAAGACCCTTGGTGAGGGGACAACCTCCTGAAGCAGTAGCCCATTCCACTTTGAGATAACTCTAGCATGCATCAAGTTGAAATATCTCCCTCTACAAGAGCTAGTTGGTACAGGGAAGCTGGATGGCACAGTGGCTTGAGTGCCAAGCCTGGAGTCAGGAGCACATCTTCCTATGTTTAAATCTGGCTGCAAGAAACTCATTAGCTCTGGGGTCCTAGTCAAATCTCTTAATCATGTTGGCTTCAATTTCTACAGCTGTAAAGTGAGCTGGACGAGGAAATGGCAAACCACCCAAGTATCTTTGCCAAGAAAACCCCAAATGGGGTCATGAGGAGTCAAACGTGACTGAAATGACTAAACAACAAAACAACTTCTACCCATTATTCTCAGTTCCTTCTGTGGGGCCAAGAAAAACAATTTAGGCTTTAAATTATTAGATTGTTAGAAGCAGCCTTAGAGATCATCATATCTAAGCCTCTCATTTTACAGATGAAGAAATGGATTCCCCCAGAAGGACTTGTCCAGGGTCACATACTTAGTAACCAGACCTTCTGACCTCAAATCCACATCATTCCACTATCCATGCTGAGGTCGAGTCCCTTTTCCTCATGGGATAAGGATTGGACTTGGGGATTTCATTAGCACAGGGAACATTTTTTTGAGGAAAATGGCTTCACCAATAGAGGATCATGCCTTCCCTGCAAAGTATGGTCTTAGAGAATTGCCTAGAGCCCTGGAAAGTGATGCTTTGCCCAAGTCATCCAGCAAGTATGCTTCAGAGGCAGGTCTTCCTATCTCTGAAACCAGCTTTTTTACCCACTATTTCATGTTGCCTTTGTCTGCCACATGACAATACTTGAAGATGGCTATCATATCCCCTTGAGTCTTCCCTTCTCCATGTTAAACATCTCAGTTTCTTCAGCTGGCCTTTGAATGTCATTGTTTGTTTTCCATTGCCTCAACCATATAGTTTCCTCTTCTATGCACTTAAGCTAGCCTTTTTGTGAACCCTTAGAATACTGTGCCTAGAAATGAATACAATATGCCAGATAGGGCCATTGAGTATGGGTTCTTACTCTCAGCTCCAAGGATCCTCAAAGAGACCCATGGACAGACTTCAGAGGGTCCATGAACATGGATGAAGGAAAAAAACCAACAACACCCAAACTCTTTCTGAAATGACTATTTTCTTCAAATACTTAAAAACATTATTCTGAGGAGGGATCTTCACTGGACTAACAAAGGGGTCCATGACACTACAAAAGTTGGACCCACATTAGTCAAAACAGAGTAAAATGGTGTAAAAAGGGATGCTCTCTCTCTCTCCCTCTCTCCTCCCAACCTTCTCTCTCACTTTTCTCCCTTTCTCCCTCTGTCTGTCTGTCTGTCTCTGTCTGTCTGTCTTTCTCTCAACCCATACCCACCAAGGCAGAAGAGTGATAAAGGCTAAAAAATGGGGGCTAAGTGACTTGCCCAAGACCACACAGATAGAAAGTGTCTAAGACCACTAGGGTTGGCACTCAAAACCACTGAGCTGACTAGCTGCCCTTTTCTACCTCTCTTAAAAGTAAGTTCTAAGGTGCAGCTAGATAGTACAGTGGATAGAGCATCAGGTCTGGAGGCAGGAAGACCTAGGTTTAAATCAGACCTCAGACACTTCTTAGCTCTGTGACCTTGGGCAAGCCACTTGACCCCATTTGCCTAGCTCTTGCTTTTTTGTCTTAGAGTTGTTACTAGGATAGGAAAGGTTAAAGAAAACCCCCCAAACTTAGGGGCAGCTAGGTTGCTTAGTGGATAGAGAGCCAGACCTAGAGACCAAGGGTCTTGGGTTCATATCTGGCTCCAGGCACTTCCTAAGTGTGTGATCCTGGGCAAGTCACTTAACTTCAATTGTCTAGCCCTTATTGCTTTTCTGCCTTGGAACAGATACTTACTATGGATTCTAAGATACAAGAAAAGGGTTTTAAAAAATGAACAAATAACTAAGTTCCCACTCATGGTATAATTTGAGAAACAGAAAAAGTCTTCTCTCCTACCAAAAAACTTTTCTGCTCAAGGGAAACTCTATCAGTAGGAAACAGCCTCAGTGTCCTAATCTGTAAAATGAGGATAATAATACCTTCTGTAAAGAGCAGTTTGTGAAGTTCAAAATGAGGTAATATCTGTAAAGTACTATGAAAACTTAAAGCTACTATATAAGTGTAATTATTAGCCTTCAAGGACCAAACTTCTTTGGAAAACACCAAGAAAAGAGTAGGGGAAGCACAACCAAAGCTTCAACCAATTATTGACCTCAAGACAAAGATCTCCAATTACTACTAATGATGATGTACCACAGATTAAATCTTTCTCTCTGAGGGTAGGAGGCTGGAGGCAGAGCATTAAGGCTCAGATGCTTTCTTCTTTTGGTCATTCTTTGCTTGGCTCAATGCCCGACAATTTCCCTATCACAATCATTGCTGCCTTCAGCCTTCCATCTTGTTCAAAGTTAGCAGATGGGCACATACCCTGTGTATACAGCATACCAATTCACCTTTTCTCCTGCCTCCCAGTGGGCTCCCCCTTAGCTGCCTCTCTACTACTTGGAGACTCTAATTGGTGTTCACTAGTAGCCAAGCCCTGGCACTTTTCCAAATGACCAGTGACTGTGATGCACACTGGAATCCCTCTTCTCTTGAGCCTGTAAACATTTCTTTACTAGAGCAAGGCTTACTTAATGTGATTTATTTGTTAAGATTCTATCAGAAAACTAGAGAATATAGTTTCTGAGAGCTCATGGGGATGCAGAATTTTAAAAGGATGCTAAAATGTAAACTTCACTAAATAGTGAAGTCATTAGTAATTAGTAATTCACATTCAGTATTTGGTAGTATATGGAATTCAATGGAAGTGCATAATTGCACATATTTTCATGTTTGGCATACATGTGTATTGACTCATTAAATGATGAGAATTATGTTTGTGCTCTATGGATTTGAGATTATTTCCCAACACAAGCAAGGACTTAGGACCTCTTACAGGGTGGGTCGAATGGAGTATAAGGTCCATCATCATCATCATCATCCTCTTCTTCTTCTTCATCATTCTCATTGTTCTCATTGTCCTCATTCTCATTCTCAGTTTCATTGCCAGCCTCAGTGACATCATCATCCCTTCGGGTCCCATTCGCACCCCTCTCTGGGGCATTGCTTGGCCCTGTTCCATTCTCAACAGCATGTTTGATGGGGATTTTGATGGCCACCTCTGACTCTCCATTTGCATATGCTCTGCTGTTTATTAATCTTTGCCTCTGGGGGGAGGAAAGTTGAAATATATTTTTACTCAGTCAAAATAACAGAAAGGATTACAAATGGTACAGGCTACCCTTCTTGGTAAGTTAGGGAAGACCCCAAATGCAAATTCTTATAATTCACATAACCCCCTCATGAAGGAGTGGCCTAGGATTTTCCAGCATACCCTGGATTCACCTTTAAATGAGCTACTAGATGAGTCTGGTGATTACTCAAAATAATACCTATTTCTGCCATCCCTTTGCATGCCTGAAAAATCCAAAGTGCAGACTGAAGAAGCTAGTAGTTGCAGGGTGATGAGGACAGTGGAATATCTTTATATTAATTTAATCCACAGCCTTTTTAGTTTTTTTGAAAATTTTATTTAATTAGTTAATTTAGAGTATTTTCCCATGGTTACAAGAATTATGTTCTTTCTCTCCCCTTCCCCCTAATCCCCTCCTGTACCTGTACCTGTACCAGGGGAATGTGCAATTCCCCTGGGTTTTACATGTGTCATTGATCAAGACCTATTTCTGTATTATTGATATTTGTACTAGGGTGATCATTTAGAGTCTATGTCATGTCCCCATCAACCCATGTGATTGAGCAGTTGTTTTTCTTCTGTGTTTCTACTCCCACAGTTCTTCCTCTGAATGTGGATAGTGTTATTTCTTATAAGTCCCTCTGAATTGTTCCATCCATAGCCTTTTAAACACACTAAGTACAGTATAAGTTCTTATCATGGTATATTGTTAAAATGGATACTGAAAACTGCTCTAAAGGTAAGAGAGAAGGCAGGGAGCTTAAACACAAACACACACATGCACACACACTCATACACTAAAATGCAATAAAGTGACCTCACATTTTGTCTAACTTATCATAGTAAGTTAGATTCCTATCTCACAAAATGTGACAGAGAGGATGGTAATAGAACACACCTCCAGTTGGGTTAGCATTGGCTTATTGGTCTCCTACTGGTTATGTTATGGTATCACTGGATCTAGTGGAGAGTGCTGAACTTGTCATCAGGAAGATGTGAATTTAAGTCCTGCTTCTGATATTGAAGAAACATAGTAGGTTGCTTCTCAGGGTTTCAGGCAACTTCCTAAGACTTAATCCTTTATAGTCTCCATTGGTGAAGTGAGTCCCTCAACAGGACTTTTTGCACCCTCATGAAATGATAGATTTTTAATGCTTTGAGTTTATAGGTGGAAACTTTGTGGCCAGGTTCTCTGAAGACATCCTTGTCTTCCAACTGCCATTCTAACCTTCCAAAATATCTCCCCCTCTCCCATTTGTAGAAGAACTGGGCATTACCTCATTAATCAACATGCGGCTAGCCATGGAGAGCCGAGTTTTTGGGGGAAAGTGGCTGGTAATCATGATCCGGAGTCCAGCCTCAGAAAAAGAGAGCTGATGTGGATATGCTGACAGCAGCTCATCTACCATGATCACTGAAGCTTTGCGGTGGAAATTTGCTGTGTAAACAAGAAACATTAAAGTCAAGATGGGGGAATAGCAAGATATATCACGAGCACCACTTAGAGAAGAATCCAAATTGCTAATTAAAACCTTTCTTGTAACTGGTGAAAGGTGTTAATCGGTAATTGTTTTAAAATAAAATTTAGAGGAAAATTCACATAAATTGAGCTGAGTTTTCTCATTGGTAGGGTATCTAGAAGGCACAGTGGATAGAATGACCTGCATGGAGTTAGGAAGGCTCATCTAATCTGGCCTTAGACATTTACTAGCTATGAGGCCCTGGGGAAGTCACTTAACCCTGTTTGTGTCAGTTCCTCCTCTGTAAAATGAGCTGTAGAAGGAAAGGGCAAACCACTCCAGTTTGCTAAGAAACCCCAAATGTAGCCAGGAAGAGGTGGACATGACTGAAAAATGATTGAACATTTCTCATTGTTAACAAAAATAGTTGGACTATATAACTGTCAAAGTCCCTTTGAACTCTAAATCTGGAACATGAACATGCTTACATATTCATGCATATATATATATTCATCATTTCAGGAATGTTTATAATGATCTGTTAGTTATCTTAGAATTTTTTATTGTCTACAATTTTCTATATTAAGAAATCTAATTATTCCTTCTATACTTGCCAAAGAACATGAGATCTCTTAGTATTATTCCCTATTTACAGACAGGTTATCCAATTTTTCCAAGTCACAGATTTCTGAAATAATCTTTTAAATATATTGAATAAATTTAGGCCAATTACTCTGGTTCTCTGGGAGTGTTTCTTTTTTGGAGTATAAACAGGCCAGAATATAAGTACTGGAATGAAGTCCCACTACCAAATGGAACCAAATACCTAAATACTAAAGACCTAGTATTTCATGAAACATGAAAGTATTTGCCAGGAAACATTTTACAAGTTCTTTAATTTGCAAAATGGAACAATCATCTACAGACTTCAGTAGAGAGACAGGGAAAAAATTAAAAATAATCTGTGTCTTAAAATTTCTTTTTGATACAAAAAAAAAAGCCTCTGTGAAAGAGAGGAGGAAAAAAAAGAAAAACCTCAGCAATTCAAGGGGAAACTTTGAAAAGGAAATTAATTAAATCAGAATAACTGCTATGTTAATGAAAAATAAAACATCACAGCTTGAGCTGAAATAAATTGCATGTGCTGCCATACAAAGAAATATTGTTTGTTCGATCAAATGGAACCATCATCCAAATTATTATTCTTTAGTGTTTTAGTGAATGTGCTAAATGCTCTAGTTAAGTCTTTTTTTTTTTTAAAGACTTTCTGTGCCCATTTTAACCACTGGAAACTGAGGCTATGTAGTTTGATTTGACATTTACTCTAAGAGCTTTCATGGGTGTATTTTTAAGATAGCTTCCAGATAGTATTCTTTTTTTCTTCTCATTCAATTTAGGATGAACTGAGAATAAAAGAAGAGTTGAATCCTCTCCTCCTCTAATCCCCTGTCCTGGGAGACTTCTTCCTTTGGGTGCCCAGTAGGGGCTAAGCAATGTGAGACACCTGACAATAAAAAAAAAATGTCTTATTGGATACCAGGCATTTTTTTATCCTAATAATCATGATCAACTTGCTTGAGCAGTTTCCCATACCCTTTGTGAAGCTTTGGAAATTGGAAGGAGTCATTTTCTAGCATTTCCCTCCTGGAGTTTTGTACCTTCGCGGTTACCTTTCTTAAGGAGCACTACCGTGGCATCACAATTGCTGTTGTCATCAATTTCAGCATTGTTGGCCAAGCCATTCACCATATTCCCAGCACTCTTTGTTCTTCTTTCAAAGCACTGATGTATGCAAGCATTGTATCTAAAGAAAAAAAAAATAAAATAAAAGAAGACTTCAGGGAGTTTGGGCAGCTTTTCTCCATTCCTGAGCATGAGTATGGTTGTTCTAATGATAATACTTCATTGGCATGGTTTTTTATTGGGTTAAGTACACACAAGAAATATTTAAACTTTATCAACCTACATTATTGCTATTTTTAAAAAAATAGCCCACTTAGACTCTACTTGTCTGAGAAATATATAAATAATTATTTCATGCAAATACGGCTGGCTTTCTTTATTGTGTTATAATGGGGGAAAGCAGTAGGCTTGGAATCTGAGGACCTGGATTGGAATCCTCACTTTGCTTATTACTCTCTGTATGACCCTGGATAAGTCACAGTTTCCATCTTGTCAAAGAATGAATTGGGCTTGATGTATCTTAAGTTTCCTTCAAAGCTCTAAATCTTATCTTTTCAGTGGTTTTTCAGAACCTGAGGATGGATTGTGGCAACTCTGTAAGGGGAATGTGGTCTTTGAGACATTCTTGTGTTTATGCCCTGAATTCTCCAGCCATCTCTGGACATACAAATCAAAAACTTGGGTAAGACAGGGCACAGCTGCTAAGAATTCTGTATCCTGTAGGCTGCGATTCTGATGTCTGTACCATCAGAGACTTTCTGGGGAGAGGATGAATGACTTTAACATAGGCAGTTACGCCTCACATTTTACCATTTAAGAGTTGGCCACCAGTCAAAGGAGCTGTCTGTTGGTGGTTTCCAGAGATCATAGTAATCAATTTACAGTAGTACTATGGGAAACTGGGTTTTTGCATTATTCTGTCCTATAATTCTCAGGTTTCATTTGCCAGGGGAAAGGTTAGACAGTGGTATTCATTATGGTATCTAAAAAAGGCACTACACAGGGCTAAAACTGGCACATTATAGGAGGGGCAAGGCGGGTACCCCTCTGTTAATATTCTCAAGGAAGGCTTGGATTGGGAAGAAGCTTAGTCTGGGCACATTAGACACAGATGATGGTTTTGGGCAATCTCTCAAAGTGTTAAAAACATGAGCTCTGCAGCCAGATACTCTAGATTTAAATCTTGGCTTTGCTACCTATTACTTGTATGACTTTGGGTAAGTCCCTTAACCTTTGGACTGAAGTCTCCTCCTTTATAAAATGAAGGTTTTGGATTAGGTTGAGGTTGATCTCATATCTCTTCCAGCTCTAAGTCCTATGATTCTATGATCTTTCCCTTATGATTCAAAGGCCTCTAACAAATAAAAGAGGCTTAAAAAATTCAGGGGCTACCAGAGCACTTGATTGAATTTCTGGGGTACACCAGGTCTTTGCTATTTTCCCCATCCCCTTTTCTCTGACTCTTCTGAAAGTGAAAAAATTCATATTAATTAAGAAACCTCCAACATGTGCCCTCCACCTTACCCCTTGTCCTCTGGCATACTTCCTTTAATGGGCACAGAGCTTTTGCTGTAAAATCCCCTACCTGTGTGGTCCAGCTGAGCTTGTTTTCTGACCTTCAGACAACATTAAGACTCATTCTTAAGTTGGTCTTCCCAGGAGGACACGGGTGTGCCAATATGTGCTATTTTTAACTGCTGCATTTCTATTTTGTATTTTTAATTGAGTGTTTTAAATTTTGTATGTGCATCCAAAGCCACTTAACTGTGAAAGAGGCAATTTTATAAATTGTGGGAAAAAGCATACACAACACAGTCCTAATGATTAAAGCCTTCAACTGCAGAGATGAAACTAAAACATCAGAGTTAGCCCAATTTAGAACTTCAGAGCAGAATTTATGAGAAAATGAAAAGGGTGTGTGTATGTGTGTGTGAGAGAGGAAAAGAAAGAAAGAGAAAGAGGGGGGGAAGGAGAGAGAGACAGACAGAGAGCGAGCGAGCGAGAGAGACAGAGACAGACAGACAGACAGACAGAGAGAGAGAGAGAGAGAGAGAGAGAGAGAGAGAGAGAGAGAGAGAGAGAGAAGGGAGGGGAGAGGGAGAGAAAGGGAAGGAGGGAGAAATGCAGATTTTAGCTTTAATCCCCAATTTATTTGAATCTTGCTAGTTAGAACAGCTGGAACAGAAATAACATTGGAAAAGTCAGCACAGACACACCAGTGGTTTTCATATTGCATGCTTAGCAATGGAGGAGGATTAGTTGCTTACCATATTATATTCATTTGCATATGTTCCTTCTAGTCACTGATCATGGGGAATCATAATGGTCAGAACAGGGATGAGATGGTCATTACAGCAATTTCACAAACTCTCACGCTCTTTAGACTCTAACTTGCTAACCCTGATGAATGCAATAAAGCCTATGCTGAGTAGAATGCACTATTTCAGTGGGATAAAGATATTTGACTTTTATCTAAAGTGAGCACTGAATTTATCCTATATTCCTATCATATATTTCCTTGATGACATCTTTTGCTTCTATTTTTCAAAGTTCTTATGGTAGGATTCCTATCACAGGAAGAGAAATATAAGTTGATCACATGGTGAGGATAAGCAATGACAGGTAGAGAGCCTCATTGCACCACTGGGAAGACAAAAGTGAGGGAGGACACATCAAGTGGACCCCTTGGGGTGCACTTAGGGGAAGACATGGACAAAAGTCAGAAGGATATGCTGGAATGGATAATTTATGATCTACATTGTTTGACAGGAACTTTCAATATAGCAGATTGATTTAAATATTTGGTAGTACTAAACCAAGACATCACCAAATGCTTTGAAGAATAATAATAAAAATAAGGATATTCATGGATAGGTAGCTAGATTGGCATAATAAATAGTGTTAGACTTGGAGTCAGGTAGCCTTGAGTTCAAATCCTTTCCCAGACACTTACTAGCCTTGGACAAGTTAACCTCTCTTAGACTCAGTTGTCTCATCTGTAAACTGTGGCTAATAATAGCACCTCACTAAAATAAGTGTAATTTTTTTTTTGTAAATGAAATGAGAAGTTACTCAATGGCATAATTCTTCCATTTGGTGGCCATACCCCATGTGAGATCTTCCTTGATTTAGTTCTGTTCAGCTCTTCACCATAGGATTGTTGTGAGAATAAAATGAGATAATGTATTAAAGAACTTTGAAAACCTTAAATGATAGCTGATATTAAGACATTTTACATATCTATAATCCCATGGGCATATTAGAACAAGTACTGATGTTTCCATTTTATAGATGAGGGAAATAGGTTCTGAGACACTCAGTGAGTTGCTCTGGGTCACAACACCAGCATGCATTTCAGGCAAAAACCCCAAAGCCTTTAGGCTCCACAGCTAGCACTTCTAACATGCTATACTAACTCTCTTGTGGTGCCTAGCTATGGCTTGCATGGTACTTTAGCAGTATCGAGTGCACAACCATCACCCAGTAATTACTTGCTTAGGAATTCTGCTTGCTCTGAAGGGAAGACTTTCTGGAAAGCCAAACCAAAGTTTCTGTCAATTAGAGATGGCACAAGCAATTTTATTACTTGGTACCAGCATTGCAAAGACTGCCTAGGGCAAGTAGCAAGAACTTCATCCTCCAATCAATATATCAAGACACATTTAGCTGGGGAAGACAGAGACTCTGGGATACTGCAGTTAATGCTGGGGAGCTGAGGGGGTCCAAGTCAGGGAAGGGCTCACATGGGTTACAGTCACCAAAGGGAGGAATTATGCATCTAGTAACTTCTCATTTCATTTACAAAAATTGTATTGATTTATTTTTTCCAACATATTCCTTCCTTTTCCTTTCCCCAGAGAACCATCCCTTAGAACAAAGAATAAAATAAAAATGTTTGGTGAAACGAATCAGAACATGGAAGAAGTATGACATTATATAGCCTTCCATATCCATTGGGCCTTTTCAGATTTTTTTTTCTTTTGGGCCAAGTTAGGCAATTATAATTTCATAAATTTCTGTTTTTCAAAAAAATTAAAATCTTTACCTTCCATCTTAGAATCAGTACTATGTATTGATTCCAAGGCAGAAGAGCAGGAAGGGCTAGGCAATGGGAGTAAGGGGACTTGCCTAGGGTCACCCAGGAAGCATCTGAGGTCAGATTTGAAACTAGGACTTCCCCTCTCCAGGCCTGGCTCTCCATCCAATTAGCTTCCTAGCTGTGCCCAGCAGTATTCTGTTTTGATTAAAACAACAACAACTGAATTCTTGCTAACTATAGCTGTTAAGCTCAGCTCAGCTGTTTCTACACTGATGAAGTAGTATAAAGGCTGTCAGTACCCTCTAAATGTCAATGATCTGGAACAAAACCCCAGCTATCTTGTCAATCTTGCCTGCCAAAAACAAAATCAAGCATTTCATGCCTTCAAACAAATTTGTAAAGATGGAAACTAACACTGCCCCCACGGTCCCCCAAATGCATGATAATAATTATCCTTTTAGAAGGGAGATGTTATTTTTTTGTAGAGAAAAGGAAGAGAAATAGGACTATTATGATCAAGAAGATGCTCCCTTCTTTTGATGTGAAAAGTTGGAGTTAAAAGGCACTTTGTTATTGTTATTGTTATGAAGAAGTCTTATTCACATCTGCAGTGAAACACTGCTCTGTGCCCCCATCCTCATGTAATTTCCCCAGAGTGCCACATGGTATTAAATCTAGAAAGAGCTTTGAGAAAGAAACTAGGGGAAAAGTATATATTACTTACTTCATAATAATGATGTAGATAATGTACATTAGTACTAGCACTAAGGACTCCCACCTGCAAAAATAATAAAGGCAAGTCACAATATGTAGAGAATTGAAACATAAATGCTTCTGCTGTAAAAAAACAAATCTAATATTCAGTTAGCTCCAAGCATTATTAGAATTGACAAGGTAATATTACACAGGCATAAAAATGTTTCAAAGAATCTCAAGTTGGAAGGGTCCAGGGGCACCTGGGTGGCTCAGTGAATTGAGAGTCAGGCCTAGAGACAGGAGGTCCTAGGTTCAAATGTGGCCTCAGACAAGTCCCAGCTGTGTGACTCTGGGCAAGTCACTTAACCCTATTGCCTTATGAAGGGAGATATGACTACTGATAAGTTGAGATATTTCTCAGAGAGATGGGGAAAAGAGAGAAGGCATGGACTCTGAATGACAAAAAAAAAAGATCCTCAGAGTAGTAGTCATATGGGAAGGAATCATCATCCTAAAAAGTCTCTTGAGTCCCAGACCCCTTTCAAGGGTGTATTTCTCAGGTGAAATCATTCTTTCCTTAATTGAGCTAATTTTTTCATTTCATTTCTGCTTTGCAGAATTATTTGCCTTGCATGTTCTGTAGCCTAAACTCTTCTGTATTGCTTGTCTGATTGATATATTTATTTGCTAATTGTTTTCTATTTAATGAGCATTTAATGAGAGAGGAGTTGAACTGGTCAATATTAATCTAACTTCATTCCTAAAGACTACTTTTATATTTCAGTTCCTATAATCTGTGCTCTCTCTCTGTCTCTCTGTCTCTGTCTCTGTCTCTTTGTCTTTCTCTCTGTCTGTCTGTCTGTCTTTCTCTCCTTCCCCTCCCCCCTCTCTCTCTCACACACATTTCATATCTTCTCTCTATTAATATCCTTGTGTCACCCCCTCTAGTGTAGCTCAAGATGTATTCGCTTTTTTTTTTTTGGTTACCCATCACACTGTTAACATTTATTGAGCTTATGGGCTATTGGAAACCCTCAGATCTTTTTCAGAGACATCATTTTCTAGGTACACCTTCTATGTCTTGTATTTGTGAGGGTGATGCTCATAAGGGTTCAATGGCTTTGTCCTCAATTATAAATGCCTCCCCTACCTACTGCTATGGTTTAGTAAAATGATTTACTATGTGCTAGGAGTTTTGTTGTGTTCCTCTTTCCTGATTCCTTCTACCTCAAAGCCCCACAGCTGGAATGAATGAGAATAGCAGAATACTGACTAGGGGGTGGTTAACTCTTTCAAGCTCCCCTATTGTCAATGTAAAGGGTTCCTAAACTTTGTGTTTTGGATCCCTTTGTTAGTTTGGTGAAAGCTATGGACCTATTTTCAGAGTAATATTTTTTAAATACATAAAACTGAGTTCATAGGATTAAAATACAAACCAATTATGTATTTTTTTTCTCCCAAGGAGTGCTTCGACTATTTAAAAAAAATATGGCCAATTGATTATTTTAAACCCTTACCTTCTGCCTTTGAATTGTTACTAGGCATCTGTTCCAAGGCAGAAGAGTGGTAAAAGGGCTAGGCAACTGGGGGTTAAGTGACTTGCTCTGGATCATACAACTAGGAGATGTCTGAGACCATATTTGAACACAGGACCTCCCATATCAAGGCCTGACTCTCAATCCACTAAGCCACCTAGCTGTCCCTCCAATTGATTTTTTAAATTCAATTTTATTTTATTTTCAGTTCCAAATGCTTTCACTTCCTCATTTCTTCTATGTTCTCACCCTCCCATTGAGAAGATGAGAAATACAGGATCCATCACAAATATGAAGTCATGTAAGCCAAATTTCTGCATTAGCCATGTGCCCCCCACCAAAACCCACAAAAACAAAAACGTGAATGAAAGAGAATAGGCTTCAATTTGCATTCTGAGTTCAGCAGTTCTCTATTTGAAGAGAGCATTTTTCATAAAGAGCTCTTTGGAATTGTGGTGGGTTATAATACTGATCAGTTACCATATTACATTTGAATATCTTTCACATATCCTTGTAACTATAAAAATTGTTCTGGTTCTACTCACTTTTCATCAATACATTACAGTCTTCCCAGGTTTTTCTGAAACCATTTTCTTTATGATTTCTTAGAGCACATTAGTTTTCCATCATATTCTTATACCATAGCTTGTTTATCTATCCCCCAACTGATAAGAATTCTTTCATTTTTCCATTCTTTGCCACCTTCAAGAGAACCACTTTAAACATTTTTGTACATTTGAATTCTTTCCCCTTTCTTTGTTCTGTTTGGTGGTTAGTTCTAGTAGTTGTATTTCTGGGTTAAAGGACAGATAGTTTAATGTCTTTTTGGACATAATTTCAAATAGTTTTCCAGAATGTTTGGACTTGTTCACCAATAGTATATTAGTGTGTCCATCTTCCCATAACCTCTCCAGCATTTGTCATTCTATTTTTTTCTGGTAGAGATGTAATTTTTTCTCATCTAAGTTCATGAATCCCCTGAAATTTATCCAGGGACTCCGGGTTAGGAACCTTTAGTCTAGGTAGTATCTGAATAATCTCTCTCCCATACTGACCATCTGTCTCTCTAATCTATGTGTTCTCCAGTCTTGGGCATCAACAAACATATGAAAATCATGACAAGAAGAGATGTGATATTCTTTATGTGGAATAGCATGTAGGCCAATTATCCTAGAGACAGTTCAAGCTGCTTATCTTCTGAACTCCCAAATCTATTCATATTAGCCCTCACCAGATGTCCTCCAAATTAGTTTGCCCCTCTCATAACCCATTCAATTATGGTCTTTGGAATCTTTGCATCAAACTCCCAAATATCCCTGAGTTTTTCCTTCAGTGTTCTGTTTTCTTGCCTTAATGAATTCTGCCTCTCCTCAAATGCTGCCATATTCTTTGAAATGCTTTACATTGAGAGCCAATCTTATTCCTTCTGACTTACAGAGCCTGGAGGAAGCACTGACTTAATTTTTGTTCTTCATTTGTGGTCCATTTTACTATCTTAATCTCAATAACTTTCTCTTTCTGATTTCTGAACCATTACCAATAATCTTTGAAAGATCATGGAGAATGAATGGGAGAGGTCCTATAGTGAAAGATAAGCATTGTGATTTTCAATGAAAGGAAAAAAGAATGGAATCTAAGCACTAGACAATTGAGATTTACTTTCATTCCTGGGAAAAATTTAATATATCATGAAAAAGAAGGTGAGTGTGTGTCTAGGAAAGAAAGAAGCAGCCATGAGACACACATCAAAGGAGGGCAGAGGAGGAGAAGAAACTTCTTTTAAATATAGATTTCTCTTAAATTCTTTTAAAATAAAATTTAGAATTTAAATAGTACTTTGAGATTCACAAAACACTTTACATGTGCTATCTCCTTTGATCTTCCCAACAACACTGGGAGGTAGGTACTAATTATAATCCCAATTTTACTGATAAAAAATGAGGCAAAGAGAGATTAACTTGCCTTGAACCATATAAATAACAAATGTCTGAAGTAGGAATCAAATTCATACCCCCTTCATACTCCCAAGTCCAGCAAACTATATAGTATGCCTCCTTTCTGTCTTATATGGTAGTCAAAAGCCAAATCTCTGCCTCCTCCAGTCAACACTGAATCTGTGGACTGAAATATAATCTATTTCCTTGCCTTGACTGCCGAACTCCTAGAAAAAGCTTCCTATTGTTTTTACTTCCTTTTTATTATCTTGTCAATGCCTTTATGTACTAGATTCTTTCCCCATTATGCTCTCAGTATTCACCAATGATTTCCCAATGATCATATCCATTGGCCTTTTATTGGTCTTCCTCTGTAAACTTTCTACGATATTTAGCATTCTAGCCTGTCTCATCCTACTGAATAGTGTTGTTCCCCTTGAACTCAGAGAGCCATTTTCTCCTCTTGATATGTCTCTACTTCTTGCCTTCCACTGCTGGCTCTCAATCCTCATTGTTGGGAGCACAGCATGTGGGTGTTTCCCAAGGTTCTGGCTTTGCCTCTCTTCTTTTTATACTCTCCCTTCTTGTCAAATTCATTCACTCTTATGACTTCATCTACCTCTTTATAGATGACTCCTAAATAAGTGTCTATCCTTCTGAACTCTAGATATATATTTGTCCAGCTGCTTATAGGTCATCTTCAACTCTTTGCTATATCCATTATTACCTCAAATTCAACATGTTTAAAAATTGGATATTATTTTCCCTGAAATTCAATAGTCATGTGTTGGATTTATTCAATAAATATGAATTCAGTTCAATTCAAATTAAGGAAAAACAATAAGTCCAGTTATTGAAGTCCTTCATTTCTGCTCCTCCTTTTGCTTTCATTATTTCTATTGGTGGCACTGCCATTCACCTGGCTACTCATGATTGAAACCTCAATCTGTCTTGATATTAGCTGCATGACTTTGGATTAGTCATTTAACATCTCTGGCCTCAGTTTTCTCATTTGTAAAATTACGACATAGTAGGATTTTATAAACTCTACAATCTCTTTCTGATCTCTAAATTTATGGTTACAATCCAATATAGAAGATGAGACCTGTCCACAGATATAATACAAAATAACATGAAAATACTTAAGAGCTATACAAAATAATGAGTTTACTTCAACATGCTGCTGATTTTCCTAACTTCTCCACTTTCATATTCTCTAAATTATACTTTTGCCCATATGTATTTTGCTCTTTCCATTTTCAGTGAGCTGAGATCCTGGCAACATAGTGGAGGAGAATTAATAATCCATTCTTCAATATTTCTTTATTGCCTGTAAGATATAAACCTAGCATTTAAAGCTCTCTACTGTCTATCTCTCATTTATATTTTCAGTATTATTTATATCTTATTCCTGAGCTGTCAATTAAAACCTCTGTAATGACTAAGGAACTTTATTGGTATAATTTAAAGATTGAGTATTTTTAGTTTTTCAAGATGAACCAACAGAAAATGAAATACAACCCAACTGGAGTATCAAATGAGAATTCAGTAGATCATAATTCAAGTTCATACTTGCCACAGGGAGAAAAAGCTCAGCAGAGATATCTTTACTCATGGTATTGGGGGTTTTGTGTCTACAGGCCTCTTGCTCTATTGGGTTCCCCACCAAAGGAAGGAGACCCTTCTCTGCTATGGGTATGAATATTTTTGTAAATCATAAGGGAAAATGTATTTTCATAATTTTATTTGGGAAGGGGTGTGAATTTAAATTGTCACTATTTATATTTCTACACAATAAGTTATTGTTAATAAAAGCTAAATTTATAGTGTTTTAAAGTAACAAAGCATTTTCCATGCAACAATTCTATGAGGCAGAAAGTATGAATCTTTTTCAGGTGGAGGTAATTAAACTATCAGAAGATAAATGACTTGCCCTGGATTCTATAACTAATTAGTGTCAGAGTTGGGGTTCAAGAAGAGTAATCATAACAAGAATAGCTACCATTCACATAGCACTTTCAAGGTTTGTGAGGTGCTTTACACATGTTATTTTATCTTCTTAACTATCCTGCAGGATTGCAGCTGCAATCATTGTCTTTATTTTACAGATAGGGAAACTGAGGCAAAGAGGGGTTAAATAACTTACCCACAGTCACAGTGCTAGTAAGTGTCTGAGGAAGGTTTTCTTGACTCTAAAACCCCATCCTCTATCCACCCAGTTGCTTCAAACCTTGGTCTTCTGATTCCAAAGTCAATAAATACTCTTCTCACCCTAGCACGCTGCTTAGAAGGGAGAGTAGTAACAGGGTAACCAGTGACAGGCATGTCATTAGCTCAGCTCTTCCCACACATCTTTGAGGCATTCATTTATCCTCAGTGTGGGTGTGAATATTGTCTTTGAGAAAAGGTAATTTTACAGTCATAAAATAAGCCTTTCTGGCTTTAAAATGATATTCTAATTAATAGGACAGTGGCATTTCCAAATCAGATTTCACATGTACAGCAGAAAAGGCTTTCCATTCCATTACAGTGACAGCTGATGACATTCCATTTATGAGCCTTCCCTCTGCTGCACCATCCTTCTAGGAAAGCTGTGACAACAAGGAAGCCCTTCTGCTTTCACTCAGGTGGTGCTGACATTTTGTACAGCCCCAAAGGCGAGAAATTTCCTATGACAAATTAGAGGAATTATAGGAGGCCTTTGGATACCACAAATGTTATTGGCTTAGAAATGTTCCACAATGTAGAAGGTGCACCTGATGCTTCAGATTTCCCTCCTCTTGATGCTGAGAATCACCTGGGCCAAAGGATTTAAGCCTGTCAGTGTGGTGCTTGGGATGACATAGTATTTTAGTATTTTTGCCCACCCTACTAAAATAGAACCCACAACCACTGATTTAGCTTGGCTAGCCCAGTGCTCTAATAGTTGTCTGCCCAGTCTAGGGACTTCAAAGCTGTGCAGCTATTGGGCCTTAATCATAGGGAAGGTAAAGGAGATGGAAAGTGGTACATTTATTTTGTCTCATTTTACTCTACAGTTAAGTTGTATCATTCATAAAATTATATTATAACCCTCAATATAGAGACAATATAGACAATTCAATAAATATTTTTTAAAAGATTATAATTTAATAAAATTTCCTTCAACCTAAAGTCCACAAAACCTAACCTTTGCCAATGACGTCTTTTGGAGCTCTCTCTCTGTTGAGACATGCTAATTAATACCTTCTTGATTTGTTTTTTTGATCATTTCATCTTTCAGAATGTGAAGAGATCCATAAAGGGTTCATATCTGATTATCAGGGAGAGAGGGGGAAGAAATAAGTGTATGTGTAGTACCTACTATGTGTCAGGTGCTGTCCTAAGTGCTTTATAAATATTATCTCAGATCACTAGAGTGGAAATGATGGGAAATCTTGAGGGGAAGTGACCATGCCATCCTAGAGTCTATGATAGATGAGAGGAAATATGTGTGTGGTATGACATGCATCTTAGATTTCAGGAAAGCAGATTTCAATGAGTTCAGAGAAAAAACAGACACCATAGAGTGAAAATGCTTGAGTCTTGGAGAGATGGGAGATGCTGAAGAATAAAATTCTGAAGACACAATGGGAAACAATTCTACTGAGAAGGAAAAAAAATGAGATTTAAAAATTTACCACTCAACTTAAATTTTGAAAGAGAAATGTAAGATTGGAAGCAAGGCCAATTAATAGAAGATGAAAATGAGTGGGGCGCAGTCTTATAAAATAGTTTCAGAAATATCCAATAATAATAATAAGCTAATGGAGGCAGATAAGTGGCTGTGGATTGTCAGCCAGGCCTAGGTTCAAATGTGGCCTCAGACACTTCCTAGTTCTGTGACCCTGGGCAAGTCCCTTAACCAACACTGTCTAGCCCTTACCCCTCTTCTCTGTATTGGTTCCAAGGCAGAAGGTTTTCAAAAAACAATGAGCTATATAAGAGAAGATGAGGGCAACAAAAGGGCTTTTATATATAAAAAATCATTGTGGTAGAAAAAAGGCAGATTATTTTGCTTGAGGTGCATGGGAAGATGATAATTTACAACAGAGAAAAGGTATAATTATTCAGTTCTTATGTGTTTTTTTTCCCCTTTGATTTTTCTTTAAAGAGAATGACCTTTGCTCTGGAAATGAAAGAACTAAAATTACTCTCAGGGAGTTGCTACTCAAGAGAAGTTAAATGATCCAGATGAATTACATCCTTGAGTCCTTAAAGAACTGGAAGATGTGATTATGGAGCTAGTGATATTTGAAAGATCATGGAAACTGGGGAAAGATACTCTCAATATAACTGCTGCTCTAGAACTTGAGTCCTCTTTATTTTCCTGGATTGACATATGGTCCCTCTTTTTTTTTTTAAACCTTCACCTTCCATCTTGGAATCAATACTATGTATTGGTTCCAAGGCAGAAGAGTGGTAAGGGCTAGGCAATGGGGTTTAAGTGACTTGCCCAGAGTCACACAGGTGGGAAGTATCTGAGGTCAGATTTGAACCCAGGACCTCCTGTCTCTAGGCCTGGCTCTCAATCCACTGAGCCACCTAGCTGTCCCCAAGTGCCCCTCCTTCTTGATGCTGGACTTCTTGGATATTGTATGCCTGCTTAGACATTTCTCAACTGCCCCTAGAACCTCAGAGGTTTTCTATCCTTATTTGATTAGACCTCTTATATCTGGGACTCTGTCTAGATCATGGTTAATAGTAGTCAAGTGGTTTTTCCCTTTAGATTGGTCAATTGATTTCAGAATTTGTCCTACATCCATGTTCCTATTGCCTAGATGAAAGGTGTCAAATTTACCATCTCCAGTTTGCAAACCAAACCTAAATCTGGTTAAAATGTAACTGGGAATCAGCTACCAGGGTGGGGGAAGATGGTAAATGGGGAGAGGGGAGGGAAAGAACATGAATCTTATAACCATGAGAAAATATTCTAAATTAATTAATTAAATAAAATTTTCCAAATTAAAAATGTAATTGTGAATTTAGTAGTATAGTATAATATAATATGATATAAATATAACTAACATAAATATAAATATAATTTAACTTAATAATAGATATAAAATATAAGTTGTAAAATGTTACCTTTGACACTAATTGTGGGGACAAGTCACTTTATCAAGTCTCAGTTTCCTCATTTATAATCAAGAGACACACTATCTCTAGTACTCAGCTGAATGCTTGCTATGAGGTTTAAAGTAGATAATACTCTTCAAAGATCCATAATTTTCAGTATGAATTTCCAAGGGTTCTAGGAAGCAGTCACTGAAATTTTATTGGTATAGACTTGAAATAAGAAAACTGATCTTTTACCTAAGAAAATAGGAGGGGTCATGACGTTTTCTCTCTTTAAATAGAGAAGCTTGGAATTAGGGTTAGGTGTGATACAACTAGAGTTAGAGACCTCAGATAGAATCCCAGGTGGGTAACCTTGGGAAAATTCCTTAACTGCTGAATCTTGGTTTCCTCCCTCACAACATGAGGAAGTTGGATGAGATTATGTCAAATGTCCCTCTATAGATGCTATGATTCTAAGTATCCTCAAAAAATGTATTCTGGGGGAAAGCTGGGTGGCTCAATGGATTGAAAGTCAGGCTTAGAGATGGGAGATGCTGGGTTCAAATTTGACCTTGGACATTTCTTAGCTGTGTGACCCAGACCATGTCACTTAACCCTGATGGCCTAGCCCTTTCCCCTCTTCTGCCTTGGAACTGAGAGTATTCAATACAGAGTATTGATTCTAATGTGAAAGGTATTGATTTTTCAAAAACCACCATGTACTCTGAAGGTAAATAACCTATCCATGGACTTGATAGAGGAGCTGATAGAAGCTGTGAAGCACTAAAATCAAATCCTTTGTTGAGTCATTTTCCAGTCATGTCTCACCCTTTATGTTTCTGTTTAGGGTTTTCTTGGTAAAAAAGTGGCGTGGTTTGCCATTTCTTTCTCCAGCTCATTTTATAGATGAGGAAACTGAGGCAAACAAGGTCATGTGAGTTGCCCAGGGCCAGCCAGATAGTACGTGTCTGAGGGAGGATTTGCTCACTCTATCTACTGTACACCATCGTGTTGATCACAGTAACCCCCTTTAGTACAATCAATTACTGCATATTAAGAAACTGGTAATGCATAACAGTTTGGCGTGAGTTCAAAGGCAATGCTTTAGGCTATCTATCACACAGAGTAGGGAATTTGCATTGCATCACCAGATGGTGACAGTGTACTTAAGAAGACCTACTTTGTTTTCCCATGTTAAAAGATTAAGCTGAATTTCTGATACAAAAAAAGCCCATGACAGTATATGAGGCTATTGCAAACTATTTCCTAAGGAGTCTAGGAAAACCTGGAGCAATGCCTTGTTCTATGAAATCTGGAAACAGCTTCCTTTGACCAAAACCCAGTATTGCTTCACATAAACGGAATATTGGTCCATAAATGTTTTTTTTTTTTAAATCAGTTCTATGATTTCATCAGTTTAGGGAATCCCTGATGAGGAATTTTTGCTCTCAATAAAGATTAGCACATGTTCTATAATTTATGGTCTTATTATTGCCTGAAGCACTGAGAGATGAATTTGCCCAGGGTCATAAAAACCCTATGTGGGAGAGGTGGGACCCATATCCATTTGGGGTCCTTTGGACTATCTAAGGCCAGCTCTTTATCCCCTATATCATTTATCCTCTCATCTACCATCTAGAAATTGATCATCTCTGTGATGAATTGCCCCCAATCCCTCATGGAGAAGCTGCCCCCTCTTCCCTATGTCTGCCCTCCAGCCAGTTATGCTCTCTCTATTCAAGTTATTGTAAGGGTGAGGTTTCCTTCTTCCACAGATTGTGACCTGGGCCTTGCCTAGCTCCATATACCTCTGCAATACCCTTCCTTCATGATGACTTCCCAACTTATAATGCTAGCAGAGGACAAAATGTATTTTCCTATATATTATGAGGAACATCAGAGCACAAACGGACTACATGCAGGTTGATGACTATACAATCATTTGGCATAATTACAACATCTTGGTAAAGTTTGAGAGAGAATTCCATGTGCTATTTTCTGGGCTTTACCACTCTTGTTCTGTGTGGGCAATTTCCCTTCATCCCAAACCTTGGAAGAAATCACAGTCTTTTTTGGCAAGGCTCTTCCAACTCTCCCTCCCCTCTAGCAAATTTAAAAAAGGGCTTTCAGCAGCCACCACCTCATATTTCTTATTGTTCCTGAATTCAATGACCAGTATTTTCTGAATTTGTATTTCTCCCCAATACACAGATTAAGTTGGCTCCCATGAACTTCCATCTTTCCTTTCATCTCATGATGTAAATTCTCCTTTTTGCCTTTTTAGACTTTTATTAATTCCTTCATGATTTAAAAAGTTCTCTTAGGCAGCTTCAAGTTTCCTGATTTACAACCCTTTCTCTCTTTCACTCCCAATTATGGAGCTTTCTCTCTAATCAGGTAGGGTGATATTTCCCCTCACTCAGATCACTTAAAAAGTTATATTAAGATTGCTATTCTCTCAGTCCAATAGAGGTGCCAATCAAAATAAATATGCCAAGTCATAGCTTAAAATTCCATGAAGACTTTTAGGAAACTGCATGATAAGAAAAGATGAAATTTCATCATCTATGTTGATGGAAAAGATTTATTCATATTGTGAATAACACTATTACTAAAATGCTGAAAGAATGTCATGTAGAATCTTAGAGATGTAAAAACTAGGTCATTACAGATTCAGTGATTTTTAATCAGGCAATACAAAACCCAACAATATCTATCAGAGTATAAAACATAGAGATTACTAAATAGCTCAAGACTCATTCTTCCAGTTATAAAGGATTTTAATAGTTGATAAACATTTTCAAATAAACTTAATTTAAAAAAGTAGCCTTATAGTTCATCAAATCATATCTCCTACCCAATGCTTTTGGAATCCCTGGAAAAAATCTCGGAAAAATATCCAAACAATCCCTTTCTCTTTCCTTGAACACTTCTAGTAGTGACAGGAAGTTCACTACCTCAGAAAGCAGCCAATTCTATTTTTTGATAGCTCTAAATGATAAAAAATCCTTTCATATAGCAAGTCAAAATATGTCTCCTTGTAAATTCCACCCACTGATCTAATTTCTGCCTTTTGGAACAACTCAGAATAAGTTTATTTTCTGTTCTATATAATAGTTCTTTGAATACTCAATGGCAAACACTGTATCTCTCAGTTTCTCCAGACTTCGCCCCCACAGTAATCCAGTAAACACAGTAAACCTCCAGTAATCCTTCTATGACATGGTTTTAAGACTCTTGCCCCTTTCTAGACCCACTGTGGTTTGTAAAAATGTTTCTTTTAAAGAGTGTTAGATACATAAATTATATCCCAGATGTGGTGCTCTGATCAGAGCACATTAATAGGAAGTTAGGAGTATTATATCCCTTAAAATAGATTCAAGATTTCTAATATGTCTAAGATGGCATTATCTTTTAGCAGCCAAATTACAATACATTTATATTAAGATTATGATAAACTATCATTATGGTCCTTTTCATATTATTGTGTGAATCTAGGATATCTCCAGCCCTACATTTGAACAATTGATTTGTTTTTACCTAAAAAAACAAGCATTTATATTTATCTCTAACAAATGTGCCATGATTGGAGTAGCTACATTGAGAGGTGATGGGTTCCTCCTCATTGAAGGTTTTAAGAGGAGAATGATTAGTTTTTTTGTTGACTATGTCACGGTGGGGCTTTATTTCATATATGGTTTAGACTGGATTGCTGTTGAGATACCTGACAATCCTCTGATTCTAGGATTCGATGATAAAAATGCTGACCTGATTATTTGCCATTCTTAAGGTGATGATGTTTAGCCAGCTATGAATTCATATACTGTATTATCACCTCCATCACATTTCTTTATTCTGTTGACAAGGAAATCATTGGATAAAATGTCTTGCTGAAATTAAGATACACAGCATTTCTCTCAATCTAATAGCCATATCATAAAGAGGAAATAAGGTTACTGTACTCTGAATTTATAGTAGTTACAGTAGTACACAATAGTGCTTACTGGGGCCACTATAAATATGTATTATCTAATTTTCACCTCGATGCAACAAGGCAATCCTTTTACTCCTCCCTAAATGATAATCTTGCAATCCCCGCAGGAACTGTTCCAAATCTTTTTTATTCTCTATAAGCCTCTCATTCTTTTTTATTATTCATGTAGTCAATAAGTTCCTAAATCTGATAGATTCTATCTCCACATCATAAACTCCTCTGTTGATGTGGATACCATTTTATTGTATGCTTTCATCACCTAGCTCCGGGGCTATTTCAATTGTCTCCTAATTGGTCTTCTTGCCTCAAATTCTCCTTCCCCAATCTATAACTTCCCATAGCTGCTAAGGTTATATTTTAAACAAGGTCAACAAACTCCAGTAGCTCCATATTATCCTTATGAAGAAATACGCATATTTAGTTGGTATTTAAAACCTTTTAAAACTTGGCTATAACATACCTATTGGTTTATTACACATTAGTCTTCATTTACTTTACAGTTCAACCAAACTAATGTTCTTGCTGTTCCACACATGACCCTCCATCTTATTTCTTTGCCTTTGTCCAGGCTGTCTCTCATGCCTGGAATGTTCCCTCCTCGCCTCTGGGAATCCCTAGTTGCCTTTGAAACTCAGGTCAGACATCATCTATTACATGAGGCCTTTCCTGATCACTTCAGCTATGAGTGCCAATTACCTGGTATTTATCTAACATATATTTATTTCATACCTATTTAAATGCATACAAATTACCTCCCCTAATAGAATGTAAGCCCCTCAAAGGCAGGAAGTTTCATTTTTCTTTGTATTTTTTTTGTGATTAGAATAGTATTTAATACATACGAAGTGCTTAATAAATATTTGTTAATTGACTAGAATGCTCCTGATGGTTCATAGTCATAGGATTATCACATTTAGAACTAGAAGGAATTCTGTAGACCATTATTCTATTATCTTGATGAAGAAACTGAAGCTCAGAGATATAAAATTACTTCCCAAGGCTGTACTAATAGGTAGAAAGTGGCAAAACTTGGAACCCAAATTCCTGACTACATATACAATAAACTGTGGTTATTCCTTTCATTTATAATTATGCATAAATTAACTGTTTATTTTAGGGATCTTAGCAGTTATTCATATAAAACTTTTAGGTTTGTAGTTTCTGCCATTTGGAATAGTATATACTTTCTGGTACACACCTATTTCTTCTTTTTGAAAACTGGAACAAAATTTGTCTATCTTGAATCTCCTGTCAACTCTCCCACTGTATATGATTTCTCATGATGATTATCAACAATGGCTCCATGATCATATCTGTACATTTTTCAGTACACTGGTCTATGATTTGTCTGGGTTTGGTGAATTGAAATCATTTTAAAAGGCCAGGTGCTCTATTACTCTCACTTGACCTGCTTGGGTTTCAATTTTCTCAATGATATGTGTTCTACACCATCCAGGCTGTAGGTCATTCTTCTTGATAGAAAAAGATGGAAGCAAAATGGAAATTGAGTAGCTTTTTCCTTCTTTGGTTCTCAGTAATATTATGCCTTTCCCCCAAACATTGGGTCTATTCCTCCCTTGTTTGGAACAAAGTAATAATAACCAAAATTCTTTACTTTCCTTAGAACTTATTAAAAATGTCAGGGTACTCTGAATTTTTACTTTCTTGATACTAGTCTTATAGATGCAGGGTATTAATACATAGTTTTATGGTCCTTTCATTTCACTGCATGACCCTTTGTAAGTCTGAGATTATTAGAGACTACCGTGCATCCACTGGTTTCATAGGGCTCCTTTATGATTTCAGAGTCAAAACGTAATTTTTTTGGAGCCTTCCTCTTTTGGTATCTTTATGACTTTAGGAAAACTGGAAGAGGGCTGCTGTCATTGCATTATATGGATCTTCTGTTGTGAATTTATGGGAGAACATGAACAAGAATCACATAAAATAGGCAGGAATGAATAAGTTGATATCTTCATTGTTGGAATCAATGTCCAAATTGATGAAATCACAAATCTATTGGAGAATTAAAAAAAACCCGAATTATATTTTAATTATGGGATTACATACATTTTTTCTATGAAACTTTTGTAAATTGCTTTGCTAAAAGCTTGGAATACACATCTTATTAAACTCAATGTTCTTTTCTAATATGATCAACTTTTCCCCAAGATGTTCATCACGTCCACACCAAGAAACAGTCCTATAACAGCTAGGTAGCACAGTGGATAGTGTGCTAGTCCTGGAGTCAAGAGGATCTTGGATCAGATCTGGACTCAGTTTTTCCTAGCTGTATGTCACTTAACCCTAATTGCCTAGCCCTTGTTGCTTTGTCTTGAAATTGTTACTAAAACAAAAGGTAAGGGTTTTTTTTTTTAAAGAAAAAAAAAGAAACTATCCCAAATTCCAGTCTTGATACTTAAGTACCTCATTGACCTTAAATATCATTCCCCCTCTCTGGATCTCAATTTCTTCACTGAGAAAATGAACAATTTAGAATATATGATCTTTCAGGTCATCTTTGGTTCTAAATACTTTCCAGTTCTAAATCCTTTGAGTTTATGATCTTTGTTAATCAGGCACCAGTCCAGAATAGGTAATCCCACTTATTCCTCTGAGATCTGAGCAGTGAAATTCTGAGATCATTAAGGAATTATCATATATTCTATTTTTTAGCATATTTGGACATTCAAAAGTCATTTGAAAATTTGAATTGCTCTATCATTCCTATATCTTGCCTTTCTGATACTTTTGATGTAGAGGTTATAGAATTATAATTTGGAAAGCACCATGCATGTACTGTATCTCCTTAGATTCTCTGTTTTGTACTCTCATAGTATCACTTCCATTTCTTCCTCTTCTTTTATACCCAGGGGCTCAATGCCATGCTTCTTTCTCCAAAGTTTATGGATTCTTATAGATCTAAAGCAGCTCCTTCACAGACTAAGTAATTCCTGCTTCTTCTTACCTCATTAAATCTATTTCTTCTGAATAAGGTATATACTTTTCACACAGGTATGAATCTGATCTCACACAGTGATCAGATCAGATTGGGTACTCACAAGAGGCTATTTATCTCTTCAATTTGAATTTGCAAGTTCATTTTATTTGTTAATTGTACAGTGTATACAGGTACAAAGTAATTATCCAAAGTTATGTGGATTTCCTCTGGTTTCTTTCTTGTTATTTTTCTCTGAAAATTCCTGGGTGCCTCCCTATGTGATGATATTTAATTCCATGTCACACTTATCTTGCATTGCATTTGGCATTACAGCTTTATCTAGGTGGTTTCTTTTTTCCTTTACCCTCAGATTTGAATCATCCTGATTTTTTAAGGTTCCTGCCAGAAACAGAATGTAAGAGTTAGTAAACACTTTAGAGGCTATCTATTCTAAACTGAATGGGTAAATGAATCCCTCTCCAATATCCTTGATAAGTAGTCATCCAGACTGTGCCTGGAGACTTCCAATGAGGAGAAACCCACTAGCCCTTGAGACAATTCATTCCATTTGTAACTCTGATAAGTTGAAAGTTATTCCATACATATATGAATATGTATGTGTGTATGCTATATCTTTCTAATCATTATGATATTCCCTCATCAGAAGTCCCTAATTCTGCTTATATCAAAAGTCATGGATCAGAAAACCAAATTCAGTTCTTTTGTACCATCTCCATGCCAATTATTCATCTTATGATCATCCTTTTTTATTTCAGTATCACAACCTTCAACTGAAAAAAAAAGGGATGAAAACACTATGTCAATCCCTTATCCTTTAATTTCTCAGCTTTAGCTTCAGAATCATCATTAGACATATATTTAAGGATGTGTGCTGGTAAGTTAGACTGCTTGTACTTTTAGGTTACTTCATGAAAATTCTCTGACCAGTGTATCTCCCTGTGATACCAGTAAGTACTGGTTTGTACTATGGGAATGACTTTGTGTTTGGGTGCCATGGAAACTCCCCACCCAATTTTCCTCTGAAAATGACAGCTGTGTGCCCAACCTAGAAAATGTATACCTATGAATTGGCACTCCTTTTTCAGTTAAATATCAGAGGTTTTGGTTCCCCGTTTCCCACAAAAATTTGTAGTATTTAGCCTTTATATTGGGAATTCTAGATTATAACCTATTTACATATTACTATATATTCATTATACATGTTTTATATAACTATATATTTACATTTTACTCATTACTCATTTTATTCATTATATATGTTATATATATTACTACATATTTACTATATCTTTAACATTAGACTTTAGGATATGTCACTTCAGGAATGAAAGGAAATGAACACACACCTCTTTCATATTCTAAAAATATTAAATTCCCAGAAAAATATGATAGGTATGGGTCCTAGAGCTGTAACTATGATAAAACATTGTGGTTTTCATCTTGGCTTTTTTATATTGATTCAGTAAAATCATGAATATGGAAGCCATGCTGGAGTGCTTAAGTTGTAATGAAGACTTGGGTTCTAATGCCACCTTTGTCTCAACCTCTGCAAGTGTCTTCCTCATTTTTAAAATGGGGATGATGGGGTCAGGAGAAAAGGAGAATACAGAGCATCTCGGGCATTAGGCCTCATTTTTCTTAGGAAACCACTTACTGAGTTTAGGAAGCAATAAGAGACCTTTTTAGTCTTCTTTTCTTCATAACGAGAAAGTCTAATTAATATAGAAAGGCACTTTAGAGATTCTGTTTTTTGACCTGTAGAAATAATTTCTTCTTTCTGTCTCCTCTATCATTTACCTGAACTAAGAGAGGAAGGAACCTGAATTAAGTGTTTTTTCCCCTGGAATTACTAAATACTAAAAATCACAGTTATGCTAAAAAACACATTGCATTTTGCAAATATCCATAGTTCATTGTGTTGAAAGGGTCAACTGATACGCTGACTTTAGCTGACTTTGGAGGTTTGCCTTTCCATAAAATTTTAGAGCAAAAGGGGCTGATCAATGATACCTACTCTAATGCTTGAATTTACAGTTGGGGAAGCTGAAGCCCAAGCTGAATAAAGCCTTTGCCCAAGTTTTATGTGCTAAGTAGTGGTAAGAACCAGGATTAAAACCTAGGTCAGTAGTCATCCTGCTCTTCTCTCATCTCTCTCATTTTCATTTTCTAATACTTTAGTCCCAGCTCTACATAGTGCATATGCCATCAACTATACTCACAGTTCCTTTCCATGAGAATCTGACATATTGTTGAAATAATGTTTCTTGTAAGTACACTTTGATAAATTAAATGTTTGAGAAAATTTAACGAGATTGTACCATATACTGAATTCCTATTTCCATTACAGCATGTCTGACCTAGTTTGGAACCCACCTCAAATATGGGGATTTAAATATTTGACCCAAGTCCAAATTTTTTTGCTTTCCCATTTATTGCTTTTGTGTTTCTAAGTGATTTCTGCTTTTTATATGAAAAAAGAAAGACTATTTACTTTTTTAAAAGCTCTAAAAACATCTTAAGCATCAAATAGCACTTGAATGAATTAAAGCCAATTAAATCCATGGATCCAGTTTCTTTAAAGAAAAAATATATGGGTCTCCAAAGGAAAGGAAAAGTATTTCTTAAAATGTTGAATCTATTTGTTTGAGAATGTGTTCAAGAGCTTCAAGTAAACTAGTCATGGCTCAGGGCTCCCTTTTCTTCCTATGTGGCCACAAGTTAGTAATCCCTAGTAGATTACCAGTTGTGAAATGGATGACTTGAACAGCTCTGTATTATTAACCAATGAGGGTATATAGACTGAAGCTCCTTCTTATATCTTTCTTTTTATAAGAGCTTCACTTGTTGAATAGGAAATATGGCTGCCTGTATACATAATGGCATCTGTATTTTTTGCAATTCAACTCAACAAACATTTATGAAATGCTTATAAGGCACCATGCTAGTATTGGTGATAGGGAAAAAATTGTTAATGATCAACTGGTGTCAAGCAGCTTACTGAATTAGGTAATAAAGCATTACCTTAGGTCAGGGAAGGAAGGCAATATGACATGTATACAATTAAATAAAATTTGAGATCCAAAATGCAAAAATGCTTCCTTACCCTTTCCCTGCCTTTTATTTAGGTGCCAATAATCAAAGAGGAGGAAATTAGAAGATAGAAAATGAGGGTACTTACCAAGAAACTTTTTCATCATATATAAACTGTGGAGAAAGAAAAAGATATTAACCATATAAGGAAACATAATTTAAATTTCAAATTCTTTACTATATAATTTCTGCAAATCAGTAATCAGAGCTACATTATCCTGGGATTGATGGATCTGTGGACACTCAGTTGTATTAGTCAAATCTGTGTGGATGGTCCTGTGGGCAAGGTTGGGAAAGAAATGGAGATTCAGCTGCATGCTGCTTTGATATAGCTTGATTAATTAGCCAATCAATCAATTAGCACTTATTAAAAGCCTACTATGTGCCAGGTACTGTGTTAAATGATGGGGATCCAAAGAAAAGTAAGAGTCCCTGCTTCATAGTGTTTACAATTTAACAGGGGAGACTACATGAAAATAACTAAGTACAAATAAACTGTCTACAAGATAAATGGGAAATAATAGAGGGACTGCACTAGAATTCAGAGAGTTGGGGAAGGTTTCTTGTAGAGAGTGGGATTTTAGTTGGGACTTAGAAACTAGGTAATTCAGTAGTAGGAGTCCAGGAGGGAAAGCATTCCAGACATGGGGGACAGTAAGAGAAAATGCCTGAAACTGTGACATGGAGCTACTTGTTTAGGAGGGCCAGTGATACTGGATAGAATAGTATGTTGAAGAGAGGGGAAAGATATAAGTTGTTAGAATACTAAAAAAGGTGAGGTGGACTAGTTTATCATGGACTTTGAGTGAGGTCCTGGAAACTTAGAGAAGAATGCTAACGAGGAGATGTCCAAAAATGTCAAAAGCTCCAGAGAGGACACAAAAGAATAAGATTAAGAAAAAGCCACTGGATTTGGCATTTCAAAGACCATTTTTAATTTTGGAGAAGAGCAGTTTTGGTTGAAAAGGCTGGAAACCAGATTGTATAGAGTTAATTAGAGAATGAGAAGTGATGAAGTGGAGAAACATATTGCAGCCAGCCTTCTCAAGGAGTTTAGCCACCATGGACAGAAGCAATATAGTTAGAAAGTTAGCAGAGATGCAAGGATCAAATGAGGGTTTTTTGAGCATGGATGAGACAAAGGCATGTTTGTAATAGGGTAGCAGTCAGTAGACAGGGAGACACCGAAGTTAAATGAGAGAATGGAGGCAATAGAGGGAGCAATCAGAATGCTGGAGGGAATGCAATGGGATGGAATGGTTTTTGCAGGTTGAAGAGTTAGCCTTGGCAAGAAGTAGTTTGAGCTCTTTCTGTGAGACAAGACTGGAGGGAGAAAAGAGGTGCAGAATGAACATAGAATGACATGAGATGAGGCAGAGGACAGAAAGAGGGAGTTATTGGTTGATGGCCTCAGTTTTTTCAGTAAAATATGCAAGTTTATCAGCTGAGAGGGTGGGGGGAGGGCGATCCATGAGAGCTTTACCTCCTTGATTCGTAGAAATAGCATGAGCCTATAGAGGTAATGTAAACAGGGAGTGTGAAAAGGAACATTAGAAGCAGGCCATTGTCAACTCAGTAAAGTCAAATATATATATATATATATATATTATACTTCCTAGCAGAAATCTGCATGCACAGTTTACAGTCTATTTTTCACCCTTACCTAGGCCAAAAAACATAAAAAGCCACTGGATTCAAACCAAAATATGAACTCTTTGAGTCTGAGCTCCAGAGTCACTAATTTCCACCCCAGCTTATGGAAAACTTATTAGCAATAGTGCCTGTGGAAGCAGTAAGGGGACAGTATAGCCTTTCAGGATACTTCAGGAACTCAGAAGAACATGTGCTTTCATCAGATTTAGACATCTGTCCATGTGTCCCCTATTGCTCAGTGACTTAGGATGTCCATATTAGCTAACTAATGCTATGATACCCAGTTGTGTAGGGATTCAGGCAGGAAACTTAAAACAAAAATGAATGTGCAGTTTGCAAGGGACCTACAAAGGCCCAGTAGACTGTTCTTCATAATTGGGAAAAAATGAGTCTAGAGGAGAAAAATATCTTACAAAAAAAATCCCACATTCCCCTGCGACACTTCTCTCATAAAGAGGAAAGAATGAAAATTTATGGCTCTGAGCAAGTATTGACGTTACAATTTTTGTTTCATATCTGTGTTCACAAAAAGATTCAATTGTAGGATGATAAAGAGAAGGATTTCTAGGATGAAATTGGGAAAGGTCCAAATGGAATGGGGAGGCATATAAAAAAAATACTAGATGTTGTCAAGTCAGCAAGCCTGCTAATATGCCTTTTAAGACCCAAAAGGCACTCATAGAAGTCACTGTATAATTTCTAATTATTGAGTTTGGAGAACTCATACTAGACTGGGGAAAAATTGCTCTAATAATTGTAGTGGGGGGCAAAGTGTTCTAATGGACAGAGTGCCAGCTTCTGAATTAGCAAGCCGTTTGAAGCTAGACTCTGACACATATTATCTATACCACCCTGGGCAAATCACTTAACCTTTTTCTGCTTCAGGAAAGTATCAAAGATTAATTATGAAATTGCAGAATAGTTGGTGAAGAGAGTTTCTTCAATGGGAGTTACCTTCATTAACAAAATCATTAAATCCAGACAAAATATAGTTTAATTTCAGTATTTGAGACTATATTAGATTAGATAAACAAACCATCATTTTCTGACTTTATATATAAATATATATCTGCTCTATAGATATATATCTAGCAATGTAGTGAATAGAGAGTCAAATTGAAATCTGGGTTTAAGTTCTACCTCTGACATACAGTGGCTGTATCATTTAATTTTTTTTTACTTTAATTTGTTTCTTTTTTTTTTCACAACTGCATACAATTTTTAACATTTGTTTTCTGACAGTTTGTGATCCAGATTCTCCCCTTCCATCTTCCCCTCCTTCCCCAAAGGGGCAAGCAATATAATATAAATTATATGTGTATATCATGTAATACACATTTCCGTATTCATCACATTGAAGTCACTTAACTTCTCAGGACTTTGAGCAACACCCTAAGATTGTAAGTTTTGGAGAAGATACCAACTTGCTTTGGTAGGATTTTCCTTACTTGGAGCTCTCTGCACAAATCATAAATCTCTTCCCTAACCCTCTCTCCATACATGCCCAAAGCCTTGGATAACAACTCATCATGGTTTTTAAAAAAAGCAAATTCTGTTTGACCAACTGAATTTCTTTCTAGCAAAAGGCTCTAAGTCATAGGTATTATGAAGGAATCTGAATAGGTGAAAGCAAATCAAAGACTATAGGAAAACATTGGATTCCATTTTAGACAACATTCTCACTAAGAGGCAGAGAAAATTGGGTCTATGCCATGAATCTCCCACTGAAAGGTGCCAGCAGGCTGCTTTGAGTCCTCCTATATAGGAAATCTAGCTCCTTGTGCTCTTGTTCAGATGAATGTAATCAGATTAGTAAGCCTCTGAGAAGAGAAATAGCAAGAATAACTAGCATTTATTATTTTTCATGTTAGCTATTATTAAATAATGCTATAAAGAACATCACAAAGGGATGAAGTCTATAAGCTTCAAAAACTTCTGAAATTAGAATTAAAGAGCACTGACGTTGGGTGAGTACACAGAGGCATAGAAAATAATAGAAAATAATGCCCAGTGTCTCAGGATCAATTATGTTATATTCTGGGGCTAATCATGGGGTCAAAGCTATAATCATAGTTATAGAGGCAGAAGGAACCTCAAAACCATCTAGTACAACATCCTCATTTTACAGATGAGAAAACTGAAGACCACAGAGGTTAAATGACTTTTTTAAGGCCACAAAAAGGCAGCATCAAAAATAGTATTTGAACCTGGGTCCATACTGCTGTTTAATACATTGTGATTTAATACAAAATAACCACATTGATGAAATCAAAGGGAGTCTTAATAAGTTCTTATATGACACTAAGTTATATGGGGTTGTTACAGTGTGAACCATGAAAACCTGGATTCAAATGTTACCTGACACATTCTAGCTTTGTTACCAATCACAAACAATCTCAGTGCCCCCAGGAGACTCTCAGATTGTAAATAGAGGTGAGTTATTGCCCTGATTATTAATGAAATCAGTTCTGGACTAAGAATAAGAGTTATGATGATGAAAGCAGGATTCATGGCGACCTCAATAAACTACGTAAATGTTCCATGAAAAACAGGATAATGTTCAATGGGGGCAAAGAACAGATTCTAAATTAGAGACAAGACATCCGCCTTGAATGGCTAGGGGAACAAGAGAGGGAGAAGAAGCAGGTCTGAACAAACAGTGATGTCAGTGATGAAGATGGTTTGGAAACATTCAGGTGATTGAAGAAGTTTTTTCATTCTCTGCCTATGTTGTCTGGCCTGCGGATCTGGCCATCAGTGACTGTAAAATGAATGTGAATCAGTCACCAAGAAGCTGACATGTTTCTATACTTAAAATGGAATCCTTCCAATGGATGGTCTCAGCCAGATACTAACAAAGGAGAGTGAGGAAGTAATACTTTGTTTTTGCTAGGAATTAGGCATGACCTTATTAGAATGCTGTGTCTTATTTTTGAAAGAAAAACAGGAAAAGAAATGAACAAGATACAGAAAAGAGGAACCAAATTGAGGAGATGTGAAGAGGTCATATTGAAGGGCTATTTAAAGAGTAGATTTGTCTAGTTTAGAACACAGGAGGCTAAAGGGAGCTTATTAATTACCATTTATTCTATAAAAAGCTATTTTTATGAGGGGGATGTAGAAGTGTCATCCTCTTTCTCCATAGGGGTCCAACTAAGAGGAAATTGTTTTGAAATGGCAGAAAGGAGGATTTTCAGATAGGAAAAATAACTTCCTGACTATGAGGGTGATAAATGATTAGGACAGGGTACAAATATATTTGTGAAATCACTATTTTTGAAAAACTTATATAAATATTATATTTGTGTGTATGTGTATATGTATTTATATATAACTCTTAGATGGTGCTGGTAATGATTGCTCTGAAGACAAGGCACTAGATCCATTGAGCTTTACAGAGAATAAGACCTTGCCTGTAAAGAGTGCTTCATGAAGCATATACACAGATACACATTATTTCATTTATTCTTCATAATGACCCTGAGGGCCAGCAGAGTAGGTACGTCCATCTTCATTTTGCAGATGATGTGATTGTGACCTAGAGAGGTTAAAGGTCCTGCCCGTTGTCACATAATCTATAATTGATAAAGCCTGGAGGCCCAAATTATTTTCTTCTCCTTTTCTTTCCATGACACTATACTGTTTCCCCTGTGAATCTGTGTTGTTAAAAATAGATCGAGAGGATGTTAGACTGGGGCAGGTTTCTCTGGCTTCATTATTCTTTCATTAGATAGCTATAACAGCAGCTACTAGTACAAGTGAAAACAATAGGACTAATATTGGAAAGGAACACATAGGGAAACGTGGAGCCATCTTTTAAAGACTCACATAAAACAATAGTAATAATAACCGCTAGATGGCCCTCATGTTCTGTCTCCTTTTATTTCTAGCCTAAGATGCAGGGTAGTACAGGGCAAGTATAAAAGTATTCCAGGCTCTGTTTCCCAGCCCCATTAAGTTTCCTACAGGGAGGGAGAGGCCTCTGCAATTTGACAGGCCCACCAGCTGGTTGCTCCAAGTCCCTGAGGGCTAAAAACCTCCTGAAATAGCCTTCGGCTAACTCATCACTGTCACAGCGAGATGTGACATCTCTGAAGCATGTCATTGCACAGGACATCAACCTGGCGAGACAGACCGTACATCTCACATTGATGTGCTTCATCATCATGTTCTGTTGTGAGCTTGTTATCTGACTTTTTGGCCCATCAATAACCCAGCCCCCTTTTGACTAGATTTTCAACTTTTGAAAAAAAGGGTTGAGTCAGAGCCTCTACTCCTTATACTCCCCTGGTAGTGTCTGGGACTAGACAGTGAGATCAGTACGGTTTATTAGCCACTAGGTTAGATATTCTGATACCCCTCAGTGCTACGAGGTGAGGCTGGCTATAGATTCTCTCCTCGAGAACTAAGGGTCAGGACATGGGCTTAAATCATAAGATACAGCTGCTTAGTGTAAGTTCCACATTTTAGGAAGGTCACTGAATTCCAGAGAGAAGAGGATTTTTTTTCCAGGTCATGTAGGTAGTAAAGGATGAAGTGTGAAACAAGAAGAACCCAGAGAGAGAGAGTTATATATAGCAACAGAAATATTGTTTGAAGAATGACTTCTGTATGCCCACTTCCAGAGAAAAAACTGATAAATAGAAACAAGCGAGATATAGTTTTATATATACAAATCTCTTTTTGTTAAATGATGTGTTCTTTAGGACAGGGAGGGGAGGGTTTAATGTAATAAATAAATAAATAAATAACTTAAAAAAAAGTAGAGTCAGATTTTGAACCCAAGTAATCTGACTCCAAATGTATTGCTTTGACCATCATACCACCCTATCTTTCAGGGATCCAACTACCAAATCATCCCAGGGGCAAATCTCCTCATTTGATTATTGTTTCTCTTTCCTATTCTCTTACACTTCAGGGGCCATGAGAACCACATGCCAAGTTCTTTAAGTTCACTCAATATTTGAAATCCATAGGCTGGAAATAAAGCGAGATTTCTTTCCTTTCCGAAGTTTATTGGCAGAGGGTAAAATGTTGATTCTTTGTCTTATTCTGTTCCCAGATTCTATGACCCACCAACCAGGCTTGCATTCTGCTAACCTAGACAATGCCTTGGTCACATTTGGCTGCATTCTAATTATATGTTCGCTTGACAGAAGACACTTCCAATACCCTTCCTTCCCTACTTCCATTTCTACCTGTTATCTTTGCCTAATCAGGCCAAATTGTAGGGTAGATGCCATCATGGACATACTAAAATGACCATATATTGGTAAAATTGGGGAAGAGGAATAGAAGCTATTCTATGGAGTAACAGAACCCAGAAATTTGGGTCAGAGGGCATGGATGTTTTGGACATTGCAGCTCTGCTACCTTTGTACTTTGGTTAAGTTGCCTCAGATTTGGTTTTTTATTTAATTGTAAAAGGATTTTTGAACTCCATGACTATCATTGATCAGTTGTGTCAGACACTTCATGACCTCATTTGGAGTTTTCTTGGCAAAGATACTAGAGTGGTTTGCCATTTCCTTTTCCAATTCATTTTATAGAGGAGAAAACTAATCCAAACAGGGTGAAAGCCCAGGGTCATACAACTAACTAGGAATTTTCTGAGGCTGGATTTGAACTGTGGTCTTCCTAATTCTGTTCTATCCATTCATTGCCTTACCTAGCTGCCCATTGAACTCTAGATAATTAAAGTTCTTTCCATATCTGAACCATATGGTCCTTTTATTCTCCACCAGAGGAAAGTAGAATTTGACTCCCTATAGGCAAGGACTGGGTCTTTTTTTTTTTATTACCCATAGATGATAACACAATAGATTGAATATTGTGCTTAATAAATTTTGTAAAATTGGGGTTAAATAACTTGCCCAGAGTCAAATAGCTAGGAAGTATCTGAAGTCAGATTTGAACCTAGGACCTCCGGTATCTAGGCCTGACTCTATCTCCTGAGTCACCTAGCTGCCCTATGCTTAAAAAATATTTACAAATTGATCCAAATGAAGTCAAGAAATCGCTGTAATAATATCTATCACCAGAAGGTGTCACTCTCAAAGATCATTATTACTTGGGGGAAAATGAATCTTGGGATGTAGTAGGCTATTCAATTTGATTCCACCCCCTCTTTGTGTGAGTGTTTTAATTTATTTTTCTTTTCAACTAAAAAACATCCATCCATTTCTTCTATCACTTCCTCCTCTTAAAAAAAAAAGAAAAACCCTTGTAACAATTATGTGCAATCAAATAAAACAAATTTCCTCTTTGGCTGGTATAGAAATGTAAATTAAATTCAAAAAACACTTAACAAGGCACGCTCTATGCAAAGAACTGTGCTAAGAAATCATCCTCAAAGAGTTTACTTTGATGTATGAGGATAAGTAGAAAACAAGGTGGGGTGTGATGCTTCAGCTTGTATCAAGCACATTCAGAACACCTTTGGTGTGATGGCTGCAAAGGAAAGATCCAGACAAAAATGCAGTAGGAATATTTAAAGAGGAGATAACAGTTAACTTGGATACATTGGGGGGAGACCCAGGAAGGCTTCATAGAAGAAGGGGCACCTGAGCCATCTGTGAAGGAAGAGAAGGATTCATAAAGGCCCAGGTGGAGAATGGCATAGAACCTCTGCAAACACCGGGAGGCTATAGCCTCCCGGACAGATAGCTGTCCAATTTGGTAGGAATGGAGAATGTGTAAAAGAGAGTAATGTAAATTAAACCTGTCGAGATAAGCAGGTACCAGACTGATACATTTAGGCTGGTAATTCAGTGGGTAGACCATGATGCTAATGAAACCAGTGGGTCCTGATTTTGATCCTTATGAGTCACATTGGCTTCCCAAAGTTGCAAATATTCCATAGACTGTACAACTGAATCCATCTAGATACCTTGTAAATGGGTATCATTGATCACCAAACAATAGATCAACAGAGCTGGGAGGGAGCTCAGTTTTCATCTAGTTCCACATATGCATGAAAAAGAATATTTTACCTTCTTGCTACCAGTTGTAACACACTTGACAAACATTCATCCAGGATAAGTTTGAAAATATGAAAACCTCTAATAAAGAGAGTCTGAATCCTCTTTTGAGCAGGCAGATTCCATTGTGGATAGCTTTGTTATAAAGCTTTTCCTTATATAAAGTCTATACTTTTCTCTTCATCTTTTACCCACTGTTCCTAGTTCTGCCTTCTCCCCATTTCCATACATCTCCTGTGTCTCTTCAATGAGTTAAACATCTCCAGTTCCTTTGACTAATCCTCATATGGCATGAACTAAAAGGTCTTTTGTCTCCTTAGTCATTTTCTTCAGGACTACAGATTTGCATGTGACTAGCATGTAAATGTGTTTTGGCCATGTCATTCCATACTTGTGGACTATTTAGCCAATTTGGCCATATTTGGAGAACTTGTCATTGTCTGTGGTTCTTCATTTAAGAATTTACATGAAGCCTCAGCTACCATGGAAGTAGCTGACCAACTGCTAGAACGCTCACGCTGTCAGTGGTCTATCCTGATTGGTGTGTTTCCATGTATTCTTACTAGGAATTTTCTATCAGTTTTGTAGGCAGGCAGACCTCAGAGTTTATCACACTACATGGGATTGGCAGCACTGACAAGCTAATCAGGTTTTTCTGTGAGGAGACATCCTATTTGCCAAGGCTTACCTACAAATGATACCAAAATTACCTGCCTGATATTTAAGAGAAAGAAATGTCCAAATACCTTCATTTAGCATTTCTTGTCAAAAGGCTACAACTCTGTGTGAATATGATATTGTTCATCCAGCATCAACAGGACCCACTCTTTAAACTGTTTTCTTCAGTAGTGGTGATGAATTTGTTCTGAAGAATCCAGTCTTTCATTTGGTCCTCCATATAACTAGATTATACGCCTAGCATGGAGGGAGGATACCATGATGGAGACTCAGTTATCTAGTTGTATCCCCAGATTGGCGTTATAATCTTCCTTTCTTCTCTCTTCAATCTCTCTCTGCCAATGTCAGAGTACCTAGTAACTTCTCAACTTGTTTTATTTTTTTTAAACCCTTACCTTCCGTCTTGGAGTCAATACTGTGTATTGGCTTCAAGGCAGAAGAGTGATAAGGGCTAGGCAATGGGGGTCAAGTGACTTGCCCAGGGTCACACAGCTAGGAAGTGTCTGAAGTCAGATTTGAACCTAGGACCTCCCGTCTCTAGGCCTGGCTCTCAATCCACTGAGCTACCCAGCTTCCCTCTCAATTTGCTTTAATGATAATTTCATACTTCACAATGTGGAGAAGCCAACAAGGAAAACAACTATTCTGAACCTGTTTTTCCCCAATAGGAACTGGTAGTTGGAGTAGAAAGGATGAGAACCTTAGAATGAAGTAACTGCTCTCTTCTAGAGTTAGTGAAAGAGAAGCAAAAGCTAGGCACAGTCTTACTTGTGCTTTAGATGTTAATAGGGTAGATTTCAAAGGGTTCAAAGGATAAATCTTTAGCTCCTATGGGCTGAAATTTTATAGAGTAAGGCTTAGAGGCATAGTAAATATTAAGAACCAAGAAGGAAATAATTATACTGGGGAGGAAAATGGGAGTTGTCTAAAGGGAATGCTATGGATGTATAGAAAACTCACCAAACAATTTAGGAAACATATAAAACTGGGGTTTTTAACCTTTTTTGTGTCAGGGACCCTGTTGGCAATATTGTGAACCTGTGGAGTCCTTTTCAGAATAAGATTTTTTAATGCATAGAATAAAATACATAGAATTTTGGAAAGAAATAAAAATTTTGTGAAAATAATGGTGGGTGATTTTTTTCCTTCCAAGTCCGGAGGCCTCCCCTCCCAAGTTCCATAGAGGGTTTGTGGACTTCTCTGGTTAAGAACCCATGATAAAGACAATAGAAGCAAGGGTAGATCATGAAAGATGAATACAAACAAGTGGCGTGATCTTTAAGAAGGGTGTCAGTAGAGTTCAAAGTCAGAAGAAGCTGAGGATGGAAAGGAAAGAAAAGGGAAACAATCTTTTTGTTATTATTGTTGTTTTTATAATGTGAGCTATTCTTAGGGAAAGAGAAAGATCAAAGAAGGAATAAGATTGCTGCTTGGGTTAGACAACATAGTTATAACTGAAAACAGAATTAAAGAAGTGGTGCTTACTTCTTAATTTGCTCTTATTTACCAAGGATCCTTACTAAAAAAAAATAACAATTTTGGCTAATAAAGAGTTGATACTAGAGAAAAGTAGGGTAGCTAAATGACACAGTAGATAGAGTGCTGGACCTGGAGTTAGGAAAACTTGAGTTCAAATCTAGCCTCTGATGCTTACTAGTTGTGGGACCCTGGGCAAGACACTTTCAGTTTCTTCATCTGTAAAATGAGCTGAAGAAGAAAAAGGAAAACCACTCCAGTATCTTTGCCAAGAAAACCTCAAATGGAGTAGGCATCAATGGAAAGACTAAATGACCCCACCACCCCTAATAAGTAAGGGAGTAATAAGATCACATTCCCTTACCATAACTCTCTGCTTGGCTAAAGTGGTTTCCAGGCTCTTTTGGTCTCATTGTGGTGATTGATTTATATTGGTTAAAGACAATATGATAATGTAGACAGCAGGGCAGATTTAGAGTTAGGAATATTTATGTTCAAATCCTGTTTCTGACACATAGAAATAGTGATATAATCATAGGCAGGTCATTTAGACTTTCAATATTCCAGGGAATTCAATAAAACCATGAATTACCTGTCAGTTGTTGATTAGAGCAAATTTCTACACTGAGAGTTTTGCACACTGATGAGCTCACCGGCCCATACCAAAAAAAATTATGTTTCTTTTAGAAATCAATTTCCCATTTTGTGGCATCAATAGATTGTTTAAACAATTGGAGGGTTTTTTATAAAGCATTTATTATTTTTCCGTTGTATCCTACTCTTCATGACCCTACTTGGGGCTTTCTTGGCAAAGATACTGGAGTGGTTTTCCATTTCCTTCTCCACCTCATTTTATAGATGAGGAAACTGAAGCAAACAGGGTTAAGTGACTTGCCCGGAGTCATACAGCTAGTTAAGTGCCAGAGGCCAGATTTGAACACATGAAGGTATGTCTTCCTGAGTTCAGGCTCTACTTTGTTATCAACTATGCCACCTAGTTGTCCCTAGTTGGAGTTGTTTTAACTCAACATTGTCACTTTACATTTTATTCTTCTATTTTGGAACTGATTCTGATCTTTGCTCTACCAAGCCAATGGCTTCATTTATTAATTTTATATAATTACACATGCATTATATAACAGATGTCTGAGAAGATTTGGAGAGAAGATATGTGAGAACAAGTTAGAGTACATGCACTGAACACCATATGTACCTACCCTTCATTTAGCGTTCAACAGTGTAATCCTGCACTATCTTGTAGGACTTCTTATAGTTAACTTTTTGATAACAATGTTTTCCTGATTCAATTTTAGGTTTCTTGAAGACAGGGATCCTGCCATACCCTATGCATGCCCCACAACATCTATCATAGCATGAAACACTGAATAAATATTGATAAATATTTTTTGATTGCCTCCCTATTTTTAGAAACTCAGATTTGGAGAGTTCCAATAGATCATGTATGGAAAAGTAACAGTCAGTCCTTAAGTACTTTAAATTTTCTCCTGCAGGAATCTCATTTACTCCTTTGAATTCAAGTACCAATTCTGTGTTGATGAAAATCTACCTTTAGGTCATACCTCTCTTCTGAGCTTCAGAACTATATCTCTAGCTGCCTACAGGTGATTTCTACCTGGATATTCTACCAGCTCTATAAAGTCAATAAGCTCAAAATGAAACATATTATCTTTCCCTCTAAATCTGCTCCCAATATTGAACTCATTATTTTTGCCAGTGGCACCATCTTTCATCTAGTCTCCCATTGGAAATCTTATTGCCATTGTTGCTTCTTCTCTTTCATCTCGCACACATAATCAGTCAGGAGGCAAGAATAATCCACATGATTCAAAAGGTACATTTGCCTGTTAGTGGCTAGAACTTCCCTATTCTGTATGAAGCTGATCTTCACTAGAGCTCTTTATGATGAGCAGGATGGGAGAGAGATGAGGATGGAAGACAGCTTACTCTCCAGCCCATCTTGTCATTCACCCTCTTTAAACATCCAGAATGTTGGGTTAAAAATTATAATTTAGTGGAATGAATTTTAAGTTAAGAGACATGGGAAACAGTGAATCCCCATTCCATCATTAATTGTTAAATGATGCTAGTTAAGTGACTTTATCTCCCTCTACCTCAGAATTGTTGTGAAGATCAAAAGAGCCATGATACGAAATAAAAGTACTACTAAAGGTCACAAGGGATAAAATCTTATTGACTCCAACTTCTCTTTATTTCTTACAATTGTCCCCTCTTCTCTGTCACCATATCCTCATTACCACCTAACTAGTTCAAATCTGGCCTCAGACACTCCCTAAGCTGTGTGATCCTGGGAAAGTCACTTCACCTTGTTTGCCTCAGTTTCTCATCCGTAAAATGAGATAGAAAAGGAAATGGCAAAACCAAGTATTTGTCAAGTATCTTTGCCAAGAAAATCTCAAATGAGGTCATGAAGAATCAGACACCCCTGAAATGATTGAACAACAACCACAAGGGTGATGTCCTTTGTTCTTTTCCCATATTCCTATATGTGGTACTTTTTTCTTTAGGGAACTCTTTCAAGGGATTAGAAAATGGAGTAGATAAGGAATATTCAGTCCATTTTACTTGTGACCCTGGGAAACATTTGAGCATCAATAAAAATCAATCAATAAACACTTATTGAATATCAGTTATGAGCCAGGTGCTAAAGATACAAAGAAGAATAGTTCCTTTTGACAAGCAGGGCATTCTATAATGGGAAAAATCATGTACACATAGAAATACATAAAAGATGTATACAAAATAAATACAAGATAATTTTAGAAGGGGAGCATTAACAATTAAGGGGATTAGGAAAGGTGTTATGAATGAGGTAGAGTCTGAGCTAAGCTTTGAAGAAAAATTGGGATTCTGAGAGGTAGAAGTTGGAATGTTTGTAAGAAACAGTAAAGCCAGTTTAGCTGGATTGTAGACTTTATGAAGGGGGATAATGTATAAGTCTAGAAAGGCAGATTGGAGTAGGGTTGTGAATGGCTTCTAGTGCCCAGTAGAGGAGTTTATACTTGATACACATGGAAACAGTCAGCCATTGGAATTTTTTGAGCTGGGGAGTGACATGGTCATTCAGATGACGTTAGAAGTAACCTTTGGCAGGGACAGCTGGGTGGCTCAGTGGATAGAGAGCCAGATTAGTGATGAGAGGTCCTGGGCTCACATTTGGCCTTAGATATTTCCTAGTTGTGTGACCCTGGGCAAGTCACTTAACCCCAATTGCCAGTCCTTACTGCTCTTTTACCTTGGAACTGATATTTAGTATCAATGCTAAGACACAAGGTAAGGGTTAAAATAAAAAGAAAGGAAGAACCCATGGCAGCAATGAGGAGGATGTAATGGCAATAAGAATCTTTCAGACTATGTGTCATTTCTACCAAATATGGCAGATATTCATAACACGAGTATTTCTAGAAGGTATCCTGTCCAGGAACACAACTTTAGATGGAGTGACACTTTCAAGATGGAATAAGATAGGAAGACTGTCCAGAAGACTTTGCAGTACAAAGCTTGAAAGCTAGGTCAAGAAGTCTGGGCCATGGTGCCAGGGTTCCACTTTAAACAGAAGACTGTTCAAAAATAGCTATGTCAATTCTTATGTGCTTCATTCCCTCATGGTGATACTTTATATAAATATGGGGCAAGGGGGTGTTATATATTTCTAAATCTCAGCTTTTATAGTATGCTTTATAGTCACAGGCTCTGCCAAAACTTAAAGCTATCAAAAATGATAGGAGACAAAATTGAACATTATCTTGACTCTTTAAGAGGCAGGAACTTTGAAAATACTTCCTCTCATACGATTTATCTATCAAAAGGAAAGAATCTCAGCAGGACACCACCAAGAACATCCTCACATAGGTGCTATGGAGCTCTTTGTAAATTCTGCTATTTGTCAGTCATTTCTTTGGCCTCCTTCCTGGGGCCAAGTTAATGAGAATACATTTCACAAGAGGGAACAGAAATGAATTGACTCCAGCCTTCTTGATTACATTTGAGGAGAGGAATCCAATGGCATGCAATGGAAAACATGGCAGCTGACCAGACAGTTATACATGAATATGACTTATACCCTGAAGTTAAATTTAAATAAAGATTCCTGTCTCATGAGTCAGTTTGGGTGCTCTAGGATCTTTCTGGCAAACTAAAACAAAACCAAAAGATTATGCAAGAGGTAAGAGTTGAGTTGATGGTGGTCATCCTATAAGAAATGCAATAGGGGAAATGATGGTGATAGAAGAACAACAGGGGCAGTAAGAATAATTTTATAAGAGCTAGGCTAAATAGGTTATCTAAAGGAAGTCTATTTGAAGAACTGCTCAAGAAAGAGTTCCAAAAATATTCATCATAAACAGATCAGAGACAGTCACATATGTGTAGACTATTTTATAACAAATGATTTGACTTTTCTTACTAAAAAAGTAAAAGACCTCCTTGTACCCTTGCTGTCTGCTTTACTTTGTTTTTAAAGTAGAAACCATTATTTTTAGTGTAAGTGAAAATACACAAGATTAGTCTTCCTATTTATGTAGCTGATTCAATGAGAAATTTGAGATGCAGAAAGCTTGAGTAAGTAAAGGAGGCTAAAAGATATCTTGTTTAAAGTTAGAAGCATTTCCTAGCTCATAGTAGTGATAAGGACAGGATTGGAACATGGTGCCAGGTTGCAAGATGGCAAACCATAAGCTATCAAGGACTTCTAGGGATTCTTTTCTCCCTCAGATAGGGTAATATAATAACTAGGGGGAGAAGGAAGATCTGTTTTCTTCTGAGAAGTGGCATACTAAATTGTAAAAAGTGTTGCATCTGGAATTAGAGGACTTCCATTTAAATCCTGGTTCTGCTACTTGTTACCTATGTGAAGTTGGTTAAGTCATTTGACCCCTTTGGGTCTCAGATCATCTGTAAAATTGGGAGGGAGGGGTTAAAATAATAACAGCAAACATTTACATAATACTTTAACATTTTCAAGATATATGTACATATATCAATTTTATTACATGCAATATATCATTTATAATCAATTATATATAATTTATATACATATAATATATAGTTTTGTTTTCAAAACAACTCTGTGAAGGAGGAAATATTATTAACCCTATTTTACAGTTGAGGAAATTGAAGGTGGAGAAGTTGGCTTGCCCACAATCATATCGCTGCTATTAATTGTCTGAGGGAGAATCCACACTCGGGTCTTTCTGACTCCAATTTTAGTACTCTATCCATTATTTCACCTAGCTGCATGTAGAACAGGGATTTTTAACCTTTTGGGTATCATGGACTCCTTTAAGAGGTCGGTGAAGGTTATGGACCCATTCTCAGAATGTTTTTAAATTGCATAGGATTATATTAAAAAAAACAATAATATTGAGGGACAGATAGATATCTCAGTAGATAGAGAATCACCCTTGAAAACAGGAAGATCTGGGTTCAAATTTGATCTCAGACAATTCTTAACTCTATGAACCTGGGCAAGTCACTTAACCTCAATTGCCTAGCCCTTACTGCTCTTCTGCCTTGCAATAAATACTTAGTTTTGATTCCAAAACTGAAGGTAAGGGTTAAAAAAAAAACCAATTATGTTGAATCAAAATTATCAAAATATGCTTTAAAAATCAAAGAACCCCTATTTCTAATTTGTCTATGAAGTTCCTTCCACTTCTAGGCTATGACAAAGATCATGCAACTAGGACCAATAGATGACTTGGCAGGGCGGAAAGGAAGCAATGGTCAAAAGTAAATTCTTGGTCATCCAGGGGATAGTTAATAAGTAGTGATTAAGACAGGTATATTATTTAGTGCTAAGGGTACAAATGTGTAGAGGGAATTTCATCCCCTCCCCCTCCTAGATTGCCAACTCATTCACCACATTCTTCATATGCCAGCTCATCCATGAAAGTAAATAAAAAGGGCATGGGTGGAGCCCACCTGGGTTTTTTTTTTTTTTGGACACTCATGATTGGCTGTAGAAGGCAGGTCAGGGAAGGATGAAGATTCCTGCAGGATGGGCTACATGTGGTCAAACTTAGAGTAAGGAAGAGACTTTAAATCTATGCTTATCTACCTTTTCTATCTCAAGTGATTATTAATAAACTTTGTGGAAAATAAGAACTTGGAGATATTAATTTAAATATAACACAAAGAAAGGAAAAGATATTCAGTGCCCTCAAGGAGCTTACAATCAAATAAGAGAACATGCACAAAAAGAAGCTGGAAATTGAGGAAGAGGTGTGCTGAGAAGCATCATTAGAAAGTTCAGAGAAGTGTAACTGTAGAAAAGAAAGAGCTGGCTTCTCTGGCCACCCTCCTTACATGCAAGTTCCTGGGAACCTCTGATTAGAAGGCAAGAGGGGCCACATGGAGAGTGTGCACCCCAGAGCTGAATTGATAGTGTTATTCCATTTTTTACAACTGACTTCAGCAAAGATATTCTCAGGGTAAGATAAAGGTCTAAGAATACCCAGCAGATATTATTTTCCATTAGAATGTGAGCTCTTTCAGAGCAAAGATTGGCTTTTGCCTTTCCTTGTATCCCCAGGGTTTAGCAGAGGGCTTGGCACATGGTAAGCTCTAAATAAATGCTTTTCAATTAACTAAGTCAGAAATCATTTTCACCAATGGGAAAGAGGGTTGTTTCTTTCTCTTCATTTCTTATAACTTCCTTTGATTCTATTCTGGAACTAATCAGGGATAGCTCAGCCATATCCCAGAATAATCCCTTCACAAAGTGATGAAAACCAAATAAGATACTTAGAGAGTCTCAGTACCTATCCCAAGGCCTTGAACATAGTAGGAACTTGACAAATATTTTCTCAACTGGTTTGATGGAACCAGCTGCCTAGTGTGGATTTCCACTGCTTGAGAGTGCCAGTCACAAATCCTGTCTTGCAGGGTACAGATCCAGTGTGGTAGTTAGCAGCTATTTATATTTGACAGCCAGGCCTATTCTCAGATGAGGTTATCTGGAGCTGGCCCACTGATTCCAACTGAGACTGCCTGATAAGCATATTTACTGCGGGCAATTTCCTGCATCTTAGTGTTCATAATGTCCTTTTATCTAGCAGTGAGACCAAAAGGGGAAAAAAAGAGGATTTTTTTTCAGCTGCAAGACAGACTATGCAGTGAAGGATTTGAGTTTATGTAAATTATGATTATTCAAATTATAGTCACATTTCAGTAAATTAGGCTAGCCCAGAGACACACTGGCAGTACAATGTGAAAAACCAGTTGATTTTCTAGTGGTGGTGGTGGTGGTAGTGTGGGTCAATATGGAATACTTAAGGGGCAAAGCTTTCACTTGGGGTGGGGCAGGGCAGAAGACAGTCTTTTTTGCAGAGAGTGGGGGAAGGCTGGTGGCAAGTGAGTAGGAGAATTCATATTTCAAAGACTATGGATATAGAATATCAGGTTAGGTATAGATAATGCCTAGGGTGGGAGGAAAATATTTGCCTGGGCTCTAGATGACTGCATCCCAATTAATGACTAGAGAAGCAGATTTTAGTAACCTGGCCCGAAAAATACACTGCAGAGCTTTGTATAAAATCCCCCTTTAAATCACCTTAGAAGGAGATCTATTTTTAGGAAAAAGTAGGTGGGAGGGGAGCAGGCCAGAGAGGAATTCCTGTGGTTTTCACCTCAAGGAGTCCTTGGGCGTCTGAAAAACCATTGAATTATGGAAACTGGGGGAGGCAAAAATTTAGTAGATCCAAACTACCATTTGTTGATGAGTGGCCTAAGGCAGGGGGGTACTTTGAGAATGGGCAGTAGATCCTTACCTTGTCAGTCCAGGCATTAAAGGACAATAGAGTAGTTTTGTCCCAGTGGCTAGATGCAATTTAGATGTGGACAACTGAGTAAAGCAAGGATTTATCATTCAATAAACCCACCTATTTTAAAACCAATTTAAAAAATCATTTTTGAAGCATTTTGTTTTGATTCTACAATCACTTCCCAATAACTCCTTTGTCTAGTACCTTTCCTTGAAAGAAAAAGCTAAAGAAAGCCATCTGATAAAGCCATTCCTACCGACAGGCCACAGGATCATATAACATCCATATTTAGAGTTGGTCATTTCTTAACAGAAGAGGAATTGTGTTTAGACAGTTAAGCATCTGGAAACAACACTGGTCCCTGTAGTTTTGAATTCTCTTGTATTTTTATGTTTCCTTCACTTATATTATTATAGCCAACATATATATTTGTTCTCCTGTTTACCATATATATTTATTTATGTTTCTATATAAAAATTATTATTTTTCCTGATTTTACCATGAATCTTCAAGTGTAATGGCATATATACTTACATGCCATACATATATAGAGTGGGCCAGTATATATATATTTTTCATATATTTATACATACATCGATAGCTTAACTATTTTTATAGCACTATATGCCTCCATTACATATAATTTCCATTAGTAAATTATAAAACACCCCAGTTGGAAAAAAGGTTAAAAGGAAAAATCTAAGTACACATTGAGTTTCTAGTCATTAAATTAACTGTTACTAAAACTGCTGCTCTTAATAGCTTTCTCCCACCTTTAGGTTGCTGGGCTTATGTGTTCTAGCTTGTATTCAGAAGTTTTTGGAATATTGATACCATCACATCTTTTTTGCCATTTACAATGCACCATGTTCCAATTGCTCTAATTTTTCTTTGTCTAAACTGCTTCTCTAGCCAGCTGTACTTTGAAACCTCCACATTTTTTCTCTCCTTTTCCTCCATTGTCTGAGCTGCCTTTTAAAAGAGATTCACTTAACATAAGTGTACTCTAGCTATCCCTAAATTACTTTTTTCAGAGCCTCTCCTTCAAGAGTGAATAAATCTTGCATTTTACCACTAGATTTTTTAAAGGGAACAGAACTAAGACGTGATTGAAAATACTCAGTGATAGCTCTTATTTATTTATAATAATGTCTCCATAAACATATACACAAGCATCTAATCATACTGATAACTACTTTGTAAGCACACGGTTTAAGAGGCCACAGGGTAGAAGTCAAGGAAATTATAGCTGTCTTGGAGAAACCTAGATCTGCCTCAGCACTGTGTATAGAATATTTGAAAACTCTGAAATTGACAGTTAACATGTTGAGGGCACTTGAAGGATTTCAGCACTTTTCCTACTTTCCCTTTGTGTGTGTGTGTGTGTGTGTGTGTGTGTGTGTGTGTGTGTGTGAAAGAGAGGCAGAGATAGAAAGAGAGAGATAGAAAGAGAGACAGAGAGAGTCAGAGATTTTCAGTTTGGAGAAGCAAAAGTCTCTTCCTTACTTCACAAATCATTGCTAGTGATTACATTTCTTTTATCTTGAAACTGCCTAGATAAAATAGCAAGAAAATAAATGATTTCACATGTATTCAAGAAGGTGTCCATGCTGAGAATAGAAAAAGAAACAAATCCAGGCAAATCTGCCATTGAAAGACAGGGAGGGAGAAAAAATCTAGATATTCCTAGGAAAAACTTGAACTGCTAGACTTCCTTTACTCCACTTGTTTGCAATTATAAACTGCAGGCATCTTCTTTTAGAATTTGACAGAAAAGGGAGCTGTATTTGGCAGCAAAATCCTCTACCCATATATATTTTTAAATGTAATTTTCCTAAATCAGACTAAAATGCCCTTAAGACAGAAATCCATAATCCACAGTAATCAGAGTGAGTTTACAACACAGGATAAAGCTTTTCTGAAATGGTGTTTAAGAACTCCAAGAATAAAATAAATAGAAGAGTCTTCCAGGACAATTTTCCGTTTTTGAAAAAGTAGAAATATACTCTTCCTACCATGCATATTATAGCAAGGCCATTTTCCTTATCATTCATATTGTAACAGAGTAAGCCTCCAAAACTGAGATCTTTGAGATCATAGGTTAAAACACAGAGAAACCTGTGATTCACCAGTGTCCCTAAGTTAACTCACCGTAGAGTCCAAGATACCTATCTATTCAGCACATTGCCATGCTTTTTTTCTCATAAGGTAATGAGTTCCCTGTCAAAAGAAGTGTTTAAGGAGAGACTTAGATGATTGCATACCTCTCAGGAATATTATAGAAGGAATTTCTTCATTAGGGTAGAAGACTGAACTGCCAACTACTCCCACTACAAAACATTGTATTTTCCATCTTTTGTTTCTTGAAGGCACTCCCTTCTTACCACCAATAGGTAGAATCATTAGCTTGGAGTCATTAACTTCCTTCAAAGGGCAGCTTAGATACCCTTTCATTGAAGAGGTCTTCTCCTTCTCTTAGTTCTCACTATCTGTTAAAGTCTCTTGGTATTGATGTGTATGTATTTTGTATTCCTTGGTATACATGTGTATCTTCTCCTGTTCCTACTTTCTACTCCTCAGTAGAATTGGAACTCCTCAGAGGAAGTGACTTTTTTCTTTCGTCTTGAATACACAGTACCTAGCATGTTACCCTGCACATAACAGGAACTTGAAAAATGTTTGTTGAGTCACATTGAATAGAAAGAAACTGGACTAATTGGCTTTTAAGGTTGCTTCTAACTCACTGAATTTCTAGCTAATGCCCCTGTGCCTTTCAACTCTCCGGAAAATTAGCTACATAACTTCTGAAAACTAAGATAATTCCAGAATTGGCTGAAAAGAATTGGATTTAGCTGTATTTTTAAATGGTGTGCCTCTAGAAAAATGGCCATTACACCAGAAGACTCAAGGTAAAGTGGGGCAAAATGATAACAATAATAATGACTTGCACTTATATTGTGCTTTAGGGTTTGCAAAGTGCTTTACATATTTTTATCATATACGATCCTTCTAACAATCCTGAGAAGGTGCTATTATTTGTATTTTATATATATAAGGAAACTGAAATAGACAGAGGTTTTAACTTGCCCAATGCCACAAAACTAGTACATTTCTGAGGTGAAATTTTAATTCAGATCTCCATCACTCCAAGTTCAGCATGCTGTCCACCGAGCACCCTAACTGTCCAATAATAGTTTCCAGTGGTAGAATTCCAACACTTACCACAATGAGGGCAACAACAGACAGCGTATAGTAAGTTGAATCTCTCAGGAGACACCAAGAAGACAGAGCCACAACCTATGAGAGAGAGAAAAAATGATATATAAGGCTAATAGACAAGGTACAATCTTTGAATTTAAATAGATTTTTTTAACCCTTACCTTCCATCTTGGAGTCAATACTGTGTGTATTGGCTCCAAGGCAGAAGAGTGGTAAGGGCTAGGCTAGGCAATGGGGGTTAAGTGACTTGCCCAGGGTCACATAGATGGGAAGTGTCTGAGGTCAGATTTGAACCTAGGACCTTCCATCTCTAGACCTGACTCTCAATCCACTGAGCCACCCAGCTGCCCCAAATTTAAATAGAATTTAAAATATTTTCCACCAGACTTGATCAATCCATAAACATCTTGTATTCTTAATGAGTAGAGGACATGGAGTGAGAAGGAAGAGAATTTGGAGCTAAAAATAATATGAAATTAAATTAAAATAAACCTTCTGCAGTCTAAAAAAACCTACTAGATATTAAGTAAGCAACCACATTATGTATGAGGAATAAAAAAAAAAGCAGTATAGGATATGTACCCTCCCTTTAGGGAACAGACAAATTCAGTTGGAGACACATGATTGATAAACACAATCAGTAAACCACAGAAGGTTAAGGGCTAAATTGAGTGGTATAGAAAAAAAAAGTTGGTCTGGGACTTCAGAAAAGGGGGAGATCTATGAGGGTCTGATGTAATCAGAGAAAGTTTATGGAAGAGAGGAAAATCTGTAATTTCACTGTTATGAGCATTCTGTTAATTGACGCAGTTAGCAATCCCTCCAAGCTTTAGTAGACAGTCTTTTAAATCCTCTGGCGGTCAGACTTCTAGAAATGAATCTCTTAGAACTTTACCAGATGACAGATACACTGTTCATTTCTGGACATGTTATCAAATTCTTTCTAGTTTGGTAGTGTTGGATGTGGAGTAGAATACTTGGGTTTGAAGCCTAACTCTGAAACTGGGCAACAATGACTAAATCAATCTATTCCTTAGATTCTTTATCTCTAAAACCAGGATTTCAGTCATTTTCAGTCATCTCTAATTTTATATGACACCATTTCAGATTTTCTTGGCAATGATACTGGAGTGGTTTGCCACTTCCTTCTCCAATTTCACTTTTTAGATGAAAAAATTGAGGCAAACAGGGTTAATTTTGTTCAGGGTCACATAGCTTTTAAGTGTCTGAGATCATATTTTAATTCAGAAAGATGAATAAGCCCTGCACCCAATTTACTGTGCCACCTAGTTGCCCCTGACCAAATAACCATTAAGCTATGATCTCATGACATGCAGAACTGGTGCTCTGTAGACATAGCCAACATCATCATCTCTGTACCATGATGAAACAAAATACTAGGACTCTAGTGGATGAGGACTGGAGATATAATCCATATATGTTAGCCCCATCAATATTCATTGGAAAAGAATGGAGGAAGCTTTTAATTCAATTTCTATTTGGCAGAGCAGGCTGTTTTGTGTAAGTTTTTGGCAGAGCTGGGTGATTTGGATGGTCTAGTTGAAAGAATGTTGATTAGATTGGGAATCAGGAAACAGGCATTCTGGGTTAGGTTTTGCTATTAATTAACCATATGATCTTGGTCACTTCAATTCTCTGGGTGTCAGTAAATAAGTTTTTCTTAAGTGCCCAGTACTGTATGAAGCACAATGGATGCAAAGGAAAACAAAGTTTTAAAAAATTAAGATGTGGAACTAAATAGTCTCTAAGGTTCCTTCCAGCTCTATGATTCCATACAGAACTGCTATGCTAGCTGTTTTTATTAAGCAGACAGGGTGTTCCCACAATGCTACTGCTTTTAGGTAGCTTCTTGGAAAAACTACCATGACTTGTTTGGTAGAACACTTCTCAAATTGCGGGTAATCCACAGGCCACTAGGCTAGTAGAGCAGTTGCCCTTAGGAGTATTCTGATGCTGGTATTTGAGTGTGCTTGGGGATAAGCGAAAAAGGGACTGGCAGATGCCAACTTTTCCTAGGCAGATGTAATCAATCAGTTAATGAACATTTACTTATCAAGTGCTATGTCCAAGTTGCTGAAGAACCCAGTACAAAGAAGACAAAGATCCTATTCTCAAGGTATTTACATTCTTTAACAAAGTATTAGATAGGGGGCAGCTGGGTAGCTCAGTGGATTGAGAGCCAGGCCTAGAGATGGGAGGTCCTAGGTTCAAATCTGGCCTCAGCCACTTCCCAGCTGTGTGACCCTGAGCAAGTCACTTGACCCCCATTGCCTAGCCCTTACCACTCTTCTGCCTTGGAGCCAATATACAGTATTGACTCCAAGACGGAAGGTAAGGGTTTTAATTAAAAAAAAAAAAAACAAAGTATTAGATTTGGGGTCAAGGGATCCTGCCTTCTATCCTACTAGAAGTTTGACTAGGGGCAAGTCATTTAGTCTATCTGGGATCATTTGCAAATGAGTAAATTTGTTCTCAATCCTCATTTGCAAAATGGCAGTAATAGTAATTGCAAGGAAAATGTTTTGTGAATCTTCAAGTCTATGGGAATGCAAATGAGGTTGTTGTCTATAATAGACAAATGTTTCATAAAAGATGGAGACTGCTTATTTTGAACTAAATTCAGGATGAACTGTATTGGCCTGAGAAAGGGAATAGCAAATTGGCAAGCCCCTTTTCTTCATCTTCCCTTCTCAATTCTCCTATCCACTCTGGGTTGCAAGGCACAGCACAGTTGGAAAACTGGGTCAATGATTCTGATTACTCTGATAGTTCATGAAGAACAGAGCTGCCAAAAGCTCGTTGGATTCAAATAATGTGAAAGATACAGTTGAAATAGAAACATAAATGAATAATTAGGTTAATGCCTTTCCATTAATGGGTACTTCCATTTGCTATGTAGATAAGGGAGGTATTTTCTGCTGCTAATTTTACCTGATTTCTTTTCTTATTCATGACCAAATGGCACTAGTAAATGTTTGAGGAGGAAGTAGGATGTAACAGAAAATGGGCTCAACTTGGAGGCTGAGAAGTGGGGCTTCTAATAATGTCTCTGAAACTTATTAGCTGGGTGACCAAAGGTAAGTAATGAGCCTCAGTTTCCTCATATATAAAACTATACCTGATACCTGAAGCTCCTATAACCACAATAAGTTGTTGTGGGGAGTGAATGATATAATGTAAACTTTCAAGAATCATACCGAGTATCCCAATAGTATGAAAATGGAAATGCTAAGACTTTCAGGACATTGCATGAATGTCAGTTATTATTTCCAAGGAGGAGGATGAAGTTGCAGAAGTAATGCTTATGGCAAATACAAAACACCTTTTAGAATAAAATACAGGTATCCCTTCTGCATCTCCAGGTTGGGGGCAATATGGAAAATCTGTATAAAATTTTTTGGCCCTTTTTTCCTAACAGAGAAGTCTGAATATTTTCTTTATGGGGTGTTCACAATACCTTGTTGTAAAATTTGGATTATTTGGTCATAAGCTATATGTAGGTCAATGTTTAGATATTTCTGTATTTCTAGCTTTGGGTGGCCTCTGCTGGCTTTAGTGTTCTTTTTGTATATATTAACTTCCTATTAATTTTAACTTAAAAAAGAAATTGTGTATATTTATGGTATGAAAAGATAAAATATGTTGATATCATATAATACTATACATACAGTTTATACATTTCTGAGTTTTTAAACTTTTTTTTCTGTGCCATCTGCTGGTTTTTGTGTGTTGTCTGTGGCTTCCACAAAACTCCCTCAAAATTCCTATTTAATTTCTTATGCCAACCCATGATATATTGAAACTTTGAAGAAAGATATAATATGGAAGGGATATCTGTATTTTTCCTAATTTTATTTTAAACCATTAGACTCTAAGGATAGGACCTTTGTTTTTTAGTCATTTGATTGGAGTGTAAGTGTATAGTAGTTCAGAGACTACTTTCAGTAAATACATAACCAGTTTATTAGCTGTCATAGAGGGATAGTTATCTGTTACAGGGAGGAGTTTAAGCATACTAAAAAAAAACCCAACAAACCCTCAGATCCTTGAAATACTGAAGATTTTGAATTGAATACTGCTTAAATTAGAGGGAAAAACCACACCTACACTAGAGGATAGTGGGTGGCAACCTGGAAAAATCACAGAACCACTAAAATAGTCAACAAAACCAAATCTTTAATCAGGTAAGAGAAAGGTCCTTAAATATTGGCTGACATACAGATCCCAGTGCTAAGGAGTGAAACCCTCTGGGCTCTGGGAACAGTATCTCTGAGAGAATCACCACTAGATGATTCTCCAAAGAAGAACAGAACTTGGGAATTTATATACGTTTTGGTGAACTAAGGACAGGGAACTATGATTGATTGGCTTTACAATGGCTATAAGGAAATGAGAAGTCCAAGAAAATGATCCAATAGGAGAAACTAGGACAAAAAGGATATTTGACATTTGCTTATGTCTGCTAGTTCCACCTAAACTGGAATCATTAAGTACTTTAAGGTCTACTGTTCAGCCTGAAACAAGGTCAGTCTGGGACCTCCATTGAGGTATTTTTCCAAGGGAAAGGAGCAAACTTCGGGTTCCCCAATTTCATGTTGACATGGGAAAAGCACTGGATCTGAAGTCAGAGGATTTGTGTATAAGTCTAGAAATTGTTATTTACTATGTGATCTCTGACAAGTTCTTTAACATTTCAGGACCTGATCTGAAAAAGATGAGGCGGTCAATTATTTTTTATCTATAGAATAAAAGAGTTGGGCTAGATGACCTTTTATGATTATATTTTCAAAGATCAGAAACATTTTGAAATCAAGAGAGAAAAGCTGGAATTCCAGGGGAAGTAAGTCAAAAGGGAATGGAAAGTTCTCAAGAATGAAATTAGGAACTAAGAAAGATAATATGGATAAGAGAGATACAGACTTGTTCTGCTTGATTCCAAAGGGAAGAACTGGGAACAATAGGTGGACTTTGCAAAGAGGCAAAGTTAAAGTTGCTCTAAGAAAAAAACTTATTCAGAAGTAGAAAGTTTCTTCCTTGGGAAGGTAGTGAAGCACAGAATCCCTCAGCCTTTGCTTCCCTTCACTGGGAGTCTTTAAACAAAGGCTGTACAATATTTATTGGGTATGTTTTAGAGAGGATTCTTGTTCAGATACAGGTTGGACTAGGTGTTCTCTCAGGTATGCCCTGATTCTGAGGAGTTCTGTGCCCCTGTGACTAGATGTCCTTTTAATATTCCTTACAGTTCTAAATCCATGATCCTATTTTTTCTGAAGGATCATTTTTCTTTTTTTTGCCCATTTATTTTATTTTCTAACCTCATAAGTAAAAAAAAAAAAACAGAAGAAAATATAGCACAAATTTTCTGTCTGAAAAGTACATTTTAAACTCAAAGTGATCAAATTTAGGGTATATAATACCCTCTCGCTCTCTCTCTCCCTCTCTTTCCCATCTCCCTCTCTCTCCTTAATAAATATTACCTCTCCCCCATTTTGCCACCTTTTAGAAGCACCATGAGTAAAAATTGAGTAAGCTTTGAGTATGGTCACAACAAGAGACTGTATGTCAATAATTTATGCTGTTAATCATTTAATCTAGCTAGTTTTGGAGACACCACAGAAACACTTGCTATCATCTAATGATCCCTTGTCCTACCCCAACCAACTCATGAAAAGAGTATGATTAGGCTTAGAGGCCAAATGTTCTGTGCCCATGGATGGCATACCTATACCAATGAAATGATGAATCCCTGAAATACTGATATCAACTTAGTTTATGATGTCTAAAATACTCATCAAATTCCAGGACTATTTCCATGATTATAGTTTATACTTGGAAAAACCAATTTCTCTGAAGAGCAGAGCATGGTATTTATTAAATGTAAGGGTGATTTTTATGCTTTGGAAAGGAATAGCTTCACTGGAAAGATCAAAGAATCATATGTCAAATGTTAATGTTGTCTGTAACTATGCTTTTTGAATGCATGAAATGGAGAGATTAGAACTATTATACTATGAAAGTTCCCTTCAACAAAAACCATATATTTTTAAATTAAAAAAAATTTCCATGGTTACATAATTTATATTGTCTATCTCCCCTATTTCTTCCCCCCCTCCCAGAATTGACAGCAATTCCACTGGGCTATATGTATATTATCATTCAAAACACATTTCCACAAATTTATTTTTGTAATAGATAATCTTTTAAAACAAAAACCCCAAATCATGTACCCATTTAACCAAGTGAAAAATCATGTTTTCTTCTGAATTTCTATTCACACAGTTCTTTCTCTAAATGTGGATAGCATTCTTTCTCCTAAGTTCCTCAGAATTGTTGTGGATCATTGCATTGCTATTAGCATAGTCTATTACATTTGATCCTCCCACAATGTTTCATTTATTATGTATAATGTTCTACTGGAATTTAGAACATTTTTTTCATATGATTATTGATAGTTTTTATTTATTCATCTGGAAACTGCCTATTCATTTCCCTTGACCATTTGTCAATTGGGGAATGATTTGATTTCTTATAAATTCAACTTACTTCTTTATATATTTGAGAAAGTAGACCTTTGTCAGAGAGTTTAGTTATAAATGCCCCTCCCCAGTTTGTTGATTCCTTTCTAATCTTAGTTGCATTGGTTTTGTTTGCATAAAACCTTTTTAATTTAATATAATCAAAATTATACATTTTGTTTTATAATGTTCTCCATCTCTTATTTGGTCTTAAATTCTTTCCTTCTCCATAGTTCTGACAGGCATACTATTCCATGCTCAACTAATTTACTTATAATATCACTCTTTCTGTTTAAGTCATACACCCATTTTGAACTTATCTTGGGTTGGGGGTGAGATATTGACCTAAACCTAATTTTTGTCACATTGTTTTTCAATTTTCCCAGCAGTTTTTGTCAAACATTGAGTTCCTATCCCAAAAGCTGGGGTCTTTGGGTTTATCAAACACTAGACTGCTGAGGTCATTTACCCTTATTCCATTGATCTTCCCTTCTTTTTCTTAACCAGTACCATATTGTTTTGATGATAACTGTTTTAGAGTATTATTTAAGATCTGGTACTGGTAGGCCACCATCCTTTACATTTTTTTTTCATTAGATACCTTGATATTCTTGGTCTTTTGTTCTTCCAGATGAATTTTGTTATTATTTTTTCTAGTTAAAAATTCTCTACCTATTTATTCTATATTTCAGAGATGAATGCTTTGACCATTTGTTGTATTGTTTCAGTTTATCCAACTTTGTGATTCTATTTGGGGTTTTCTTGGCAGAAATGCTGGTGGTTTGCTATTTCCTTCTCTAGATCATTTTACAGATAAGGAACCGAGGCTAACAGGGTTAAGTGACATGCCCAGGATTACAAAACTAGTAAGTGTCTGAGGACAGATTTGAACTCAAAAAGATGACTTTTTCTGATTCCAGGCCTGGAAATTTATCCACCAAGCCACCTAGCTGCTTTAGACATATTAGGTCATTAATAGGTACTGGTTTAATTGAATTGGACAGAAAGATCTTGTTAAAAGTTGTAAATGGTTATTGAAAAGTAAAATTGTCAATAACACAACAACTTTGGAAAAGTCGGAGGGGTTAAGGAAGATGGGCTAAGTTAAAAACTGGAAACTGAGAACCTATTACTGTATGGCTTGAATTGTGCTCCAGACAGAGATACATTTCACAGAGTGGGGAGAGGCATCTATAATCAGCTCTCAATCAATCCACAGGTTGGACTATCTGAGAGGTAACATGGCATAATGGACAGACAGTTAACCTTGAAGCCAGGTTCATATCCTGTCTCTGACAGTTAATAGTTGTGCAATTCTAGACTAATCACTAAATCTCTAAGTGCTTGAGGCAATGCTTTAAGATTACAAATTGGTAGATGGAAGTTTTTCCTTAGGAGAAACTGGACCCCATCAATTATCTCCTAGGCTGTTCCCTTGTACTAGCCATTTTTTCCCTTTTTCCTCTTTTTGACCCCTTGGTGAACAAATTCAACTTTATACTGCCCTCTTCTCTTTAATTACTAGTGCCCCAAACCTCATCCCATGATTCCATTGAAACTGGTTTCCCCAACTCTATCAATTATCTCTTAGTTGTCAACTCCATCCTTTCCCTTAACTTCTTTGCAGTTTTTGACATTCTTCCTAGATAATCTCTTTTCTCTAGGTTTCAATGAAATGAGAAGGTGGGGAACCAAATTGTAAGTGGGGAAGAAGAGACTGGGGAGAGAGAGAAAATGCAGACACTAATTATATATGGCCTTTTCAAGGAGCTTAGCTACAAAAAGCAGGAGAGATATAAGTTGACAGTTAATGGGGATGGAAAAATCAAGTAAGAGTTTTTTCAGGATGGGAGAAAAATGGGCATGTTCTTAGGCAGTACTACTTTTCCTATTTCAGTAGAAGGCATACCAGCCTCCAATCCCTCAGGTTTGAAACATAAGAATTATCTTGAGTTTTCAAGCTCTCTTAACCCCCACATAAAATCCTTTGCCCAGGTCTATTGACTTCACCTTTGCAATATTTCTTGAATATTCCTCCTCTCCTCTGACACTAACACAAGTGTATTGCAAGTCCTCACCACTTCACATTTAGACTATTGCAATAATCTGCTGGTGAGTCTGCCTGTCTCAAGTCTCTCTCTCCACTTCAATCTATACTCCATTCAACCCCAAAAATGATTTTCCTAAAGCACAGCTCTGACCATGTCATCCCTTACTCAATAAACTCCAGTGGTTCCTTTTTTTTTCCTCCAGGATCAAATACAAATGTTCAGTGTGGCATTCAAAGCCCATAATAACTTAGTCCCATCTCACCTTTCTAGTCTTTTTATTCTTCTCAGTATGTACTCTTTTATCCAATGGCATTGGCCTCCCTGCTGCTCCTCAAACAAGATACTCCATCTCTTACTCTGGGCATTTTTTGGCTGTTTTTTATGACTGCAATGTTCTCCCTCCTTAGTTCTACTTACAGACTTCATTCTATCCTTTAATTCATAACTAAAATTCTATCTTTTACCAAAACCTTGCCTAATCCCTCTTAATTCTACTGCTTTGCTTCTGTTAATTATGCTATATTTATCTTATATATATACACACACATATATAGCTTACTTTGTATATATTTGTTTATAGGTTGCCTCTTCTTTTAGATTATAAACTTCTTGCAGGCAAGAATTGTCTTTTACCTCTTTGTTGGTATCCCCTATGCTTAGCAAAGTGCCTGGCACATAGTAGGTGCTTAATAAATATTGATTGACTGATAATTTTTTTTTTTTTGTGGGAGAAGACTAGACCTCTATCAAATCACAAATCTATCTCTACATTTCCCATTCACTGTACCAAATATGCTCGGCACTGGGCATACAAAGTAAGAAGTTAAAAAATATCTGCCTGTCCTCATGGAGTTTACCTTTCATCTGTGAAACAAAACAAATGTAAATATGAAGTATTTGCAAAGTTATTAATAGCTGGAGGGATAAGGAAAACCCTCTCCCAGATGTTTGCTGTTGGGCTGAGTTTTGAAGGGAGGTGAGTAGCCTTAGAGGCAGTAGTAAAGAGGAAGTGTAGTCCAGACATGGTAGATAGTCTACGCAAAGGAGATAGGGCAGTGATGGTGAACCTATGGCATGGGTGCCAAAGATGGCATGCAGAGCACTCTGTGGGCATGAGGTGGCACCCTCTTCCTGTCACCCTCAACCTCTTACCCTTGGTTTATTAATAGAAAGTCAGAGGGACTCAAGTGGAGCTGCTCTATTCCCCCTCTCCACTGTGCCTGAGGACATTTTTTCACTTCATTGGCCCCTCCTCTGAGCAAACCAATGGGAGCACCTTCTCCCTCCCCTATGTGGGGTAACTGGTGGGCAGGGCGCACCTTGCTCTTGGTGGGGAGAAGGGCACAGCACTCAGTCTGGGGGGCTTTTGTTGGGGCATGGCTTGGCACTTAGTCTCTGAAAGGTTTGCTAACACTGAGATAGGGGATGAAATACTGTGTATGGTGTATAGTGCAGAGTAATGTGTAGTAAGTTGAGAAAGGTAGGCTGCGCTTAGATTGCAAAAGGGTTTTCAATGCCAGAGCATTTTCATTTTATTTTAGAGGCAGTAGGGAGTGTCTAGAGCTTTCTGAGTAGACAAGTGATGTGGTCAGACCTAATATTTAGGACTACCACTTTGGCAGCTCTGTGGAGGATGAAAGGGGGAGGAGAGGGACAGAAGGGAAGGAGGCAAATTAGGGAATACTGCAACAGCCAAAATGAGTGGTTATGCTCCTCAAACTAGGGTCAGTTATGGTCCTTCACATGGAGAAAAGGAGATGTGCAAGAAATGTGAGAGTAAACTTTAAAGACTAGACACTTGATTGGATATATTGAGGAATGAGGGAGAGTGAAGGGTGAAGAATGAATGTTTATTGTGGTGTCCTTGACTAAAATTGAGAAACTGGAAAAAGGCATAGCTTTGGGTGGAAAGATACCAGTTTTGGTTTTGGACCAAAGTTTGGGTTTGTAATTAGCAGGACTGCTAATTAATTTATTCAATGATAAATAAGTAAAAAAAACAACTAGGAAAGCTTTTGGTGGCAAAACATGGTTGAATTTTCATGATTTTCTACCATATTAGTGTTTTTAGACATAAATTTAAGAAACTAGGTTACAGTATTTCCATGGGTTTGCAACTGGAATAGCCTGCTCCTTTTGGAACCAAAATGTTTTATTTCAGAGGGCATTATATCAAGCCATTGGGTTGATTCCATTAATCAACTTGTTATAAGGGTTTTACATTAAACAGGTAGATCTTTAATTGTTGCAGGAGATAGCATTCAATGACAAGTATTATCCAAAAAATTGCTAAGGATGGTGATTTCATAGAAACTCTCACTAAGGGAGCCCCTCTACCAACACAAATTGCAATCCATGTATGATTGAGCAAATAAATTTCAGGGTTTAGAAGTTCCTTAGTTGCCCAAGGTCATGGTAATTATTAGAGGCAGAATTTGATACTGGTTTCTTGACTTGATAAAGCTTAGCACTTTCTCCATTCTGCCAAGTTGCCTTATCATATACAAGGGTGGAGAGAAAATGAATTTTATTTAACACCTTATAAAACTACTGAAAGGGTAGCTAGGTGTCATAGTGGATAGAGCAACGAGTCAGGAAGACTCCTCTTACTGAGTTCAAGTATGGCTTCAAAAATTAGCTTTTCATCCTGGAAAAGTCATTTCACCCTGCTTACCTCAGTTTTCTCATCTGTAAAATGACCTGGATAAGGAAATGCTAACCACTCTAGTATCTTTACCAAGAAAACCCCAAATAGTGTCAAAAAGAGTTAATCACAACTGAACAAAAACAACAAACTGTTGAAAGTAAAAAAGTCATATGGTTAGTTGTATGGGAAATGGAGAAGTAGGAGTTGGAGATTAGGCAGCTTGGGTGGATCAGTAGATAGCATGTTGGATCTAGAGTCATGAAACCCTAAGTTCAAATTAGAACTCAGATATCTATAAATGGTATAATTCTGGGCAAGTTACTTAACCTCTCTGTCTGTCCTGGTTTTCCCATCTGTAGAATGGGGAAAATAATAGCACCCACTTCCTAGGATTATTGTGCAAATAAAATGAGATTATATTTCTAAAATATTATTTGTAAATTTAAAGTAAAATTTAAGTTACTATATAAATGATAGCTATTATCATTGTTGTTACAGTCATTAGTGGTACTATAAGTAGTAAATAACTTTGTCTTTGATTTTATTAGTTATTGTTTCTGATGGTGTGCATTAAAAAGAGTCACACTTTGTAGACTGATTATTGTAGTTGCTTAGTTATGCCAGTTATCTTTGGCCTCTAACAATTCCAGGGATCCTTCAAAATTGAAGTGCCATCTTGTATCTTTCTCTTTCATTTCTAGAACTCATTTTATATATTTTATTTTAAATATAATTATCATCTATATGCTCAGGTTAGTTTGTTTCCATTTTTGAACCTGGAGTCTTGGACCTGGGGTCAGGAATACTTGAGTTCAAATTCAGCCTCTGACACTTAATGGCTATATGACCCTAGGCAAGTCTTTTACTTTTTGTCTGCCTCAGTTTTCTCATCTGTAAGATGAAGCAAATAAAATAGTGTTTATCTCCCAAGGTTGTTGTGAAGGTTGAATGGGATTCCATTTGTCAAAGTACTTTGGAAATCTTAAAATGCTATATAAATGCTTGTATTATTATTACTATTATTATTGTTACTCATTTTCTAAGAGATTTCTTGAATAAATCCTGTTTTAAAAGGAGAAAATAATCACACTCCAAAAAGAAAACCAATCTCCTTTTCACACAATGCTTAATGAGTAATCCTTGTAATTCTGGTCTTTTCCAGGAGGCTGAAATAAATTTGTCAGGGAATTATAGGGAGGTTCCTGTTTGTTTTATTTGTACCATCTTGGCATTTCCTTCATATTTTAATGGACTCAAATACTTTCCATTCTAGAGTGTTTTTACTTTTGGCTACTGTAGCAGACAGCACACTGTAACAGTTACATGGAATAAAACATAAAACTACCAACATCTCAAAGAAATGTTGACATCTCACATAAATTTTTTGGGAAAGAGATTCAAAGAATCATAGCATAAAGTCTGTTTCTTTCCTCAGAGATGCTGTTCTAGCCAAACTAATCTAACTAGAAGTTCCCCCAATTGTAGGTCTTCAAGCAAAGGTAGATCACTCTTTGTTAAATAATTTTGCCAAGGAAATTCTGGTTCAGAAATAAGTTGACACAGTATTGTCTTGGAGGTGTCTTCCAACAATGAAATGTCTTTGGACCAGGTACTGGTGCAGCAATCCTTCTCCTGGGCTCTCTCCCTGTCATGATCTCTCAAGGGTCAGTTCCTGGTGCTACTGCTTACTTCAGAGTCCTGGATCAATCCAGTTCTATGTTCTCTTCCTCCTCAAATTATCTTCCACTTATTTATCTATGTACATGTTGTATCTCCCAGCAAAGTGTAAGCTCCCTGAGGGCAGAGGCTATTTTGGTTTATTTTTTAGGCCTAGCACAGTGTTTTGTACAGAGTAAGCCATCAACCACTATTTGTTTGATGAAGTGAATTGAATCTTTGCCAAAGATAAAATTTCTGCTGTCAAATTCTTTTCTTGGGAAGCATGGCTGGAACTTTGCATTTATGATCATAGATCTAGAACTAGAAGGGACCCAAGAACTTCATCTAATTCAACTCTCTCATTTTACAAATAAGTAAACTGAGGTCCAGATTAAGTGATTTACCTAAGATCACTCAGGTGGGAATAGGCAAAGGCAAGATTTGAACCTTAGTCCTCTAACTCCAAAGCTAGCATTCTTGCTACCGATCCATAGCTCTTATTAGTTTTTGGGAGATCTGGCACTATTACGGATAGGAGACTGACTTGATTTTTCTACCCATATCTTCTAGCCATCTACTATGCCCCTAGTAAAATGCTATCCCCCTAGCATTTAACAAATTTTATTATCACAACACTGGGAAGTAGGTACTATTATTATCCCTGTTTTGTAGCAGAGGAGAATGAGGTAGAAGTAAAGTGACTTGCACATGTAATAGTAGAATTATAGAGATAAGTAAGTTTTAAGAGAAGTTTAAGGTTATCTTTAAGGTGGGCACATGCTAGGAACTTTGGAGAGAGGATTCTGGAATACATCAGGCAGAGGAGGAAGAGATTGGAAGGTACAACTGGCACATCCTTTCCAAGCTATGAGAAAGAGCTGCTTCTATGAGTTTTCCTACCTCAAGCCTTTGGTGGATGAAGGGAAACCTTCAAACAATTTTCTTGAATTTCCTGTTTAGCTGGTAAACATCCTGGAGAAGAATTATCCCTGTGGTGTGTGTCAACTTGCCTGGTGTTTTTACCTTGAAATCCTGACTCTTGGGCTCTGAGGATTTTCCTCAGGGTTCAGACCCAGCTGGGTGGACTCAGCCATCTTGGGTCTACTATTAGCACAGTTTGGGGACAACTTTGGGATAAATAACTGAATCAGAGTCTGAGGATTATAGTCAGGTAGATCAGTCAGATTTCGGGAACATTTAGCCAGAAATAGGGAGCTGATAGCAAGCTTGAAGACCAGAAGCTTTCATCTTGTGATGAACTTTGTTTTTGGGTGTGAGTTAAGAAAATTAGAGCTAGGGAAACTCTTTTTCCTAATCCTCACTTCCTAACCTTGATCTACAATAAAATAAGATAATGTTTCTCCATATAACATCATCTCTAGGGCTTTTGTGTGCTACTGGCCCATCAAGGAAAACCTGCTTTCCTCTCATAGATAGGGAGCTGAAATACCCAGAGACCATAACTGGGTATCTAGGCAGCTCTCTAAGGTGAATCAGACCATCTATCCAACTTGGTCTCTTATTTAGGGACATCCACCTTGGTCTCTCAAGTAGGGATCTTTTTTTTTTTTTTTCCACACAGGCCACATAGCTAGAAAATGTCTGAGGCTTGAATTTGAACTGGTCTTCTTGACTCTTGGTCTGGTAGCACCCTATCCACTGAACCACCTAGCTTTTTATTATAAAGAGATCAAGGACAAATAAACAAATAGATATTTAAAAATGGTTTCAGGGATCATCTATTGGAGCAGTAAAGATGAGTAATATCAATTAACATCTATATAGTGCTTTAAGGATGGCAAATAGATTTTTCCTTTTCAAAAATTATGTATTCATTTATTTGTTACATTAAAATACCCAATTAACTCCTTCCCTCTCTCCTTATCTTTGTCCTATTAAAGAAGGCATCGTGTGACAAAAAGATTTATTTAAATATAAAACTATGCCTTACTTTTTCTATTGATCAGTTCTTTCTTTGGAGGTAGAAATACACATCATTCTTTAAACAATATTTCTATTGCTGTATATAATGTTCTCTTCTTCATAACAATCATGGGAAGTTAAGTGTTATTATTGTCTCCACTTTATAGATCAGGAAATTGAGGCAGGCAGAAGTTTAAGCAATTTACTGAGGGTCACATAGCTAGTAAATAGCTGAGGCAGAATTTGAACTTAAGTCTTCTTGACTCTGGTCCAGAGCTCCATCAAACATAATCTTCCACACCATTTCATTCTACAAGCCTGCTATTATCTTACATATAACCCCTACTAGTCTAAATTTGATTTATTATAAACACAACACAGCTTGATTTTTAAAAAAGAAATTTGTCCTTGATAGTTCTCTTTTTAAAGAAAAATAATGGGCTGTTGGAGCAGCTAAGTGGATCAGTGGATAAAGAGTCAGGCTTAGAATTGGAAGGACTTTGCTTCATATCTGGCCTCTGGCACTTTCTGGCTTTGTGTCCCTGGGCAGGTCACTTAACCACATTTGCCTAGCGTTTGCCCTTTTGTTACTAAGAAAATAAGAGTTACCAAAAAAAAAGTAATGGGTTCCAAAACTTCTTTATGGGATTATTTGGAGAGTGAGAGTTATTTTAAGAAGACTTTCAATTTAGAAAAGAAAAAAAGCAATTGCTACATGTATATGACTGTAAGAGGCAACATGGCTTGGTAGATGGAGAACTGGATTGGGAGGCAGAAAGATGAACCTGAATTTCCCTTTTGACATTTATTGTGTAGACTTCAGGCACCAGCCTAAGATTCACTTACTTCAGACGGGGGTATAATCTATGTTGGTAGAGGAAATAAAGGATCTTCAGTATTGATTAATGCATAGGATGACATACTACCTCTTGGAATATGGAGGTTCCTTTGTTTCTAGTTGCTCCAATTTCCTATATCTTGATTATTTTACTTAATACTAATACCATAATCAGAGAATATTAAAGCTGGAAATAACCTCTATGGGCATCTACCCTAATCTTTTTACTTTACAAATGAGGAAACTGAGGCTATGGGGATTAAATAACTTGCCGAGATTCACATACAGTTCATAGTTGGGGCTCTGCCCTGGGCTTTCTGACATCCAGCTCAGGGGTTTTATCACTATATAAAATTATTTCCTCTCATAACTCACTTTCATATAATGCTTTATAGTTTATAGCAGAGGTCATCAAACTATTGCCGGAGGGCCCACTATTTAAGAATGGTTTTTATATTTTAAAATACAATAAATGCCATGCAAGGAATAGAAAGTCTGAAAGCAAACTGAAACATACTTTACTTTATTTCCTCCATTAATTTTTCTGAAGAGTAAGCAATCTGTGTCATATTTCACAACATGATGAACATAGAAATATGTCACATGATAATATATGTGTAACCTATATCATATTACTGGCCTTCTTGAAGAGGAGGGATGGCAGAAAGAGAGGGAGAGAGATCATGGATTGTAAAATATCAGAAAACAAATATTAAGAAATTATATTGATGGGGTAGCTGGGTGGCTCAGTGAATTTAGAGCCAGGCCAAGAGATGGGAGATCCTAGGTTCAAATCTAGCTTCAGACAGTTCTTAGCTATGTGACCCTTAACCCCCATTGCCTACCCCTTACCTCTCTTCTGTCTTGGAACCAATACACAGTATTGATTCTAAGGTGAAAGGTAAAGTTTAAAAAAAAAAAGAAATTGTATTGACATAATCTGGAAAACTAAAAATAAAAATACAACAAAACTTTTATTTTAAAATGTTAAAAACCAGAAGGAGGGAGGGGAAGGAAGAAAGGAAGCAATTTAGATCTTATAATTTTGGGGAAAGTACATTAAAAATTATTACACATAATTGAGAAAATAAAATATTTTTTAAAAAGTTAAAAAATAAATAAAAGCATATTGTGATAAAAAATAAAATGTTCAAAAAAACCTTCTTAGCTCAGAGTGTACATAAACAGGCATAAGAATGGATTTTGACCTCCAGTAGTACGGGATGCAACTTCTGGTTTATAGAGAATATTAAATATATGTATTTTTTCTCCTTATTCCTTATAACAATACAGTGAAATGGGGAGGATAAACATTACTATTCTCATTTAAAAATGAGAGGACTGCTTCTAAGAGAGTTTAAAGGACTTTCCTGAGATCAATTCTATTAGAAGATGAACAGGGAGCAAGAAGATGGTGTGTGACTTGGATAAGTTAGTGTTATTCCATGTTTGCTAAGTCGATAGGAAGTTTTATAGGAAGTTGAAACTAACAATAATTTTAAAAAAAACTATAAAGTACCCACACTATCTGTAGATTTCTATAATTTGTGTCCTTGCTGATTCCATTATCGTAGACAAAAAGTTGGTGATATTTCTCTAGAATTTTCTCTGAGGAGCACAAAGTAATTTACAGACATTACTTCATTCTCCTATCTCAGAAAGACAATATGTACAGATCCAAAGTCTCCCCCTTAGAGTATTGAGAAGCTATTCCCAGAGTTGCTCTGTGGTTTTAGTGTGGAATCATATTCAGTAAGAATTCTTCCAGGTTAACTCTATGGCCATAACCTACTTCAAAATTCCTCTTTGTAAATATTTTCCCCCAGAGTCGATGTATTGTGTGCTTCATGCAATGAAGCTGATCATGAAAAATCTGTTAATCAAATCTTGTTTCCATTGCTCTACATGCTAATTTGTGAGATGTTTCCTTCCTAATTAATTTTCACTTAGGTAGAATGTTTGGATAGAACATCTGGCCTGGAATGAGGAAGACCTGGGTTCAAATTTGGCCTCACATACTTACTAGCTTACCAGTTATGTGTCCCAGGACAAGTCACTTAACCTCTGTTTGCCTCAGTTTCTGCATCTGAACATGGAAATAATAATAGCACCTCTCTCTTCCCCCTCCCAATTGTTATGAGGTCCAAATGAGATAATAATTATAAAACTCTTGTTAATTGTTGTTATTATTAACCTTTGGATGGATTAGTGATTTTAGATTCAAGTATAATTACCCTTATCCTATGTAAATTCAAATCCGTCTCCTTCCTCCAACTGTTATTTCAAGTAGTTAATAATCGATAACACATTTCAACAAATCGAACTCACTTCAGGAAACACTCTTTCACCTGTCCAAACATTTGCTGAGTACCTATCATGTGTTCAGAGAGGAGTGGAGATATGAAGAATGAAATAGTCTTTGTTCTCATGGAGCTGACAGTCTAGCAGGGCTGTAAGAGACATTACTTCTTTTACTAAAGACTTGGCATAATTCTTTGCATGGTCTGAGTACTGTAGAATCTCAGAGCTGGAAGGGGAAACTCAGAAGCCACTTAGTTTAACTCCTGTTTGAAGAGGAATCTCCTCTACAATAAGGCAGAAATAGAAATAACTTTAAGATCAGGTAGATACTGTGTAGAGTGCTTGCTTCAAAGCTCAATCTAAGCATAATTTCTTTTGTACATGAAGTTTTTCTCCACCACCCCCCCCCACTCCCCAATGGTGGATGTCTCTCCACTGAAATTATTTTGTATATACATGTTGCTTACTCAAATAGAATGTGAGCTTTTAGACTCCTGGGGTACTGACTCACTTTTGCCATTTTGTATCCTCAGTGCCCAGGACATAGAAATGATCATTTCTCTCTCCAACATAGCCTCTCCAACAAGAAAACATCTAACTGTTTGCTGGTAATAAATGAGGTAGGATGGACTGTTAGTTCTGGGAGACAATGAAATTAAATGTAAACCTCACAACTGCTTCTTAATTTAACTGTTTTGTAAATTTGAATGAATAAAGCATTGATCCAGCACTTTCTTAGTTCAAAGCACTGTGCTAAGTGCTGGGGACACAAACAGAAAAAGCAAAGTAATTTACAGACATTACTTCATTCATTCTCCTATCTCAGAAAGACAATATGTACAGACCCAAAGTCTCCCCCTTAGAGTACTGAGAAGCTATTCCCAGAGTTGCTCTGTGGTTTTAGTGTGGAATCATATTCAGTAAGAATTCTTCCAGGTTAACTCTATGGCCATAACTGCACTGCACAGACCCTGCACTGGAGGAATTCAAACTGTGATGGGAGTTCTCTCCCATAGATGGAGAGTTTCATCAGCAAGTCTTGATGGAAAGTCCCATGGCCATGTGGTGATGCTTCTTCCTTAAGGTTAGTTCTACATACTGACCCTTGGCAAGCTATTTAACCTGTCTGGGGTTCAGTTTACTCAACTGTAAAATGGGAATAACAATAGCAGTTACTTCAGAGGGTTGTTGTGAGGCTCAAATATATGGAGCCATTTTCAAACCTTAAAGTGTCAGATCAATGTTAGCTGCTATCATCATCATTTTTACTGTTACCACTACTACTTCATGTTTTGAAAACCTTAAAGCACCATGGAAATGTGAATGATGATTATTACATTATTGGATCACAGATTTAGAGTTGGGAGGGACCCCAGAAATCATCTAATTCAAACTTCTTGCTTTAAAAATTGGAAATAAGAGACTAAGGGAGACTAAGGAAATCACCTGTCCATGGTCACAAGGATAGTTCGCAGAAGAACTGATATTTGAACAGTTTCCAATATTATTCTTCAACTAACATTCTTCACATACCCATAAGGGGTTGTTTTTGAAATAAATGTCTGTATCAAGTCTGTTGCACTTGTAAATTGAGAGGGAGTATATGATGCTTTATAATAGATTTATAAACCTTAAACATTTTTAATTCATTTTGGATCAGTGTCTACCTTGGCAAATTTTTCTTTGGTACCTCACCCCCCCTAAAATCAGCTAGGTGGTTCAGTGAATAGAATGGTAAGCTTGGAGTCAGGAAGACTTGAGTTCAAATCTGACTTCAGATTTACTAGCTATGTGATTCTGGGAGTCACTTTATTTCTCTCTTCCTCAGTTTCCTCAACTATAAAATGATTAGGATAATAAGAGCACATATATCCCAGGGTTTTTGTAAAGATCAAATGGAATAAAAATTGTAAGGCACTTAGCATAGTGCCTAGCACATAGTTGCTTAATCTTATTTTCTTTTCCTTTCTCCTTTCCTCCTTCTCCTTTTTTCTCTCCCCTCCCTTACTCTCCTCCTCTTTCCCCTTTCTCCTATTTCCTTCCTTCCTTCCTTCCTTCCTTCCTTCCTTCCTTCCTTCCTTCCTTCCTTCCTTCCTTCCTTCCTTCCTTCCTTCCTTCCTTCCTTCCTTCCTTCCTTCCTTCCTTCCTTCCTTCCTTCCTTGTCATGATGTTATAACCCTTCTATGCAATTGAATCTTAAATAAAAGTGAAGCTTCTAAGTACAAGGGAAGTTACAGGACCTACGCAAGCTTAGACCGTGTATTTGTTGTTTGAGCTTGAGCCTTTGGAAGCAGCAAGTGCCTGGAATAATACATAAATTATTATGTTAAGCCTTGGTGACTGGAACATTGCTTCAGTAAAGATGCTGACTGATTTCCATACAGACAAAAAACTGGTAACAAAGATAACGGGGCACAGATGTTCTATATTTCTATGATTCTATGTAAGAACTAAGATGTTCAAAGCCTCCAAGTGCAGAAGAAGCCAGAGTTTTTACAGTACAGGGCCCTGGAGAAGATTTGGTCAGACTGGTTCATGTAATGGGAGAGCCAAGTTTTTTTTTTTTGACTTCCTGAAGACACCACTGTCGTTAAATGTGACAAAGAGGTAGGAAGAGCTTTGGCCATATGCCTTCTCCTAATTACCACTTGTACCTACTCTCTGAATGAGAATGAAGGCTCCACAATAGCAATGGCTAATTGGAATTAGAGTGGTGTGCATGCTCCCAAAGAGATGGGGAAGGAGGTTCCTATCAAGACGCCTTGTATGTGTTTTGTGTAGTTTGTTGGATGAAAACTTGAATCCATGCCTGCTTTCCAGTCCTATGTTCAATGCTGTGCTCTTCTCCTGGGGAGTTTTCAGGGAGCTTTAAGCACCAAAATGCTGGGAATGGAGAGTGTGGTTAATGAGATTACTGCAATGGTCTCATCTGGCCTGAGCTACTCTGTCAGTCACATTCTATTTTAAGTCCTTTCTGTGGATCAGGCTTGTAGTTGGATATTGAATTAAGGACATAGTCACAGGTGCAAGGAATGCTCATATATCAATTCCACTGTCATGGAGAATTAAACATAATAAAAATTACTTTAATGCTATGGTAGGGTGATATTTTTAAAAAATGAATTTAAGAGACTCAGGCTTAGAACACCTTGATGTTTAGGCCAGATTCTTTTTTCCAGCAAGTGAAGAGGTGAGATGAGAGAGTTATTGAAAATAAACCAAGATAAAAACCAAAAGAGAACAAACCAACAATAATCCACTTGTACTTTAATTATCTGAATATTTACATGTGCAACAATTAGGGCTTAATTATTTGGTTGTTTTAATTTTCCATTTTGAAAATGGAAATTTGGCTGTACATTCAGGATAGTAGTATTTCTAATCACAAGGGATATTCAGCAGTCCATTGGATTCCAAGGCATAAGCAATATCTACGAGATACCGTATATCAAACATTAATCTAATTACTTTTCTACCACTAATAACCTGTCTTCATCATAATGAATTTGATTTGGTTATGAAAACTGCTGGACTATTCAGGGGATGGTACTGCTGCATATAGACACAAGTAGGATTTATCAAACCAGAAAACAATTCTGTTCCATCAGTGATCAGACTCCATAAGGCCCTACCAAGATCTCCTTTGATTCTTCTTTGTAGTATTCATGTACGATATTCTGCTTTTGTCCTGGGCAACTCATATGTCTTGAATGTGTTCCTCTCTTATTTCATAGAATCCTTTTCTTCTTTATCATGTAGCTCAGTCACAATCTTCTGCATGAAGCCTTTCTGATTCCCTTCCACTTCTAGTGCTCTCTTCCTAACTACCTTGTTTTTAATTACTTTGTATCTATTCACCTTATATTTATACAATTTATATTTATATATTTACTTGCTTCCCCCATTAGAATGTAAGCTTCTTGTGGGAAGGGATTATTTCAGTCTTTGTACTTGTTTCCTCAGTGCTTGCCATAGGCACTGAGACACAGGTTTGTTGGTTGACTAATTAATATTGAATTCTTCAGGACTCAGCAGAACCAGTGGAATGGAAATTCTCTCAGTTCCTATGAAAATGGATTCTATGTCTACTGTCTGAGGACCAGCCTAGATAAGTTCAGAAAGACTTATCACTAGGTTGGCTAAAGAGAGATGCTTTTTTTTTCACTCAGCAACTCTGAAAGACAGTCCAGTAAGTTTGTGGAATAGGTATCTACTCTAATGAAATTAGAAATGTTTGAATTCTTAAAGATTGAGTTAGGTGGTAATAGTTAATATTTGCATGGCACTTTAAGGTTTATGAAGTGTTTTACAGATAACATCTCATTTGTTCCATATAATTATCCTAGGAATTAGATGTTGTTATTATCCCCATTTTACAGATGAGTAAATTTAGGCTGAAAGAGGCTTAGTAACTTTCCCAGGTCACAAACCAGTAAGTGTCTGAGACAAGATTCGAACTCATATTGTCCTAACTCCAAGTTAAACACTCTATCAACTGTGGCATCTCCCACTGTAAGCTTGAATCTTCTAGAGAAAAGCCAAAGTGTCAGGTGGTCCACCAGTCTAGTAGAATATAAGCTCCTTGAGGGCAAAGATGATCTCACTTTTGTACTTGTATCTGCCCAGTGGCTAACATAATGCTTAGCAAATAGTAGGCACTTAAATATTTGCTGAACTGGATAGAATTGAATTTTAAGTGCTGACATCATAAGTCAGTTTGCTTGACTTTTAATGTCCTTTTGGAGAGGAAATGAATATTTTGTTCATTTTTCTGATCTATAGTATCCTCCGAACACTTTCCTAATCCTATCTCTATTCTCAGTAACATTTTAAAGTAGGACATTTATTTATAAGTGCCTTGTATTTAACTGAAGAAAATCTAAACAAAATAATGCTGTTTGTAACTGTAGAGCATTTGAAGAATCTTTTTTCATGTATACACTGGCACTCAGAAGAGATCCTTCAGGTTTAAGGCATTTTTCCCACTCTAGGCCCAAAGCCTTGCCTTCATTATATACATATGTCATCAACAACCATAACAAACAAAGCAAAACGAAACAAAAAAAAAATTCCTCTTGACTTTTATGTTCTATTCTGGCCAGAACAAAAACCTCACTGTTTCCTTACATGTGAATATGTACCATTCTAAGCAAAATTGTATAGGTGTTTAGAGAGAGAAAGGTATTAAAGAGTCCTCCAAGGTTTCAAAATCATAACTCTTATCAATTATGAGTTATTGGATTCAGCTTTGTGTTTAGATGATGAGGTCAGTAACTGCCATTCTTAGTTCAATGTGCCAACAGCACATTGCAATTGCCTGGATGGATTTGACTCTTTGTCACCGATTTGGCTATAATAACATTTCCCCATATGAATACAGAAATATGTAATATCTTGCATTAGTATAACATGCTGTAATTTCTTTTTTATATAATCTAGGGTACTCTTTTGTTTTCTTTTTTATTGTTTTTAAAATAACATTTTATTTTTCCCTTATTACATATAAAAATAATTTTTTAACATTCATTTTTTAAAGATTTGAATTCCAAATTCTCTCCCTTTTTCTGACCCTCCCTTCTTCCCTCTCTCCCTCCCCTCTCCCTAAGATGATAAGCAATCTGATAAAGATTTTACATGTGCAATCAACATGCTACATTTTCAAAGTATTGTCAGATATATGATTTTGTTTGATTCTCCCAATAAACCTGTTAAAGTACATTGAAAATTATGCCCCATTTGTAGATGTGGAACTGAAAGGCAGAGGTGAAAGGATTCAGCTTGTCTTAGTATGTGATTTATTTAAAACTGAGCCATAAAAAGAAAACCAATAAGTGAAGAGGAAGACAGTTTATATCTAGCGAATTCCATTTTTTTGGCTACCCAACCCAAAAGATAGAGTGTCCATGGCTAGATCTTCTTCCTCTTTTACAACTATGATTTTCCATTTCCCGCTACAAAGGAACTCTACTCCAATTGGCTAATAAGGAAGTTTGGCTCTTTCCTTGGAAACCAGCATTTTCAGAATTTAAAACATTCTAGGAGATCAAGCATCCTGTTGCTGGCCATGTGAGCTGTAACTAGAAAGTTATTGACTTTCAAGTTAAAACCTAGAGTGTAACATTCATATGTACTTTATGGTTAGTCTCTGGAGATGATCACAAAAAGGGAAAACACATTTTGAAATGAAAGAGAGATTCACCACAACTTCCCCATGAGGGCAATCCAGGGTTTTAAATCCTTCACAGAGACATTTTCTTTTTCTCAAGGAACTACTCAGTCATTTGTGGGGATGCCATTTTGAGTGTCTAGGAAGGAAACCATAATAACTAGAGAACAGTCACATCAAAATGTGACTTTGCACTGCAAGACAGGCTGCTCTTTGGGGACCGATTAAGAAAGATTTGGAGTATAAGTCAATCCAAGATCTCTATTGTTGAAGGAGAAAGGTATTTTACCAAAACTTAGAGGGGGATGGAAGGGCTAGTGTTAAGACATGGGAAATCATTTCATGGAGTTTGAGGATGTGGAGAGGATCATAAAATCAACAGATAAACAAGATTGCCCATCTCCCAATTCTAGATAAGCTGTTATTGTTTGTGAATTTGTTCACTTGGTGGGATAAATACTGGGAAGAGAAATTTCAACCTATATATGTAATGATTTTAAAATATAAAAAATATTACATTTAATACATCCAAATTTAATAATTAGTGAAATATATTTAATATTAATAAGAAGAATGAACTCAAATGCATTTATCCCATTCTGTTTTACTCTAATTATTTGTGTTACTTTGCCATACTGTCTCCAACATGTGGTTCATTAAGGGCTATGACTTGCTCATTTTTATAACACCTGTAGTAATCAGCACTGCATCTTATATGTAGTAGGGGCTTAGTGACTTTAAAAAATTTTAAATATGAAGAGCACTGATTTTAGAGGCCAAAGACTGGGTTCGAGATCCAGATCTGGCATGCTTTGGGCAATTCATCTGGCATCTATGAGGCTCAGTTTCTTTATCTAAAAAGTAGAAAAAATTACACTTGCATTGCTCACTTCACAGGGTATTTAAAACATTTAGGAAAGTGATCTTTAAGTCTTAAGGAGTCATAGAAATGGGAGATACATTAATCAATTAAATTCAGTAAGAATTTACAAAGTACCTATGTGCCAAGCCTGATGCTAGGTGACATAAAGACAAGACTGAAGCACACTTTATCCTCAAGAAACTAATATTCAACTGGGACGAATGAGCACATATTCAGAGAAGGAAATACAAACTCTATACAAAGTATTTGGGATGGGGGAATAGTAATAGCTAGGAGGATGAGAAAGCTCCTTACTTAGAAGATGCCTTGAGCTGAGCATGATAACTATTATATTATGTATACATGAGAAACAAGGAAGAATCATGGATCTAAAGCTAGTTTGGATGTCAAGGACACAGAAGATATGTATTGTTGAAGTGTAGATGCTGAGTTGTGTGGATAGAAAGGACTTCCCCACGAGAAAATTCCTATGTCAGCAAAATCATGAGTCTTGTAACCTCACCCACTCTTGATCTAATACATTAATAATTATGATCACAAATCGTTTTTATGTAAATCTACACAAATGATTTTTAAACTACTGGAAACTCCAGAGACCGATTTCCATGAGTTTCTCTCCATTACTATCATGGAATTCATGTAAAGAGACCATTGACTTTGAAGCTCTGCACAGCTTTATTTAAATAAAAAATGTTATCAGGCTAACTACCTATCATTCCACATTTACTAGGCATCTGCAATGGACCAGTTAACAAGAAAGATAAAGATTCTTCTTATCAAGAAGGTACAAGGTATAGAAGCCGATTCAAGCTTATATAAAAAATGGATCCCTGCTTTGCAATTTTGACTTAGGAAACCACAAATCAACATTATCTATGCTGTGTCATGTTTTTATTTTGTTAAACATTTCCCAATTCCATTTTAATCAGGTTGGTCCATGCTTGGGAGAGAGCAGTGAGTCTGAAACTTCTTTTTTACTGTTTTTACATAGGTAGAAGTCTACTATAAGATAATGATGGGCCTAAATGATATTAAGCATAATTTCAATGAAATATCTTTTTTTTTCCTGTGTGGAGAGCATGGGTGATCCCAGATTACTGATTTGAGTGCTTCCTTATGTACCATTCAGTTGGTTAGTTGTTTTGGTGTTGTAGACACAGAAACTAAAAAAATTTTTCTTTTTTTTTTAAATAGGGACTAAGCTAACCTTTACATAATTTCATACATTAACTGAAAAAAAAGTAGAAAGAATATCCTAAGACATACCATAAATGAGCAACAATCACATTTGAGGGTTATCCTCAGAATAACATGACTCTTGATTCTGGGAGGTACAAGGAATGAGCACAGAAAATGAAACTATATACTCCATCTCATAAGCTTTGAAAATCAAAGCACAAGTTGGCCCAAGCATGCTTAGCTAATAAGTATTTCAAAGAGATAGCAAGCCTCAATTAAGCACTGCATATAAATACTACTATTGTATAGCAAAAGATTGGAAAAGGATTCCTTCTGACTGACAGCTTCCCAACAAAGATGAATAGTTCTGCCTATAAAACAAAACAAAACAAAACAAAACTGGCTAAGATTCTTTCTGAGAGAGTGGAACTAACAGGAAACTGTTTTCATTCAACACCTGACATATTTCATGACATTATAGAGCTAAATTCTATTCAGTTCCAGAGATATTAAGCATCTGTTATGTACATCACCCTGCTCAACATGGGCTAGGTGACATATGCTTGCCAAAGCTGTTCTTTATAATCATTTTTATTGAAAGTGTCCTATGGAAAATCCAAACAGAAGACAATCTCTTGAGAGATGGAGAAATTCTAGAGATGCTCCTGTTTGTGGCTGACATTTTGCTGATCGTATTAAGCTTAGATTACCATAAGGCCTTCGTAATGAGGGCCAAACTCAGTCAAAAATGGTCCAACCATCTTCATCAAAAAAGTAAAGTGGATGAAGAACACAGGTAGTAGGATGAGTCACACACTGAGTCAGTATATAAACATACATGTCTTAGATGGGACTATAGATTGATAATCAGCTGGAAGAAGCGACTGGGTTGGATTGATTTGGAGAAACCATGTAGGTACATTGTTTAATGATCACAAGCTGTTGGCAGCTGCAAAAACTTATTTTTAAAAATCAGCATTTGCCCTATGGAGCTACATGGATGCAAATCATGGAATGGTATGATCTCAAAGGGGTTATGATTATAGGTGACTCAATGGGCCATGGAAAGTTACATACTGAATCCATGGTGTGTTATTAGTGATGACTGGTGCATAAGAAATAACTTTATCTTGGACATGTATGACAAGAAAAGGAAGTAGGTCATGAGGTAGAAAGAGATGGTCAACCTGGGCTCATTTCTTGAGTTTCTATATTGAGTATGCATAGCAACCAATGGTTCTGTGGAAGTGTTGGAGTCCCTTGATATATAAAAATGAAGTATGATAAAGTATACTCTCCATTATATGAAGTAATTTATAATCTCATTAGAGATTATCATTTGAGCACTGGACTTGGAGTTGGGATGACACCAATTCAAATCAAGTCTCAGATATTTATTAGCTGCTTGACCCTGAGCAAGTCACCACATTTCTATGCATCTTAGGCAACTTACCCTTATTTAGATACTAAGTCAGAAACATATTGTGAATTGCATTGGTTGAAGAAATGATCATACTACGAGTTTTCCAAATTAAACAAAATTTAATTTATTTCACCAATTTACATATATCCACTACCCAGGGCTGTCTTGGGGAAAGTAGTTCATAAATTTTAAAGTTTTATAGAAATGTAAGAGATTTGTATCATTACAGAAAACAAAATGGAAGACCCAAAGGTAAGACCTAATTGAAAGAGTCCAGGGGTTGCTTCTAGGCAGGATCATATTTGAAACAAGCATCTTTGTAAAAACTGCCTGAGAGGAATATTCTACATACTTCCCCAGTTTTAGGATAAACATGGCCCTAACTGAAACCTTTCCTACTGTGACATAGGTGCATTTACTCTTGAACTTCCTAAGTGAGGAGACAGACAAGTGAATTACCACTGTCATTATTTAATTTTGAGGGCCTTTCACATATTGCTTTGGAATGCCATCAATCAAAAAGAAATTATTTTACAAATGTCAGGCTACTACCAAACTATTTTTCACAATTTTTCAAAAATGGATACAATTTTGTATATTTTCTTTAGATAAAATGAAACTTTGCTAATCTCAGGCCCAAATGAGGACCAAAGTGAGAACTAACTTCCTTCCTTCCTTCCTCCCTCTCTCCCTCCCTTCCTCTCTCTCTCTCTCTCTCTCTCTCTCTCTCTCTCTCTCTCTCTCTCTCTCTCTCTCTCTCTCTCTCTCTCTCTCTCTCTCTCTCTCTTTCTTTCTTTCTTTCTTTCTTTCTTTCTTTCTTTCTTTCTTTCTTTCTTGCCTGCCTTCCTTCCTTCCTTCTTTCCTGACTTTCTCTGTCTCTGTGTGTGTGAAGAATGGACAAGAGAGGCCTGGACAATATGAATAATCATCTCTAAAATAAGATAGAATTAGATATAATTAGTAGGAGCTAGCTTCTTCTCTGCTCTATATGATAGCTACTTGATGGACCAAAGAATGCTTTTTAAGCTTTTTTGTATAACACCTAGCAAATACTGTGTATTAAATTACATTTGGAATTTGTTTTTTCAACTATTTTCCATGTCTCTATGATTTTTTAAATATGAACATTTTAAGTGTTTCATACTGAGTTTGTTTTGCTTGATGTTTTGTTAATGAAGATGAAATTAGATGCAGGATTGTTACTGAGTCAAATGGAATGGAAAGAATTTATTCATTCAACATTAAAATGCCTTTAAAAATTAGATGTATAGTGAATGAGAGAGTGGCAAAGATAAAAAATTTGGACCCCTGCCTTCATGGAGCTTACCATCTACTAGACTGCTTTCTTTTTGGCATGAAAGGTAATGACTCGGGGAATATTTGGGAGGGAAGTAAATATTACACATCATTACTTCACTGAAGTTCTTGGAAGTGATCTAGCTATTTATTTTTTCCAATATTTTATTTTTCATTTTGCTTACCATAAAGTAAACTAACTTGGTACTAATTTTCTATTTATTATCATTTCCATATCAATTTCAAAATAAGACCAGAACTACAGGTCTAAAATAAGCAGAAGGCTATCTGGTCGATCCAGGCATCCAACCCACATAATTTGAGTCAGGTGGAATAGAAAGCCAAGTCAAGTCATATAATCTACAGATTATATGTAGACATCATTTGGGTATTTAAATAAGTTTCTCCATGTCATGAGATCCATGGTGGTTGTTATTCTCTGTTTTTATAATAGCAATGTAGCTTGAAGACTAATCTTATTTTCTGGCCTTGGCTAGGTCTCTTGGCTCTTTAATTCTAATTGGACTACTTAAAATAGAATTCATGCAACATGATAATGAGTGACTTTCTATGGGGTACTTTTAAAAAAGGACTTTCTTTGATAACTTTTTTGCATTCATTATTAAAATATTCTCCCCCAATTTGAAGGAAAAGAAAATTTCCTTGAAACTATTTGTACTTCTTGGTGGAGGATTAAGATATTCCACCTAAGTTCATACAAAATAAATCCAGTGATCAGAGCTCTGGGCCAGGGTACATCTCCTAATGAAATCCCTATGGCTTATTATTACCTAGTGTTTATCACTTTTCACTTATTTTTTCATGTGATCAGTAAAATGCTTCATAACTCCCTCAAATGAATATTCCTCTAAAATGAAGACATGTGATACCTCTATGCTCCTTTCCTTATTAATGTGGTAGAGTGATGAACAAAAAAAAAGGAAAAAAACAAAGGAAAAAATCATGCTGGTCTGGAACAACTTAGCCTTTCAATCCCTGTCTGTTTATTGTCTGTGGTTCCTTTGTCCCTTTTTAGATTTGTCTTTTTCCAGTATGTTCAGCCCTGTTCATCCAATTTTACTTTTTCCATCCCTATCCTGGCTGCCAGCTGATCATATTCCCCCTAAGCCTATGGGAGATCCAAGTGAAGATACTCTTGGGGAGTTGGATCAACATTCACCTTAACCTTAGAGAATAAAAACTCTCTTAGAGTTCTAAAAACCAGAGAAATGGTCTTTTCCTAGCTCACATCTTAGATTCTAAGAAATATGCTGATAATAGGATGGCCTCTGACTGTGAAGATGGAATTTAGACTTATTGAATTATGGCTGCTACCTTTAACACTAGGACTCGGAGTATCAATTGATACAAAATTTTTATTATAATTCTACTTTTGAACTAAAATTATCATTCTATTTCTATTTTCTTTGCCTTAGAGATAAAACTACAGTGCATCCATTAATGTTGCTTAATACTTTGAACTATTCTTAAATTCTGGTCCTTCTAAGGGTTAAAGGAGGTGAGAGAGGCTCGGACTGGCAGATATATATACTCATCATTCATCAGCGTGACTCCAAGCAACCAAATAGAATCCCAGAACAGGTGTAGGTAAGGAAAAAATAGGCACAGAAATTGTGTATGTTTTTTTTTATTTCTGACTGTTCTTTGTGACACCTTCACTGTCTGAATCATGAAAAGAACACTGGATTTGAAATCAGGAGATCTGGTTCGGAATTCTGCCTCTGTAACTTATTGCTTATATAACCTTAGGTAAGTCACCTAACTTCCCTTGGAATTTGCAAAATGGGGGTGGAGGAGAAAACTAAGGAACTCTTGAGGTCTCTTTCAGTTTAATAGCCTATACTTTTATGGACATGTGATTCCTCTAATCAAAAATTCCTGATGGCTTTCAATTCCATAATAAATTAAACTCAAATTCTTAGCCTGTTGTTCAGGTACTCTGTACCTGCCTACCAGTTGGAGTGTACGAGGTGTTCAGGAAAGACTAGTACCTTTGGTATGAGGGCTTGAGAAGCTCTTTTCAGGACTGCTTTCCTCCTTTGGTGTCCACCTGCCACTCAGCTCTCATCAGTGGCTCCAAGGAGCTGAGGCAAGAGCAGCAGCCACAGCCTGTTAAACCAGCTTGGCAGGTAGGTTAAACCAGGCTGAGAGTAATTGAGAGGCCTTTAACCTGTCAGGGTTTGTCACTTACTTGCCAACTCAGGCATGTAAGACAGTGCACCAGAAGAAGAGACAGATGAGAACAATTTGATTCAATGGCTGGGGAGGCAGTGGAAGCAGGCAATATGGAGCACTTAGAGCCTAATTAGACACTGAATAAGCCAAAATAAGCCACTGCACCCTGAGCCATTACCCAGTCATCTTGGCTTTTGTCTTGCCCACTGGACTTTGATGATTCTGGAAGAAAAAGTGAGGCAGACTACTTTTGTGCAATCCTGCCTCACTCAAATCCAATTTATATGTGAGTTAAAAGATATCTCTAGTGATTCCATTTTTTAAGCATAAAAGACAACAACTAACCAGCCAACTTTTCCAGTTATGTTATTATTACTTTTTGGTAAGTACATGCCTGGCAGGTAGTAAAATCATAGATTTGCACAGATTTACTCATAGGTTTATTGATATGGAAGAGACCTTAGAGGCCATTGGGTTCAACCTTCTACTTTTCTAGATGTTTTTTGCATGAGAAAAACATTCTATAAACAGTAAAATATTATATAAATGGGAGCTAAATTGGACTACTTGTTGTTCCCATGCATTAAGACCTATATGCCTTTGCCCATATATCACTCTTTATTTGGTGTGTATATTTGTATAAGTAGCAATGTAACAATTTGAGCCCAAGGGAAGGAAGACTAACAAAAAATAAGATAAATCATGTTTAAAATGCTAAAACATTGTTAGCAATGTCTGAGCTGATGGTCAGGTACGGCAAAACTTTTCTCATGGATAGTTGGAAAAAAAGAATTTAGAGAAGAATACGAATGGGAAACCTGCCTTTAAGGCTTCATCTAGTATCTTATCATTACTAAGGCAGTGAGGTGGAGAAGTGATTGGAGCACAAGACCTGAGTCTTTACATATGTAAAGAACTTTACAAACTTGAAAATGCTATACAAGAGCTAGTTATTGTATTAAGTGGAGGTAGCTCTGAATTCCTTTAGGCTGTGTCTGAGGAGTGGAAAGCTCTTGAATGTCCATTCAAGATGGAAAATCTCTGAGTACAGTCTAGTGAGGATCTGGCTCTGAAAGACCAGCCTATACCAAATTCAGAGGTACTCATCAATAGGAGGTTGGCTTCCCAGCCACACATTTCAAAAAAGCTATTTATTAAGGCGCTGTAATTGTTACAATATCCCTTACTTGTGGAAATATCCACAGGGATGAAATCATGAAAATAATGAAGAAGTCAGAAGGGAATGCAGAATTATTTTTCCTTGATATATATTTGAAAAAATTTTAATGAAATTAATCTACGGTAATTAAGTGAAGGAGAGAAGTGCTACAGTGGTAGGTTTTGTGAAAGCAAATAAGAGAATTGAATTGTATAAGGGAACAACTTATAAAAATTTTAACTTATTATTTATATTGTACCACTATCCAAATGTTCATGAATAAAAATACTCTTTGAGAATAAATGGGTAGTATATGTGAAGTTAATTCCCAGGCAAAATATAATCTAGCAACTTAATGCATTATTCTTATTATTGCAGCTGCTGTTGAACAACTGTGTTCTCTGTCCCTCAAGAGCAGCTGCCAAATGAGAGTTGACTGAAGATATATATCTGTGGAGTTTATCTTGAGAAACCTAGACCTACTCAATGATCACTACTATTCATGATAGGTCATGTCTGTAGAGTATACGTTGTTCCTCAACATACCTTAGTAGTTGTTACCACACTTTATCTCATGGCAGCACTGTTGAAATAGACAGGCCACCCTACTTTAATGAGTGCTAAATTCCTAATCCTGATGCCTCACTGGGACATGGAAGGATCCCTGTGTTCTTGAAGGATGTGCCAGTGAAGTAGAAGCCCTGGTAGAACCTCTCAAGCTGAATGAACCTAAGTTTGGAGCCATAGAGGACTATAAAGGGCATCCTATTTAAATTCCATGAGGCTTATCACCAAATTGGATGCAAAGGGACTGATGTTTTTTAAATTAAAGAAAATCACTAGGAACATGCTTGTAGAACTTGAAGATGATACAGAATTAATAGGAATACACAACATTTTGGATGACAAAGTAAAGATCCTAAAATATCCAAAATGACTAGAATGTTGATCTGAATTATATTAGATTTAATCCCATAGGTAAAATTTTAAAGACATATTTGGATGCTTTAAAAAAAAGACAACTTAAAATATAAGATGGGAAAGATGTGGCTTTTTTCAGGATTGCAGATACAGTATAAATCCACAGTGTGGCATGGCAGCCAAAAAAGCTAATGCCATGTTACTCTGCATTCAGAGATCTAATGCCTTAATCCCATTGTATTCTGCCCCTAGTGAGACCACACCAGGAGTATTTTGTTCAATTCCAAGTGCCATATTATAGGAAGGAAATTCTGGAGTACACCCAGAATAAGATGACAGGAAGTTGATGGCTTTTGTTCATGCCAAATAAGGATACATTGAGGGGACTGGGGAAGTTTAATCAAGAGAGAAGAAGAATTGTATAGCAGGAGGTCTTTAAAATATCTAAAGGGCTGTCCTGTAGAAGAGATTTTCAATTTATTTTTTTTCTCTTTAGAGAGAAGAGCTAGGAATAATGGGTGGAATTTGAAAAGAAGCAAATCTATGATTGATATAAGGGCACTTTGCTAATAAATTATTAGTACCAAAAAAAAATGGGACAGACGACTTCAGGCAATAGTAGGTGCCCCCTTCATTGGAAATCTTCAAACAAAGACTGGTTTACCATTCACCAGGTATCCTGTATAAGGAATTGTAATTTTGGTATGGGTTGGATTAGATGGCCTTTTAGGTCATTTCCAACTCTAGATTCTATCTATCAAATTGATCTATCAAATTATAGAGGGAGTTGCAATATGCATCAGTTAAGGATCAACACCAAAGACCCTAGAAAAATACTGTGGTCCAGAAATGTGCCCTTATCATATAATGAGAAAAATTAAATGTAAGAACAGGAAGGAACCTTGGAAGCCTTCCAGCATCTATTATCTTCTCTGAATTTCACTTGTAGCCATTAGTAGTACACAGTATAGCATTTAATTGTTTATGTATTAGTATTCAATTTCTTCAACAAGATTGTGTGTTCCTGCCCTTATATTTCTTTTTACCTCACTGTGAAGGGTTAACAATATAGATGCCTATTAATCTATTGCTTCTTTATTTTCCTTACTGCTTCTAACCCCCAAAGGTGGGTAAGTAGGTTAACGTTAATGTACACTGGCAGAAACAGGGCATATTTATTTGTATAGGGGAAGTACTTCATTCTACTGGTATATATAGATAGCTCTACTCTCTAGCCCTTTGGTATGTTCAGCTGGCAAATTCTTGGAAGTCTGGAGTAAGCTTGCTTCTGGGGAAACCAGAGAGATCTATATCATTTAAGAGCCTATACAATATTTCTTCATTAATTTCAACCTAACTCTCTGGTCATGAGGAGGTGAGAGTCTGGTATTTTGGAGTCACAAAAAACTTCCTGAGTAGCTAAGGAGTTGGAAGGACTGAAGACCAATGGGAATTAGCAGGAGAGATCATAGGAATTGATAGCAGCAGGAAGCACTTCATCCAAAATGAACTTGGTGGGGACTCCTCAAATTAAAAAAAATAGGATGAGCAGGCCCAAGAGACCCAAGAATCTTCCCTGCCCCAATATATTCCCAATGTTTAGGCCTCTACCTTTGTACCCACTACTTTAACCTAACCCCATTCTTCCTAGGGAATACAATGGGAGAGTATGCTATAGTGTGGCTTGGAGGTCACCCACCCTAATTTCTATTTTTGCTGTAATTTTTCAGTAAATATCCCTTAGCAACAATTAATTGATGCCAATTGGTTAATCAGAGTGGGAGGGCAGATGTGATGGAGGCTAGGGAGTGACAGTGTTAGAAAGCCCCAAGTCCTTTAGGGTTAATCTGCTACAGGAACCCAAGGGGGAGTAATATTCATTATCCTGTGGAAGCCTAACCTATTTCTATAGATTGAGTTGGAAAGTGAGTTCAGAGAGTGTGGAATATATAGATACTACAGGACTATGTCTGTTTTATGTTAGAATTCACAGTCCAAATAAGGTTAGTGGGCAGAATAAGATACAGGAAGGCATTCAAGTTTAATATTGTCTACCATTAACCTTTTTCCCATGAACAATCCCTTCAGTGTAGTGTGTCCTTTTGCCAGCCATTATACATGTTCAAGGACAGCTGAGTCATTCTCACCTTTTTCTTAAGGTACATCAATGTTGGCTCAGGTCAGATTTTTAAATATCATCTACTAAGAAGGGGAGGAAAAATAAGGCACCAATCTCAGGAGGGATTCACATTTGACTAGGGGAGTCCTATCAAAGTTTAGAGAAGGGGAATGGTAATCACAGTGGGAAGTGGAAAGACTCTCCAACAAATGGCAGAAGGGGTGGAGAAGAGAAATATGGAGAAGAGGAGATAATGTCTCCAAAATAGGAGAGAGCCTCTTCTTTCTGTGGGAGCACAAGCACAGAATCTCTGAGCTGTGAGGGGCCAAAGTGTCTATTTCCTGACCAAGAAAAATCTGTAGGGCAACATGCCCAAAGATGGCCCAAGTAGTTATTCAGTTTTTGTTTGAAGATCTCCACTGAGTGAAGTGATCTCCACTTCCAAAGACAGTGAGTGGGTTACAATTTGGGGTAGATTTAATTGATAGGATGTTTTTTCTTTACTTCATAGTTCATACTTCAAATCCCTTCATAGATTTCACTGATCACTCCTAGTTCTGCTCTTGAAGGACCAAGAAGAAAAAGGCAGAATGCTTCTTTCATGTGATAGCACTTTAAATATTTGAAAAGAATTTTTCTGTTTTCCCGAATTTTCTCTTTCCTAGGCTAGACATTTATATTCCATTTAAACCAATCATCTCATGTTATGAATCTGAGGTCCTTCACACTGCTGGTGGACCTCTGGATACTATTCAGATTACCAATGACTTTCTTAAAATGTGGCACTCAGGAATGAATCAAGTACTCCAAGCATGACCTGACAAGGTAAGAATACAGTGGTCCTATCACAGTTAAAAGGAAATGTTCCTTGCAGGTGGATAGAATATGAAGTAGGTTGATATGTCCTCTCTTTGGGGACACAGAGGAAATACAATGAGAGACACACTGAGAGGTAGATGTTAGGGTATAGACAGCAGGATCCCTCAGGACCTGGGGAAGCACCTATATCCAATTACACTCTAGTGAACCCAATACCAACAAGACTATATAAAGCTATTATAGTTTAAAAAGAAAGGATGACTTTTGAGACCCTCTAGATATGCCACATCTGATTCTTGTGATGATCGCTGGATGGACCACTTAATTCTTGAGAAGCCAGAAAAATTAGATGATGCCAGAGTAGGAAATTATGACTTGAGGTTAAGACAAAATTCTAGATCCCAGGAGAGCCCTATATTTGAAGATATCTTGAGTCTTCTTCAGTCTATGTGTCAGTGATTATAATGTGCAGGAATGATCTTTCATTGAATTCAGAGCCCACCTTTTCCCCTGAATCTTTGTGTTGGAGGAAACAATGACCAGTAAGCTCCTAGAGGGCAGAGACTATCTCATTTTTGTGTTTATAGTCCAGGGACCTGACAGGAAACATGGAGTGGTGGAGGCTAAATGACTTCAAAGTCAGAAGGACTAGGTTTCAAGACTTAGCAGGCACATATAAACTACATGCCTCTGGCAAGGCACTTAACTTTTCAGTGACCAAGGCACTCTAACACTATAAATTGTAGAGAAAATATTGATTTATATAGGTAGAGAAAGTTCCTCACCAGGAGATCCTTATACTGAAGAAATAAGAAATCATCAGCACCTAGGACAGTACCTGGTACCTGGTAGGTACATGATGCTTCTTGATGGAATTCAAGTCCAAGGATAGCTTCTGCCTATATGCTAAGAGAAGACACCAGTGGCTTCATAGGCCTGGTCTTCAGATCATAGCAAATAAACTGTGATGTGAGCTGGCCCTAGGTTCTCAGCCTAATAAATTTGGGAGGCAAATTATTAACAGCAGAATGGTAAAAGTTGACAAGATTCTGGAAAGAGGTGTGACCCCTGTACAATCCAGGCCAATATATAAACAGTCAAAAATTCCAAAAGTACAAATTAATGATCCACAAGTTAACAGATATAGGTGAGTAACATAGTCTGAGGTTGAAATAGGAGTCAATGAGATATTGTATATGTAAATGGAGGGATTGTGTATCTTCACAGTGCAAGGCAGGAAAATAGCTTAGACCAGGAGTCTTTAACCATTTTTTTTTGCCATGGGCATGGACCACTTTGGCAGTCTGTTAAAAATATTATCTAAATGCATGAAATAAAATACATAAGATTTTCAAAGGAAACCCACTTTACTGAAATAGTTATCATATATATATGTATATATTTTAAAATGCTTACCTTTCATCTTAGAATCAATACTGTGTATTGGCTTTAAGGCAGTTTGCCAGGGTCATACAGCTAGGAGGTGTCTGAGATCAGATTTGAACCCAGGACCTCCTATCTCTGGGACTAGCTCTCAATTCACTGAGCCACCTAGCTTCCCCCTATCAAAATATTTAATAAATGTGCTCATAGACTAACAGAGACCAGCCATAAAGGTGCAGAATCCTTGATTTATAGGGAGAAGCCTGGGGGTATCCACTAAAGATTATTTGTTTCATACAAAGAATTAGCCCCTATTCCATCCTCTTAAATCTTAGCATTAAGGTTGTGAACTTGATAGAAGCTTTCCCTCCTGTTGCCATGAAAGACAGGGTTGTGATTAGAAGAAAGTTTCTGAGAGTTTTAAAGACTAATTTATCTATCAGATTTCTCAACCCTGGAATCTACAAACCAGCAGTCCTCTTCCCTCTCTCCTGATGGTTACTTTTCTACAGAAGTGATGGAGGCAAAAAAAATGAAAATAAAAATATGACTCCCCCAGCCAAACCCCAACACTCCAGAACAATAGGTGTGCAGTCCTTGATCCTGTGAAGTTTCATTCTATTTAAATGCTTACTTCTACTATGGCCATTCTTAGTACTGATTACAGCAAGCTTACTTACTATTCCTCATCCAACTCTCCTGGTTCATAGCTGCCTGAGACAGGCAACAAACAAAGCTCTAAAGGTTAAATTTCTGGTGTCAAAAACTGCACAATTTGTGAAATGTTTTGCAGTATGTGAAATACCACCACCAAAAATAAAATGGAAAATGGAAACATGGTTCTCCAGTGTGAGAGCCTGCAAAAGGAAGTTATCTGAAGTACAGAATAGGGCATGAGGTGAGCTGGAATCAGAAATCCATTATGTTGATTAAAGAGTTCTTAATCTGGAACCCAGGAACTTGAAAAAATGTCATTGGGGGGAAGTTTAGATAGTTCAGTGGATTGAGAACCAAACCTACCTAGAGATGGAAGGTCCTAGGTTGAAATCTGACCTCAGACACTTCCTAACTATGTGACCCTGGGCAAGTCACTTATCCTTCAATGCCTAGCTCTTCCTGCTCTTCTACTTTAGAACCTATACACAATATTGATTCTAAGAAAGAAGGTAAGAGTTTTAAAAAGTATTTTAATAATTACATTTCCCAGGTAATTTTTTGTAATTCTACATATTTTATTTCATACATTTAAAAACAACTTCATAAAAAGGGTCCACAGGCTTTATCAGATGGTCAAAGGGGTCCACAAAAACACAAAATTTAAGAGCTTCTGAATTAAAGCCTCTCTGAACCCAAGCCACTTCATTTGTTAGTATTGCTTAGCATATTCATTTTTAAAAGTTTTTAATGCTGAGCTTACCTTTACATTTCAGTGTAATAAAATAACCTGGCCAGAGTGAAATGCTAACTTTATAAGGGACAGCTTCCTTCATGTACTCTACATACCAACTTGGATAAAAGAACTTCATGGCTAATGGCCAATTCAGAAGGTAGACTGCCCAAACTTTTAAAATAAGGATGGAAAACATGCACAGTTCAGTTCATTGAAACAGATTTTCCATTCTGTCTTCCCTTCTGGCCCAGATTACAATCCCAATGGGCCTGGAGTGGGGCTGCTGACTATAGAAAAATGGGAATCTCTTTTTAAGGTATATTATTGGTCTATTGGATAATCTTTTTGAGATTGCTTAATAATACTAGCCTATACTTACATAGTGCTTTAAGGTTTGTAAAGGGCTTACACATAAGATCTGATATGATCCTCACAAATACCCTAGAGATAGGAGCTAACATTTTCCCCATTTTATAGATGGGGAGACAGAGGTTAAGTGACTTATCTAAGGTCATAATTGTCTGAGGCCAAATTCTAATTCAGAATTTCCTATTCATATGCAATACTTTATGCATAGCATAATCTAGAAAGTGAGGTTTTTCCCTGTCTTGCCTTATTGCTCAAAATCCCACAACATAATGGAAGACTTCCATCCAATCATGCATAGATGCCATGATTATCATCTCAATAAATTGTGGTTCAAGATGATCCTTCCCCTTCTTCCTTTAATTACCTTCTCTACCAAGATCTATATCCTGCCTTTCTTTTCATGCCCAGCTTAATCTGGCTTCTTCTATGAAGCCTTCTCTTACTACTCCTTTTGTTGAATTCTCAAAGGCCAAATTCTAGACCATTTAATGTAGTTCCTCCATATTCCTAAAACAATTATCAATTTCTCAAGGCAGTTGTTTTGTATCTCTCATTGTACCTACCACGAGGCATAGGGGAGATAACCAATACACTCTTTTAAAAAACAAAACAACACATCCCTTACCTTAGGTCTAAGAATCCTATCAGTTCCAATGGAGAAAAGCAACAAGAGTTAGGCAATCACAGTTAAGTAACTTGCCCAGGGATACATAGCCAGAAAGTGTCTGAGGTCACATTTGAACCCAGAACTTCTTATCTCCCTATGTACTGAGTCATCTTGCTGTCCTTCCAATATATTCTCACAGAAGGAATGAGTAGGAAGCATTTTACATGTTTAGCCTTCTAAAGTGTGATTTGGACTTTTGGGTATTTATAACATTATGGAATTTTATCCTTATTCTGTTCTTTACTTCTGGGTGACCTTTATTACGACTCAACCTCCCTGGACCTCAGTTTCTTCAACTAGAAAAGAAAGGCACTGAATTATACAATTTCTATGTTTTTTTTACAGCTATGAATCTATGATTCTATGGTCTTATGATCCCAAGGACAGTTTTATAGAGGCAGAAAAGAGAAGAGACTAGAAAAATAGTGAGAGACAGAAAGTTTTGGGTGAAGAGAATTTATTTTCAATGGGAAGGGCAGGGACTGGTAGTTGTAGAGAAGAGAATGGGAATGAAAATGAGCCTGGAGATAGTGTGGAAGTAAAGCATAAACATGTGGGGCAAGACGATGGAATTTGGTGGTTGCCAAAAAGATCACTTGACTGAAAATATTTGGGAATTAGATATTCTTCCTAAAATGTCCAGGCCCCAGGCATTCGGGCCAAGATTTTTGGGATCAATTTCTCTTCCCAGGGGAATAGTTTTAAGAATCCCTTACAAGACAGGCACTTTTAGGAAGTGCAGGAAGCTGGCAGTTCCCAGGCAGCCTTCTGCCCTTTTATGAACATAATATACTCCCAGAAAGAAGTAAGCTGGGTGACTTACACACTTGAGAAAATAAAGGATCTGGGTAAAACTTGAATAGATTTTGAACTGATTGGTCTAATTATCTCAGCTTGGTGGGAGCACAACAAAAGTATCTGATTCTTCTAAGGAAAAACAGTTGAGAGGAAGTCTCAAGTATTATATGGGCTTAAATTGAGAAGATCCTTACATACACTGAATCTGGTGCTCTCCTTTTGGGTTTTATTGGAATGATTTGTCTGTTTCTGCACCAGTTGGAGCAGGAAGAAAAAAATAAATCTAGTATTTAAAATAAATATATTCTACCACTTATATATATCCCTTCCCATTTCCCGGCTCTATAACCACACAACCAATCTATCTGGAGGCTGAAGGAGAAGCACTTAGAGGTTTACTTTTGAGATAGGAAACCTTTGTGAGTGGGGTAAGGAGAGGGGGATGAAAAAGCTGTGAGAGCATTTTATGGTTTCCATCAACGCTTATTATTGCAAAAGAAATGAGAACTAAAAGAATTTGCTGCCTACTCCCCTCCCCAATTTAGGCACAATTGACTTGAAATCTAGCCAGAACCCTACCTCCGATCTCCAGGCTATGAAACCACAATGCCTTTCCCTGGCAAGTTTTGCCTTCCTTTGGAGTGTGGGAACTGAGACTTGAACTCCTATCTCTCAGGTGAAGAATGAGTGATTAGTCTGTCAAACCACTAGGCAAACACAAGACAGCAGAGCTAATAACACCGCAGCAGGGGAACCTTATCCAATTTCCCACTTCAATGTGCTGTGCCACCATGACATCCAACAACAGCTGATGTTGAAATTTCAGCTGCCTCCCCTTAGGAGAACGTTCTCCTTGCAGCAGAGCTTAAATGGTAAACCACCAACTATTTGGCAATGCCGTTTTGTAATTCTTTCAGTCTTTTGCTCTCAGGGATACTGAGTGTCCTGGGTCTAGAACTTGCCCCACAGAATATCACTGGCAGCTTGTCTTGCTTTCAGAGAGCTTTGGAACTGAGAGGCTCATGTGCCATGATGATCTATTTAAGATCTTCACAAGAAGAGTCAGGCAAAATATTGACTTCACGACTCCTCCCTGCTTCATCTCTTTCCTCTTCCCTATGGGGAAAAGAAATGAAGGAAGGAAACAAGCATTTATGTTGTGCCTGCTATGTGCCAGGCTAAGTGCTCATTGGATCCTCACAGCAGCCCTAGAAAGTAGTGTCCGGGAGGGTTGGGGTGGGAAGAAGAGATAGAGCTGGTGGTGGGGAAGAGGGCTGCTATCTCATTTTGTTTCTACTCTGCTAGAGGGCTCATCCATAATGAAAAATTTCCTATGGAAGTCTTTCAATGTATAAAACCATGACCATTAACCAGACATGATGTCTATAGGCTACTGACTCCATCTGCTGGGAGTTGCTTTTGGTGGTGAAGGGAAAAGGAAAAAAGCACTTAATAAGGATATATTCTGTTCCACACACTGGGGAAAGTGCTTTCCAAGTGTTATCTCATTTGATCCTTAAAAAAACCTTATCAAGTGGATACTCTCATATCCCCATTTTACAGATAAGGTGACTGAGGTAGTTCCCTCATTTGTAAAATGAGCAGGAGAAGGAAATGGCAAACTGCTGCAGTACCTTTGTCAAGAAATCCAAAATATGGTCACAGTTGCGGTTGGGCCGCAACTGAAATGATTGATGAAAAAATGAGGCAGAGGCTCAGTAGCATGACCAGGGTCACACAGCTAACATGGCTGAGACCAAATTTTAATTCAGGTTTTCTTGGCTCTCAGCTCCTTCATTCCTCTCTACACTGTGTTGCCGAGTTGGATAAATCTTGATAGCAGTTTCTACTCCACAATTAGTATTTTACATGCATGGAGAGTATACCACATCATTAAACCAACTCAAGTTTGGACTGACTGCAGAGACTAAGCAGTCTAATCTTTTTGTACATATCAGGAACATTGTTCAGTATCATCAGGGCCCTTTCTAATGAAGAGAATGACCTTTCGGGGAATTTTCTTAAGGTCCTTTACTCAACATGCCACCTTTCCTACAAGTAGCAATCCTTACTCCAAGTCTCCCATGCCATCATTTTGCCTCCGTAACATTTGCTACACACTCACACCGCCCAGTTCGTATTCCTACCCTTTTCATGATTCCAGATGTCTTTCCATTCTCATGGAAGGCAGCATAGCTATACTGGTAGAAAAGTGAGTCAGACTTCCTGGGTCCTGATGCCAACCATCAGTATACTTATCTATATTGTAAGTCACACTATCTCCTTTGGAGAACTTAGATCTCTTACCAGAACAAAAGAGGCTTGGATATTGTGAACTTCTGTATTTGGTACTTTCCAGCTCTAAATCTACCTTCCCCCGCCCCTGCCCCAGGAGGTCAGATCTTCAGGCAGCTGCTCTGTCTGAAATACCATTTGTGTGAATTTGGGCTATAGACCATTGCTCCCTGCAGTTCAAATGCCTCCTTCCTGGAGAGTTCTGCTGCTAAGAACTCTTCTATCAATGAGATAAAAGTGGGGCACTGTGCGAATTGTGGCAGATAAATGATTAGAGGATGGGGAGTATTATCTTAGGAGCACATGTTTGTCTCTTCCTTTGGTTTCTGCTATTACTGAAAACAAACCAAATTAAAAATGGACCCATAATTCTTTTCTTACCGATCTTAAGGTAACTATGAAGTAGAAATACCAAGAGGAAGAGCAGCTAATTTGGAGAAAAGAAAAAGGGAAAAACTGACACCAGCTAATTTTAAACAGGGCAAGGGGAATGTACAAAAGCTCCCTAAGAGTCTCCTAGGAAGGCCAGGATCAAAGAGAAAAGGCACATAGTACAGTGATACCTCCCTCTCTTTTCATAACAGCATAATTATGTAATATGGCAGTTCCATCTAACCTGTGGGGCAGAAATTGCTTCCTTGAGCACTGCTGCTTTCCCTTTTATTAGCTCCCTATATGTTCACTGGGGTCTGTGTGTGTGAGTGAGTGAGGGAGAGACAGACAGACAGACAGACAGACAGACAGACAGACACACACACACACACACACATACACACACACACACACACACAGAGATCCAACATGGGTGAGGAGACTGGAAATATCTACCCTTTACCTAGCCTCCCTTGCAATTCCCATTCTCCTTCATTAGCTGCCTTCATCATCACCCAAATGGGGACTGCTCTCTATCATATTACATCTCTCAATGCACACATGTTTAAGGAGACTCCCACTGGAGTCCACCTGTCATGAGACTGCATGGATCTAATCATTTCTATTACCTTTCTGTGGCAGTTAAATCTTAAGCTAATGCAAAAAATGAGCATTTTATGTGGGATGCATTCTACGGAGCCTGAAAAGGCTTTTAAAAACAGTTTTGGGCTAGAGAATTATATGGGGATGGAACATGATAGGCAGGAGATAGAATGAATAAGAAGACATTCACCTGCATCCCTTTGGTTCAGGATCCTAGAGAATAAACATCATGCCATTCTCCCGCAATTAGCTTCAGGCTGCTGCAGCTGCTCTGACTTTGTGATGTTTCTACCCTGCTGCTCTATATAGTTGACAATATAGCTTGCTTTCTAATTCTCTGAACTCGAGGTGGGTGTCAGATGGGGTGGAAAATATCCCAGCCTGGCTGGCTGAGATGAAAAGACATTTCCACTGAGATCAGCACCTGCAGAGAAGGACTGTGGTATACAGTCCAAAAGACTGAGGCCACTTCTGAAAACAGGACACAGAATCCATCACCCATTGGATCTAGTAAGGATAATTTGGTAGAGAGGAAGGGGCCTATAAGGATTTAGGGCTACACCTTGGTTACTGTGGTCACATTCATATGGCTTGATATTTTCCCCTATAATACCTCTGTGAATCAATGAATGCTGCCAGGAAGCTGGGTAGTAAGCTACCTTCACTCTTTCCATATTTCAGGCTTCTGAGATTGCATTTGTGTTGGGATTCCTTCATAGAATTCAGTCTTTTCATAACTTGTAGATAGCTTTTGATAGTTCACCATGGCCCCTACCTGGGACCAAGCAAGGCTACTTATTCCTGTTGGGGATTTGGATTTTCTTTCAGATTATTGATTCAAATCATACATTTACAGTGGCTTTGATAATATCAGGAGATGTAGAACTATCTACTAACACTGACTAACCCAGACCCTGGAGATGTAAGCTATCAGAGAGATTGCTGAATATAGTATTAAAATCGTAGAGGGGTGCCAAAATGTTATAAGGAGCCTTATTTCTTACTTAGACCCTATCAGGGAGGGAAATAGATACTTAATGGTGCCAGGTAAAATTCTGAAAAACTAGAATATTAAATCCTATATTTTCTTTTACTGAAGATCTTTGACTATTTCTTTGGGTCCTGTGATAAAACAAACAACCCCCCAAGCCCCAAAACTTTATTTCCTTTTTCCAAAAACAAAAGCAGAGCAAAATGATGTAATAGGTCAAGACCTATCATAGAATAAGAGGTCAATACATGCATGATGGGTGTAGGTGAGTGAACCCTAGGGATAGAGTAAGCAAAACAACCCCCAAAGTCCCACAAAATCCAAGCCACTTTAGTCAATCATAATCCATCAGGTTTCATCCTTCCTTCAAACACTTATCTTTGCCTCCATGTTTACCATCCATATTGCATTTCTAGTTGAGTGATAAAGCTTCCAGAATCATCTATGCTGACCTCCAAGAGAAAGGTTTATGGTGCTATAGAGACCAGAGAATCTAATACTTCCTCCAAGTAACAGGCATTCACTCTGTCCTGCAAGAGAAATCGGTATCGTATGGGCCAAGACAAAAACCATCTCCCCAAAAGGTCCATGCAATTAGTTTCCCTGGATCAATGATATGTTTGCCTTCTCTGCCTTCCCTTATCTTTCTACCACTTTTGAAGAGAAACAGTTTAAATTATTTTAAAGCACTCATTGATGATTATTGAGCAACCACACTGAGCTCAGCCTTGTCTAAGTATAATATAGAAGTATATGAGATATGCTTTCTGCCCTTCAGAAGATTAGATGCCACTTTAGGTAGTAGGGCTGGTAAGCATGGAGTAAAGGTAAATAAGGTCAGGACCAAATCGAATGCTAACATATACTCTTCAGATCACAAGTGCTATAAGGAAAACTCATTGAAGAAGATGATGAAGTGAGGGTCAGGAAGTAGTCATGGAGGAGGCAAGACTTGAGCTGGGTCTTGAAATTTGAAGGGTAGGGATAATGGAGGGTAAACCAATACAGGGCCACATTGATGGCACTATAGGATGGCATGGGGGATATAAAAACAATAGCAATAATAATGATAATTGCTATTATTATTTTTGGGACATTAAGTAGAACAATGGATAGAACATTGGGTCTAGAGTCAGAAATATATGAATTCAAATACAAGTTCAGATACTTACTAGCTGTGTATGACCCTAGACAAGTTGTTTAACTTCCATTTGCCTCAGTTTCCTCATCTATAAAACGAGCATCATAATAACACCTACCTCACCAGGTTTTTATGAGGGTCAAAAGAGATAATATTTGTATAGTATTTAACACAGTGTCTGATGCACATTGTAGGCACTATATAAATGTTAGCTATTATTGTTATTGTTGTTACACTGATAGGTTACAATATGTACATAGGAATATAAAAATAAATACAATGAAATTTCATGAGGGAGAGTACTTCTAGGCTGGGAGCTGAGGAAGAAGGAACCAGGAAAGTCCTCTTGTAGGAGGTGGCACTTGAGTCTATGCTAGGGGTTCTATGAGGCAGAAGTGAAGAGGACAAATATTCCAGACATAGGGGACTACCTGTGCAAAGGTATAGACCTCTAGAGTTATGAGGAGATAGAAGGTTGTGCAGGAAACACCAAGTAAATGATATTAAAAAGAACAAGGAAGTAAATGCAGGGAAGCAATATGAAATAAAGCTAAAAGGTAGGTGGAAGCCAAATTATACAGGATTTTAATTACCAGGCTAAGGAATTTGTATTTTATCCTCAAGGTAATAGGATCACCCAATGTGGAAATGAGAATGGCAGTTTTGGAGGGGGGGGAAGGATTAATGACCAAGAAGGACTAGAGTAGAAAGGTACGTGTGCCAGCAGTACCTTCACAATCCTCTCTCCCTTTGGGAAATAGTAAATGCCCCTTAACTTGTGCTGGTGTTGTAAACCAAGACAGTACACAACAATCTGCTTCCTGGAACTGACAGTCTTATCTATAAACACCTGCTTGGCTCCCTATTACTACATTCTTTTAATCTTCGTATCTGGAGTCATGTCCCTGTGGGAATGTTAGTTGTATTCTAGTCTTTCGACCCTATTCTGTTTCTTGGCAAAGGAAATATTTAGCATGACAGAAGCCACTGGCTACTATTCTTGAGGAGGTAAGACATAAGTACCATTTTATATCCGAACCCAGTCCAAATTTCAGGCTGTTTTATCTAACATTAGTAGTCTTTCCTATTGATGTTGGATAAATACTTACATCTTGCCTCATTTTTCTCCCTATGTACTGATTTCAAAATTCTAGGCTTATCTTTGGATTTATTTTCTCATGTGTTATCCTTTGAATAATCAACCCTCACCCATTTGTGTCTGCCTAGACTTAGAGTTTTGATATTCCTTGTTTTGACCTATGCTACCTTCATATAAATTCTGATTATTACCACCTGAATTAGATAGGAATATAGGTGGTCCATATTATGAAATGCTATTTCTAGTATCCCAATCTGGATCTCAGGTGCAGTGGATAGATCCCTGGACCAGGAGTCAAGAAGAGCTGTGTTCAAATCAGGCCTCAAATATTTCCTAGTTCTGTGACCCTGGACAAGTCACCTAATCTATTTGCCTCCGTTTTCTCATAGATTAAATGGAGAAAATAATATTACCTACTTCCCAGGATTGATATGAGGATAAAATGTAAAACAGAGTTCTAAAATGTTTAGCACAGTGCATAACACATAGAAAACATTATATAGTTTTTAGGAATGATGAATGTGGGTGAGAAAAAATGGATTTTGAGATCATTTTTGATTTTGGAAAGAGGAATAAGAAGGAATCAGAATGTTGGAGCTTAAGAAATGGAGAGGAAAAAGAAAAAATAGAGATGGGGCAATATATTGCTTGAGGGGTTAGTAAGATTGAGTATGGCTTTCTTTAGTTATCTGTTTTGTTTTAGGCTAGGGGAGACCTGGGCTTGTTTGTAGAAAGAGGAGTAGGGGTCAGTGAGGAGGGAGATTTTGAAGATGAAAGAGAAAAGAGTCAAAAGGTCTTGAAATTATTCTCTTAAAAGGAAAGGGTGAAGGAAATGGAAATATATAGCTGGAAGGACTCATTGAGAACATAATAATCAATCTTAAAATATTTAAAAGATGTTGAAAGGGAAGAAAGAGTAATTTCATTCTTTGTTGCTTCCAAGGGTAGAAATAGATAGAAATAATTAGTAGAAGTGACAGGGAGGTAGGTTTTGTCACATTTAAAAGAGAATTTAATAACGATTAGAGGTAGCTAACAATGGAAGGGGCTGCTTGACATGTAGCGAGTGTCTTCCTATTCAAAGTGTTCAAGCAGAAGGTTAGATGACCAATTTCGAGGGATATTTTTATAAAGGATTCCCTCAGTGGGTAGAAGATTGCAAGAGATGATCTCAAGCATCTCTTCATATTCTGGGATTCTATGACTGATTATACCCATTGTTTTGGCTGCAATTGATGGCCACAACCAGGGTTAGTCAGACTGTTAGTCTGATAATCTGTCAACCCTTTTGCAAAAAGTAAGATGTGCCCAGGTCAGAGTGCCTAGACCAAACTTTCAGACTTCATGAGGCCAGAATTCTTACTTGTTTCCTAAATATTTTGAAAATTATTTTAATATAACTGGTTTCTTAGGAAATCTTGTATACCTTATTTTATGCATTTAAAAACATGATTCTGAGAAAGGGTCCATTGGCTTCATGCATCTGCTAAAGTGGTCCATGGTACAAAAAGGGTCAACACCCCTCAATACAGATGATGCTGTGGTTTAGGCATCAAACCTTTCTGTCCTGCGATTTACCCTGTCAGTAGCAGCAGCTGGAAGCAGTTAAAACTTTTTTTATCTCACTCACTTATTGTGTCACCAATTATATATCAGCATCTCTAGAAAAAAGCAGCCAAAATTGGATAGCTAGAAATATTGGTTATTTGATCAATTCAATTCTTTTTTATTTAGAGTCTTCTTGTAGTTTATAGACATCTCACTTTTCCTCACTGCATCCAAGGGGTGAGTCAATGACAGCTATAACCTTCATTTTGCTAGATGGGTAAATGGTCAGAGATGGTCCATATTTCACAGTGAATCGGGGTGGATGAGATCTCATTTTTAAACTTGAATTCAGTTCAGTAAATCTGCTGTGTTTTTGAGGTACACCAGTCCTCCAATGACTAGATTTACTCCAGGGGAGATCCTGGAGTAATTCAGTGAGAATCTTCCTGCAAACAGATTGGGGTCTATCAAAAGGTTCTAACATCCCCTGCCCCTTGAAGCCTTCATCTATTTCACCCCAGCCTAGGATGCTTTTGTCATAGGGCAGTGCAGCCAGTGGCAGAAAGGGAAATTATTTGGAAATTCATTTCTGATATGAGGAAGAACTGGCCATTTGCTCTGAGACCTAGTCCTTGCTGTGTCCCTCAGCATTCTATCTTTGTCTTGTAGCATTCACTCTTCTATAAGACTGGTCTCACAAATGGGTGGAATAGGTAGTCATCTATATTATGTGATTTCAGAGAGATGCCAGGCAGAGCTACCACACAATAATAGTGAGGACTAAATTCAACGAACAGGAGAGGTTCCATAATATTCTGACAGACAGAATGGTTGTCTACAATCCCCCGTGTGTTACAATGACTCATTAAAAAAATTAAAAACATTTTAAATAGATATTGCCATACAGGATTCTTGTGACCTCCTGGCTATGTGGAATAAGCTTAGAAAAAGGAATTAACACCATAAGATGAAATGCCTATTGCCCAGGTTGCTATTGAAATTCTCCTTAAGATAGCTAGCATCTACACAGCACTATAAAGTTTGTTAAGTATCTGATAAATGTTACCTCGTTTTGTCCTCACAATGATCCCAGGAGGTAGACAGACAGAGAGAGGTTAAGCAACTTGTCATGAGTTACACAGACGTCTGAGGTCAGATTTGAATTCAAGGCTTCCTGATTCCAGCCTAATTTCACTGTGTTGCCCCTAAGGATGCTCCAGTGAAACTTCAGAAGAGGAGGTGACATCTGAATACTCTCATTTAGTTACAAAATGAATTCATTGCTTCCATTTGCATAGTAATCCATAGAATAATTAAACATAAATCAAGCAAGAAGGCCTGTTTTTAGATGAACTCCATTGAATCAAAAGAATAAGAATATTATGCCAATGATGATTGCCACTAATAAAAACCTCCTCAAAGCTCTTCCTTTAGTCCATTTTGTGAGTCAGAAGGTGAGGCAAACAAAGGTAATGACACAATGGGATGGGTGGGGACACTGTACACCCTTAGATCCTTACTCTGATCTAAGTAGCTATGAAGGTCTATCAGGAATCCTGAAATGTCAGCCCATTGAGTTCTGGTCATATGACTGACTGGATAAGCATCCTGGCGAGTATAATGAAGTTACTCCTACAAATCTGAGAAATGGGCAGTATGGCATAGGGTTTGCTGTCACCTCTACCTGGAGCAGTCATGATGAGAAAGACACTTGGTAAGTAGGAGGGCAGAGGGAATGACATTCTTTCATACTCAGGTACCACAAGGGGGCATGATATACCAGAACAAATTGATAGCAGTCAATCAACAGACATTTATTAAGTGCCTGCTATATAGAGCGCCAAACACTGTTCTAGATACTTAGGAGATAAATACAAAAAATGAAACAATACTGACTCACAAATCAGAAACACCGTACTTATCCTAAATGATTTGATGCATATCACACTGACATTAACATGGACAAACTATGTGTAAGCAAATAAAAAGGGAATATAGGGATGCTTTTATTATGAGCCACTACGACATTGAAACAGAATTAGAAACATCTTACTAATTATCAGCAAGGACTTCATACTATTAGTTTTTGTCAACAGTGTCAAGTTATAATGCAGGATAAGACTGAGAAATGCTATTCCCAAGTGTAGTTTAGAGGAACTATGAGGAAACCAAGGTGTCAATTCTAAAGAGGAAAACGCTGATGATTCTGAAGTCATTGAAAATCTACACTGACCACACACTCTAGAAGTGGTGCCTAATGATGAAATGGGTGGGAGATAATACTTATATCTTGAATGACTTTGTAAAGGAGACAGGTATGCTTTGAGTGGAATTTCCAAAAGCTTTTTTGTTTGTTTGCTTGTTTGCTAGCACAAATCCAAGAAAAATATAATTATGTGTTTGTTATTTTATTATTATACACACACATATGGCCAGTTACATGAAAACATTTCTCACAGTTTATATGTCCTATGTCATTGTCATTTGGTTCTTTTAGTTATGTCTGATTCTTCACGACCTCATTTGGAGTTTTCTTGGCAAAAGATATTGGAGTAGGTTTGCCATTTCCTTCTCCAGCCCATTTTACAGAGGAAGAACTGAGGCAAATGGGATTAAGTGAGTTTCCCAGGGTCACACAGCTAGTAAGTGTCTGAGGCCAGATTTGAATCTATAACGATGTCTTCCTGATTCCAAGCCCAGAGTTCTATCTACTGTGCCATCTACCCACCCTGTGTCTCCTATAGCTATATCATGAATAGAGTTTAAAAACATTTCAGGACCTGCCTACAATAGTATATGTCCATTGCCATTGAAAGGATCACAGAAGGAAGGTAGAGCTATCTAAGAACATTCCTGAGGGGAGGTGACAAATACCAGCATGGCAGAAGTAGCTTCAGAAAAGTACTGAAACCCTGTGGAAATACAGTAGATGATCACATTAAGATCCAGTAGCAATGCAGCAGGAAACCTGAACACCACATCACCTAATTAAAGACAATCAAAAGAAACATGTAAAGGAGTCGAGAAAAGCAAAGCATATCAGAAATTCTTGATATCCTTAATCAAAAACTGAAAATGAAAGCCAAAAGGTGAAGGTGATGTGAGGGGGGAAATCAAAGCAAGTAACAAAATGAACAACTCAATGCCAATCAGTAATTATATTGTACTTTGAGAAGCAGAGAAATTAGAAGAGAGAACTCCCTGAAGAAGGCTGTGGAACATTTCTAAAGACTAAAGAAGTGCAATGAGTCCACATAAAATTGAAATGCAAAATAGAAATCTCGAGTATTATTAATGTAATGAATGATAAAGTGGCTACATCAAAGGAGGGGATGAAAACTCTAGCTTCTTTGCAAAGCTAGAAGTTGCATGTCCCAATAAATTATTAGCTCAAATGCTTCAGAGTGGTACATAAATTATGAGCAAAACACTGTACCAGCTTCTCCTCTGATGCAAGCCTGAGCCTGTTTTTCTAAGGTGTCACATATTCATTAGTAAAAACAAAAAAAAGGAGACTACGTCCCTCCTTACAGGTTAATTATACGTTTATGTGCTCTATATAAAACATTTTCAGCATGTTTCGCTTAAAATAGAAACACTAAAATACTGATCAAGAAGCAAAAAAGTGCTCATATATTCCCTTTTGTGCTTACTCATGGTTTGTCCACTCTAATGCTTGGTGTAATATGTAATGAATCGTTTTCAGCTGGTGGAGTATTTCTGATTCATTCAATCTTCTTGTGAATTAAAATGGTTCAAGTTTTTGAATTACTATCCCCAACACCTAGCACAGTGCCAGAAAATCCCAGGTTTATGGAGCAACTGATTATGAATTCAATGATTATTTTAAAAACACCCTTACCTTCTATTTTAGAATCAATACCACATATTGGTTCTAAGGCAGAAAAGCTGAAAGGGCTAGGTATTCGGCATTAAATGACTTGCCCAGCTAAGAAGTGTCTGAGGACAGATTTGAACACAAGATCTTCTGTCTCCAGGCCTGACTCTCTATCCTTTGAGCCACCTAGTTGCCTACTAAGTTCAAATTCCTTCTGATTCTTGAACAGACCACATTTACAATGCCTGTATTATTACAAAGCAATTTGATTCTGTTCTGCACTTATAACTCAATCACATACTGCAAGAACACTAGAGTGTTTGGTGTAGTAATGGAAAGCTCTTTCAAACACATCACCAGCACAATGATATCAAGAACAATTGATATAAAATGTGCCATTATTCAGAGAGATAACTGGAGTCTTCTTTAATTGGTTAAATTCACTATCATCATTACGAAATAGATCTGAGTGTGACTTTCAAGTTAAAGAGGGGTACGCCAAACCACCATTTATTTAATCACTTGATGTACGTGAATTTCCTTAATTACAGGGATCTCCTGAAATGAACATTAAACATCTATTTCCTCTCATGTATAACTTTCTCCAACAGCATCAACAATCTCATTTGAACTTGATGAATGTAAAGTCCTTCCTGCCCAAAGGAAGAATAGAGACTAAGTCTTGAAACTTACACTGGGAGGTCTAATTGGACTGATGGATTAAGATGATACAAATACTTTGGTAATTTTCAATCAATACATTTCAAGAACAAGACCCTCCAGGAGAAATCTGAGGTTACTTTAGAGAATGACTGCTATTCTGAGATGAAAGCCAAGTAAAGATGAACATATTTTGAACAATTAACACTTTGGCTTCGCCAGTCAGCATATACTTTAGGCTTGCTATAATGGACAATAATGGATCTAGAAGGACTCTTAACAAAAGCATATATAATGTTAACAAAAATATAGGACTCAAAACTCCATGGTAGCTAGAAGAAAAGTAGTATTTTCTTGTCAAGAAACGGGAATGATAAATGTTCTTAGAGTGTATAACATATAAGTTAAAACATACAATAATAATTTTAGAACAAACTTACTTTGAAAATAAAACCGTTCCTTGACTGAAAGGTGAAAACATTTCCTCCCCAAACCTCCATTTAAGAAAGGGACCCAAGTCAGCTATCTCTTCATTTCTTACTTAACTGCACTTCCAGGACTTTTCCATCATACTCTGGGAAACTTCTTCACTCCCTTCCCCCCTTCTCTATTTTTCTGCTTCCTTTGTATGTTGTTCTTCCCCTAGTATAGTAGATTGTAAGCTCTTTGAGGACAGGGACTGTATTTTGACTTTCTTTGTATTTCCAGCACTTGGCACAGTGCCTAGCACATAATTTATAAATATTTATTAATTGACTCATATGAGATAAAATATATTTATTCAATTTAAAGCACTAGTTAAATTGCTGATGTTATTAGACCTGTAAAATCATAATACTTATACTCAAAGTGATTAACTGATTATATGATTATGTATCTAAAGTTCAAAGAGATGTCAGACACTATCTAGTGCACAATCTCATTTTATCTCAATAAGAAAACTGAGGCTCAAGAAAGTTAAGTGACTTTCCTAAGGTCATCTAGGTGGTAAATATAAGAAGTGGAATTTGAACTGAGGTATCCCCATTCCAGAGCTAGCATTCCATCTACTGAATTTCTCTGCCTCTCAATTTGATAGAAACTGCATATTAACACTGGTTATTTAATTCTCATTTTTTATGGAGTTTAAATAGAACGAAGTCTAAGGATAAGGCACCATACTGCTATTATTCTTTTATCTTCTGCAGAGAATTATGCAGGTGGGTGTGGAAAAGATGGCTTTTTAAAAAAGAAAATTGTTTATTTGTTACATTAAAACACTCAGTAAACTGTCTCCCCTCCACCATTAGAGGAGGCATAATTTGACAAAAAGATATATGTCTATATAAACGTTTGTCTCACTTATTTTTATTTATCAGTTATTTCTTTGAAAGTGGATATATGCAAGTCATTCTTCAAGCAATATTTCTATTGCTATGTATAACCTTCTTTTAGTTCTACTTGTTTCACTCTTCATAATTTCATGTAGGCTTTTCCACATTTTTCAAAATTAATCTATTTGTCCTTTCTTATACTGTAGTAATACTCCATCACAATCATATACCACAACTTGTTCAGCCATTCCCCAACTGATGGGCATCTTTTCAATTTCTAGTTCTTTGCCACCACAGAGAGAAATGCTATAAATATTTTAGAATGTAAGGGTTCTTTTCCTTTTTTCCTGATCACTTTAGGAAATAAACCTAATAGTGGTCAATACCACCCAGAAATCTAGGTCAAAAGATATACAGTTTTATATCTTTTTTAGTATAATTCCAGATTGCCCTTCAAAATGGTTGGATCAGTTCACAGTTACTCCAATAATGTATAAAAAGATTGCTTTTTTGTTTTTGAATAAGAATATTTGGATGTAAACATCTTCTGTAGGATCACTAAAAGCATCCTCAGGACAATAGCAAACAGGATAAGAGGTAAGGATGGCATGCATCTTATTCTTTTCCCAAGTGGTCTTATCATCCTCTGCTAAATGTCAATATAAATTTTTTAAAATGTATTTATTTATTTAGAATATTTTTCCATGGTCCACCCCTCTTTACTCTCCCTTCCCTGAGCTGACAAGCAATTCCACTGGGTTATACATGCATCATTGTTTGAAACCTATTTCCATATTATTCATATTTGCAATAGAATGATCTTTTAATTCCCAAACTCAATCATATCCCCATTGAACCACGTGATGGATCATATATTTTTCTTCTGTGTATCTACTACCCCAGTTCTTAATCTGGATGTGGATAGTGTTCTTTTTCACAAATTCCTCTGGATTGTTCTGGGTCATTGCATTGATGCTAGTAGAAAAACTGTTATATTTGATTGTGTCACAATGTTTCAGTTTCTGTGTACAATGTTTTCCTGGTTCTACTCATTTTGCTCTGCATCAATTCCTGGAGGTCTTCCCAGTTCATAAATGTCAATATTTTAAAAGCTTTTCATTCTATATAACTTGGAGTTATTGGTATAGTGACAGCTATTAAAATAGCTATTAAAATTTTATAGGTTATTGATATAGTGTGCCCAAGTAATTATGGGCAACAATTTAGTCTGTGATGATGCTTTTGTTCCAGTACAGTTTGAATTATTAAGAATATTTGGAAATTTGTAATATAGAGATTTCTTATGTTTTAGTTTATAAAAGATAGCAAACTTGTAGTCACCTGATTATGTCTTCTTAAGAATACAATAGATGGTAAAGTTTTGCAATCTATAATAAAATATTGTACAGTTTTGCCAGATTACAAAATAATCTTCATTGATCAATAGGTCTGGGAACCTGAAGAATAACCTTTTTGTAATTTCTAGTGGTGATAATTTGGTTTTGAACTGCTATAATAAATCCCTCTATTAAAGAAAAATGCACAATTCTACCACTTGTTTGACATTTCTTTATTAATATATTTTAAATTGCATTCAGGTGGATGTTATGCAGGGAGCACCATTTGATTTTACTCTTAGATCTTACTGGTTTCATGGGGTCTAATAAGAAATAACTTCTTTTCAGTTACATACCCTTTGGTGACCTTTACTATTGCTTTGGGAAGTGAGGTCCATTTGTTCCAAAATCATTGCTGTATATTTTAACTTATTTGTCATACTCTGAGAATATTTATCATCCCTCCTCCTTTTGACTAGGAAATATCAGCTGATACCCTACCTAACGGCAAACTGAAGCAACACCCTGCAGACATGAGAAATTATTTTTTCTCTCCCAACTCTTCATTCCATGGGGTATACACAAAACATTGGAGACCCACAACCATCCCACAATGTTTAGTTTGCTTTTCCTGCCATAGTTTTATTTCTGTGTGGTGGGATATAGTTGTATTATTTCTAGCCTCATCATATCTCTGTACCACCTACCTTTACTATCATTTAGTTTTAAGTATATACAATATGGCTGTTGCTTCCAAGTTGTTAGTATTGCTGGGCTAAGAGCATGAACATAGGGTAGGGGTGATGACAATTAGCTAGAGCTTTGATCCAAAAAAGGGACAGAAGAGTAAGTCTGGGAAGGAGAGTTACCTAACTGCAAATAAACATACAAATCTCAGACATAGAAGAGATTAGACTAGGGTCCCTTCACTTTACTTCTGCCACTATGGCATTTTTTCTCTAGTCATTCAACATAAATTACCAAAGCATAAATACTTGACAGTGTCTGACAGCTCCAGGCTGAAAGTGATTCCTTGGGACATCTGCAAGGTTTGTTACAGACATAAAAAGAATGATAGGAACTTGCACAACGTTAAACCACCTGTGGCCAATATATCCCAGACTGATAGATCCAATTATAGAAAAGTGTGTAACTATGAAACAGCTGCAGGGAGTTCTCCCTCAAACACCCACTCAAAATGGGTTGTTAGATACTAACTAGTGTAATGAATAAACTTTATTCCATCCAGGCAGCGCAGAATCTTATCACCATTTCCCTCCTTTTCTCTGTTTCTATTTCTCTTCCCTTCTTTCATTCTTTTTTCCTTCTTCATTTTCTCTCCTCCTTCCTTCTGCTTTCTTTTTCCCCTTCTCAGCCTCTATCCTTGGAGCTCTTGCCATGGTTAAATTGGGAAGGATGGAGAAAAGACTCATTGAGGGGAAGAAAATATGTTGGCAGTAAAAGATGAAGAATCAGTGACAGTAGGGAAACCCACATTCTTTAGTTTGTCTTTCAAGGTTATTCAGGACTTGCCCCTAATCTATCTTTTCCTTCATATCTGGCATTTCAAGCAAAATAGATTAAATCAAACTTTGCCACTGGGAGAGGTTGGTGGCACAATGTACAGAGTATCAGGCCTGGAATCAAGATAAGTCATCTTCCTAAGTTCATGTCTGGCCTCAGATTGGTTGTATGAGCCTGGGAAACTCACTTAACCCTGTTTACCTCAGTTTCCTCATCTGTAAAATGATATGGAGAAGTGAATGCAAACCACTCCAGTATATTTGCCAAGAAAACTCCAAATGGGATCATGAAGAGTCGAATATGACTGAAATAACCAAACAACAACAGACTTTGCCACTTGCTGTAAATTCCACCGATCTAATTTCTTCAACTCTCAGATAAGAAATACCCCTTCCAAGAAGCTTTTCTTATGTCTCCCTTGTAGGCCATGAATTCTCTCTTTTTGCTTTTTAATTCCTATAAAGCTTTATGTCTCTCATGCCTCCTTTACTTTACCTTATATTATAATTATTTGTATAAATATATTATCTCTTCAATTTGACTCTAAGTTCCATGAGGACAGGCAGGGGCTTTGATTTACAACTCTGGGTCCTCTATTTTGCTTAGCATGTAACTTTGCATTGTGTTAGAACTCAGTAAATGTTATTTGAATAGAAAACAGAATGTGAAATAGTTCTCTGGACATGGCATGAAAGTACAGTGCCCAATAAATATTTATTACTGTGAAATGATTGGCATGCAGAACAAATGATCTCCTGAAGAATATATGACCAGTTTCACAAAGATGACCTCATATTTACTTTGGCTTTCTCCACGTTTAAGTTTAATTGTTGCCATGGTAAAAGTGTATTTCTTTATGTCAGCTCTAAATGATTGCATTTCCATACCAAATAGCTGCAAAATTAGTGTTTGGGGGATCAAACCAATCTCCAAATTTTAAGTGATGAAGAAACTTTGCCTTCTGTTCATTTACTCTGCATTCTCCTTGGCACATCAAATGAATTCTTAAGTAGAAGGCTGACAGACACAGAGGACTATGAATTATAATAATAATGTTTTGCTTTGAAGGTTCTGTGATGTCAGTGGTGTGGGTATTACTGGTACAAACTGTAACCCCTTCTTATCCTCAATGGAATTTATCATGTCTTTCAGCAAATTAGATTTAGCAAATTTATCCAACTCATTGAAAGTCTTCTTCTGGTTTTTCTCATCTCTAAAGGATACCGCCGTAGCTCTTGGGAAACCTATCTACTCTTTCACACTTTTGATATATGAAATTCATCTAGGGTTATGGTTATTTGTATCTTTGAGACAATTTTTTTTAGCCAATACAAAACATCAATGGTAATTCATTGAAGTCAAATTATGTCCCACTACACCATTTGCAATATTTAGTTTTGGGAGGCTGTGTTGGCCTATTATTCACAATCACACACCATCACTGGGTAAATTATTAAACTGATAGGCATTCTGCCAGCATTCCCAACTCTTTCTCCTCCAACTTGGACTATTGCCTCTAGGATCCTAGGGTCTATTTGGTGAAATTTACCACATCTTATCCAGTTCCAGACTCGGCACCCCTTTTAGATTCTGCCTCTTTCCCTTCTAATCAGATTTTGAACTCTTGCCCCTAGAACCCTAGACTTTAATTATTGAGATCCCAGCTTATATTGCCAGTTTCATGACCACAGTGCTACTACCTGGTCTATTTCCTAACCATATTCCATGCCCTAACTCTCCATTCTGCTAGTTTTTTAATCCCAGTGCCCCTTATGTGTAATGCCTTCCCTTATTAGAACGTAAGTTTCTTGAAGGCAAAGATTATATTGCTTTCTTACCTCTACATCACCAGTACCTAGCATAGGTATCTGACACTCAGTAAGGGTGTGATAATTTTTTTTCATTGATTCAGTTATTCATTCATTCATAAGAACAGATTAGAAAACTTTATGCGGCAAAAGATAGATAGAATAGTCATAGCTTACCATAATAGCTCCAAATTCTTTTGGAATTTAAAGCTTTCATGTGCTTAGGAATCTTTGATCGAAATCCACTATAAATATATGAATGCAAAAAAAATACATGAAAATAAACATAAAGAATAACAGTAGTTAGAAGGGAGGCAGAGACCAGATGGTGGATAATAGAACCTCAAAGATTGGGGAGAGGGGGTATCAAAGAATAAATGATAGAAATAATCAATAATTTCATTAAAGAGAATGACAATGATGAGACACCATACCAAATCTTTGAGATGCAGTGAAAGTAATGCTTAGGGGAAATTTTATATCTCTAAGCAAGATCAATAAGTTGGGCATGCATGCAACTAAAAAAAAACTTAAAAAAGAATGAATTAAAAATCCCCAACTAAATACAAAATTGAAAATTCTGAAAATCAAAGGAGAAATGAACAAACTTGAAAGCATTAAAGTTATTGAACTGAAGAGCTGTTTTTTATGAAAAACTAATAAAATTGATAAATGATTGGTTAATTTGATTGTAACAAAAAACAAAATGATTGATATAAAAAATAAGAGTTCACTACCAATGAAGATGAAATTAACATAATGAACTATGAGTTATTTTGCCCAATTATATGCCAATAAATCTAACAGCCTAAGAGAAATTTATCAATATTTACAAAAATATAAATTGTCCAAATTAACTGAAAAAGAATTAGAATACTTAAGTAACCCTATCTTAGAAAAAAGAAATTCAACAAACCATAAATGAGTTCCATAAGAAAAACCTCCCAAGGCCAGATGAATTCACAAGTAAATTCTATCAAATAGTAACAGAATAATCAATACCCTAACCCACGTTCTCATAAAATTACTTAAATCCATGACTCCTTGATTTTGTACCTTGCTCTGAGATATTTCATAACTCTCATAAGATGGTTAAGGATTTCTATGTCAGAAAGTCATGCTAATATTCAGTGGTTGGTGACAATAGCATAATACATGGGGAAGCATTTTTTCAAGTTAAATCAACAAGCATTTATTATGCCTATACTGTATAATAAGCATCGAGGATGCAAAGAAAGGCAAAAATAGTTGCTGCTCTCAAGAAGCTCCAATTTTTAGGAAGGATCACAGGCAATGTAAATGGGAAGCAGTATTTTATTCAGTGCTTTCTATCTACCACATCTTTTATTGCCCATACCAAAGCATCATGAAATATTAATGGGAGATAGCTTGATCTTGTATGATTCTTGTTTAACATCAAAGTGATCTTTTGCAAAAAAAGATGAGTTTATCTTTTATGCAAAAATATTGATGCATCATTGATGGTGTTATAAGTCATACTTTGATTGAGCCTGCTGGTTAATTTTTGCCTCCAGTACTCACAGATTATTGACTTTCCTTGTGGACATGTTCCACTCTGGGATAGCCATCAAGTCATAACATGTGCTTGTTGCTGAAGTTCCTTTGAATCTGGGTTTTTGGAGCCAACACTGGCTGGTAGCCAAATGGAGGTGTAACTAGAAATTCCCCTACTATTATTGTTTTGTTTACAGAGTTGCCAGCCATTAAACCCTTTTGGTAACCAGTTTGTTCAGTTAGCCACACCAGACCTTAGCCACAAGGGGTCAAATATGACTGCAGGCAGACTTTGGCAGTAGCAGATAACTTAGGATCGCTAAAAGCATTGTATAAAATCTTAAATGCAATACAGGCCTATCTTCTCTTCCTACTAAATTCTGGGATCAGTTTATTGATCATCTGTTATACCTATCCAAGATATAAAATTTGACAGTCTAAGTAAACAGATGGTTCTGTTAATCAGTCAATAAATATTTAAGTATTTGTTATGTTCCAGGCACTGTGTTAAGCATCAATTATACAAATTTCTGCCCTTAAGGAGATTATGATCTAAAGGAGAAGACAGCATACAAAAGTGAACTGAAAAGTGGGGAGGAAAGAGCAAAAATATTAGAACCTGGTGCAAGGTGGATATGATAAAGAAATCCAAATGAGTGTAATTAGGTGGTAAATGAAGAGATAGCTGTCCTGGGAACCTTCTTTAACTGGAGGTTCTGAGTGAAGCTTCTTGTTCCATCCTCCAATTAGAGGGTACTGATGAAGTGTGGGTACTAAGACTGATGTTGATGATGACATTGTAGGATGAAAAAGTTAAGGATGCTGGTGGCATAATGGGGAAGTACAAAGGACTGTAGATTGTTGGGAGCCATAATCTTGAACAAGAAGCTTTTTAAAAATATATTTTGGATTTCCACAATAGGTGATATATTATCAGTCAAAGGATCTTTTTTGACAAGAGAAGACTCAGAAGAGTCACAATAGTTGTCTAGTAGGTTGTGGAAGAGAGGCTAGAATTATTTTCTTTTGTCCCAGAGGGCAAAACAATGCATAGCCATGGACCAGTGGGTAGAAGTTGAAAAAGGGAAGAGTTAGTCTTGATGGAAGGAATGATTTCCTAATAATTAGAGCTATGGAAAAGTACAATGGATTGCTATGGCGTCTTCCTCTTTGGAGGTCTTATGGCAAAAGCTGGATGACCAGTTGTTGGTTATTCTGCACATGGAGAATACTTTTAGATTGTAGACTCAATGGGAAGTCCATTGAAATCCCTCCCAAGTTAAATTATTCTATGAAATTACCACAGAAAAGTTAAATGAGTATCAGAGCAAGGATTCAAACTTGATTTTCTAATTACTGAATACTCTTTCCGTTGCAACCACCCAAACTGAATCAGTCTGAATCAATTCCTGGAGTATATCTATTAATATAAGAGACGTGAGGACATAATGTCATGCTGGTAACATATAGTCCTGATGCTAGACATTTCAGTATGATCAAGAGAATTTGGCATCTGGGCAAGCAAAGGAAAACAGGACTGGCTAGAAAATCCCAGGGTTTCTTCCTGCTAGTTGATTCATTAATTATTTTGTTAGTATTTCAGGCCAAAAACCAACAAAAAATACACAGACATTATTTTCATGAACATAGGGATGCAAGCAACTCCAAAGAGTTAAAAAAAGAGAATGATTTTCTACTTGTCTTTTCAAAAATTCAATCTGAATCCTGTCTCAAACCTTAGTGGCACCATGATGGTTCATTAACTATAAAATCAGGGTTATGCAATCATTGCCAAGGTGGAAAATGTTTATTTAAGTCATCAGGAAAACACACGGTGAAGATTAGTACCACTGTTTCCATTTGTTACAAATAAATATGGTGGCCCCAACCCAAAATGCTTGTGTACAAGAACCACCCTTCCATTTTTTTTTCTGAGAATGTTACACCCTACATTAAGCAAATGTGGATCATAAGGTACTGTTTATGCAGTACATATGTCATTTCTCTTTCCCCTCACTATCATAAAAATCATTGTTAAACTTCATTTAGTACCAAGTCTTTAATTCTCAGATCTTGGACAAGGGCCCCTAATCAGAACTCTCTAGTCCCCATCTATTCTGAGAAGATTACATCTCATATAATACACTACAAGTTGAGCATCACTCAGCTCACAACAAATGCCAGAGGAACTAAGAAACCACAATTCCATGTCTTTTTTGTAATATTGACTCCAGGCATGAGACACTGTCTGAACTGCATGAATGATTTGGTAAGTTATCACATCCTGTCTTATGACATCTTTTATGCTGTAATGAATTTCCACATATTTAATTAGGTGTTATTTTCCCAACAAGAGTATAAACCACATTTTCATATATTTGTGTCTTATTTTCCTAACTAGACTCTATGGTCCTTACAGATAGGGATTCTGTCTTACATATTTTGGCATCCTCCAAAACTTAGCATTATATCACATGATAGGCTCGATAAATATTTGTACTTTATTTTGGCCACCAATGATTTCCTTGATGAGTGAAGGTTAGACCCAGATTCACATCTTGCCTCTAACTTGAGGAAGTCATGTAACTTGACCAACCCTCAGTTTCCTCATTTGGAAATATATGTTCTTTGTGGGCAGGAGTTCTGTCTTCCACTTTTTTTGGTGCCCTCTGAAACTTAGCATTGTGTCATATAGTAGATACAGGGATTATATTGCTTGAAATATTTACCTCACAGTTGATTAGGTAGCATAGTAGATAGAGCACTGGGTCTGGAGTCAGGAAGACCTGAGTTTGAATCTTGCCTCAGACACTTAATAGAGTGACCCTGGGAAAATCCCTTAAACCTCTATCTATCTCCTTTTCCTCAAAATTAAAATGGAGATAACATTAGTACTCACTTCAGAGGAATGTTGTGAAAAGTACATAATTAATGCTTATTTTCTTTCCCCTTTCATTGAGTTTGTGAGGAAAGTATAACATAAATGCGAGTAATTATTATCATAGACCTTCCATATTATGGGAATCATATGAAAAGCCCACTGCTTTAAATAGCTTTCTGTTTCTTTGACCTCTGTTCTTTCACCTTGACCAACAATCCCTTTTCAGATAATAAGGGATTCTGCACATAAAAAGTCAAGAAAGGGTATAGTGATGCACACTGGTCAAATTAGGGCTCTTTTTTTTCTACAGGGAGAAAAGTAGACAGAAATAGCTAGGATGACTGGTCCATAAAGCACCAAAGAATTTTACCCTCCCCATATTCATTCTTTATCCAAAATGTTCATAATTAGTATGTTCAGAGATGTGTGAGGTCTTCTCATCCTATACTGGAACATTTATAAAGAGATACAGCCCTCTTTGGCCCTTCCTCTGGGGTATGAAATAGTCTTCTCCCTAACCATGGGGTTTACTGTAAGTCAAGTCTGTATTTTTGTAAAAGAGCTAGTGTCCTAGAAGTATGATGCGTGTCCTTTCATTTCTCAGGACTGGAACTCAAACTGGTCCCCAGGGTTTTGACAAAGCAGTTTAGGACTTGCCTCCTTATATCTTTTTTGTGTATGATCAATAAATGGCAGTCATGAGAACAGTTGAGTGCAAGGTAGACTCTATTCCCCTGAAATCCAAGGCCAACTCTTGGAGAAGGAAGAGAACCCAGTCTGGGGGATGCTGAAACTTAGGCCATGCACATTAAAATTATCTCATATACCAAAGCTTGCTAAAGGAGTACAAGCTCACACAGCTGCTGCCACAAGATGCATGAAATATGGTCAATTTTAGAAATGGAGAGCCAAAGAAATGTACAGGGATATCTCCAAATATGACTTAAAATAAGGAGACTAAGTTATTTCCTGCTGAAAGAGAAAAAGATATGGCTGAACAATCCGAGAGGCAGAGTTGACATGGATCACACTGTATAAGTACCCTGAGGCTAAGACACAGGGAGGGGGAAGCAGCAAGCCAGTAGCTACCAACAATCTGCTCCTGTTCTCAGCATGCCAAGGAACCATGCTCATGCATCAACATATTCTGTTGTATTCCCATGCATATGCCTACACATATATTCCTCCACCATCCCATTCTTTCTTCCTAACAGCATTCTTTTCTGTCTTCAACCCTCCTACCTTTGTGCTTCTACTGTAATTCCTTTATACTCTCTTCATCTGGTCATTCTTTGTGCTGCTCTTAATGTGTGGTCATATAAGCAACACCAGGGTTAGATAAAGGAGAAATCTAGTTGCTATGCACTAAATCTTATGATTCCCTCAGGCCACACCCAGCCCTTGTACCTTTTCTCCTATCACATGACATCTTCTGGACTATTGCTTTGTTATTACTTTGGGTGTAGGTAGGGAACCCTGGGTTGGGAGTAGACTTGCAAACCAGGAAGATAGGTTCAAGTTCTGCCTTTGACAGTATCTTAGGAAAATGTCTTAGAGTATAAATTGCAAGAAGGGCCTGATGTACATTGGTAAAATTTCCTTACCTAGGAGTTTTCTCTATGAGAGAAACCACAGATCCAAGGCCTGTTCCTATTCTTATATTGCCCAGTCATTTTTCAGTTGTGTACAATTCTGTGTGACCCCATTTGGATTTTCTTGGCGAAGATATGGAAAAGTTTGCTATTTCCTTCTCCAGTTTATTTAACAGATGAAGAAACTGAGGCAAACAGGGTTAAGTGTCACCCAGGGTCACCTAGCTAGTAAGGGTTTCAGACCAGATTTGAATGTAGGAAGATGAGTCTTCCTGACTCCAAGCCTGGCACTCTTATCTACCCCAATGCCTAGATGTATCTAATTATGGGTGGACAAAGGTTTTCCCTGATATAACCTAAGCTCCTTGAGGTCAGGGACAATTTCATTTTTGTCCTAGTAGTTTTAGAACTTAGCACACTATCTGGCCTATGGAGAGTATTAAATAAATGCTTTTGATTGGACGTCTTTGTAGTCTTAGTTGCAGAAGACCTAAGTTAGCATACTGTCACAAGGAAATCCACTAATCAAAGTCACCTATATAACCTCTGTAAAGCATAATTGGGTTGAAATTCAGTGATAGATTCTTGAGACTTTATTGGTGTTTGAATGTCTCTACAATAAATTAGTATTTCTGCATTTCAGCACCAAATAATTTTTAAACAGGCAGGCTTATGGATTTTTTAAATCAATATTTCCAGAGACATTGCATGAACCAGCCCTAGCTTCCATTATCTTCATGACTGCAGTACATTTTCAAAATGGAAAGTACCCTTACTCTTAGGTAAAAGTTTCCAAAAAAAAATAGAGCTAGAGATGAATGAGATACAAATTCTTGAATTTAATTTAGTTCAAAGTGATGAATTTTTTTCTTTCATTAATAATATTTATTGTAGTGAGAGGGATGATAGCAAAAGTATCAGGCATTTATTGACTACAGCATGTCAGTAACTCTATTAGGGATCAAACATGGAAAGGCAAGAATGAAAATCAGCCTTGCCCATCAGCAGCTTCCTGTGTAATGCAAAGATGTGTTTATGTGGAAAAGAAGCTAGATTTCACCTTGATTGCAGAACTACTTCCTTAGGCCTTTTTGTTTATGTGCTCTGGACCAACAGGCAATTTGATTCCCAGTTGGAAAAGAAGAAACAGCAAAAAGTTGGCCAGTTTGGTGACCATCCCATAACAAGTCAGGGATAGAACCATGAACAACAACCAGGGTTCTGCCATAGCTATTACTGTGTTACATGGGGGTCTAATATGAGAATTCTTCTTTCCAACTCTAAGAGCCAATAACTTTTCCCTTGGTATGTTGTAATAATAAGAGCTTAGACTGTTAGAATTGGCTTGCAAGGGGAGATATAGCTGCTTAGAGTTTGGTGGCAGGGAGAAGAAAGGTTTTTCTGTTGCTTCCACTCCCACAATACTACTTTCTGTTGCCATAGACCAAGGATTCTTAACACAGGGTCTATGACCTACATTTTTAAAAAAAATTATAGTTTTTGATAACTGTATTTCAATAGAATTAGTTTCTTCTACAATCCTATATATTTTATTTTATGCATTTATAAACATTACTCTCAGGAAGGATCCACAGGTTTCATTAGACTCCCCAAAGGGGACCATAATATATGCAAAAATGAGATAAGAAACTTTGCCCAGAAGAAATGTTCTTTTAGGTGGAACTAGATGGAAGGGTTGAAAGGGAAGCACTCTAATGCACTTAGCTCTGCTATTTCTTGATTCTGAAAATGGGGTCTTCAGTTTCTTTTTTCATCTAGGTCAAGGAAAGTCTTAAAGCTAAAGTTGTATCTAAATCTAACATTCTAAAGAGGTCAATTTATAAGCAAGTACTGATAAGATTCCTACCATATGCATGACCCTCTGCCATGTTCTGGGAAATATAAGGACAGAAATAAATTCCTTTTTTCTCTTATTCATTGGTGACAAGGGCAGGGAATGGAGGTTGTAGGGATGGAGGAGAGAAAACATGTCTATAGGACATTTCCAAAGATTTTAGACCAGTTTTAAATGACTAAAGCTTAAAACTGCCTGAAGACTTTTGGGACACTCTGTATATCTAAATATATAGAAAATATATGGTTTTTTTTTCAGTTTACCTGTGCTTCATTGCTTTAGGAAACTTCAAATAAGGAAACTCTTTTTCCACTATACACTGGTACTAGTCCTGTAACCCATAATCTTAGAAAGTTGTCTAGGGGACCAGAAGGTTACAAGGGGCTCTGAAGGGGCAGCTGGGTAGTTCAGTGGATTGAGAGCCAGGCCTAGAGACAGGAGGTCCTAGGTTCAAATCTGGCCTCAGACACTTCCCAGCTGTGTGACCCTGGGCAAGTCACTTGACCCCTATTGCCTAGCCCTTACCACTCTTCTGCCTTGGAATCAATACACAGTATTGATTCCAAGACAGAAGGTAAGGGTTTAAAAAAAAAGGAAGTGGGACCTGACTCTACTTGATTTGTGCTGTTTCCAAAGTCGTGTCTCTATTATGCTATACTGTATCCCATAAAGAAAAATACATAAAAAATGAATACAAGAGATTTTGGGGGTTGGGGAGGAGGAATGGGAAGATAATAGCAACTGGGTATACTGGGAAAGACTTTGTGCCAAAGATGATATAAGCTAAACTCTGATGAAAACTAGGGATTCTAAGCACTTGTCATTCAAACAAGATGCAGGAAATTCAGGCTATTATAGAGAATGTTCAGGTAAATGTCAGGAAATATATGTTGAGACACTATCCCTCTGAAAAGGAGGACATAAACTTTATTGCTCTGGTTAGATAAGCAAATCTGGAGATACTTAGACTGACAGGCTTTATAAATCACTGTCAATAACCTCCTAAAAACCTTCAAAATAATTTAGTAAGAACTGCAAGAATTGGTTGATGTCAACCTTAAGAAAGTCACATGTTGCTATTAAATTCTAACACCAAGGCTACATTTTATAGGAAACTCATTTGTGGAACAGCATATTTTTTTTTACAAGCCCTGATCAGAAACAGATTGTTTAGGCAGTATCTCCAAATGATTTAGTCCAGCCAAGAGAGAAAGATTTGAAATTAACACAATGTAAAATTCTATAAACACGACGGTGTTGGAGCTGAATCGGACGTGTCTAGAGTTTAGATTGAATTTGGTCACCTAGACACATTACAAGAGTTATGATGCTCATCTCTTTCAATTGGCCTTGAACCAACCCATCATGAATTTTGCAGGGTCCCCAATTTCTAGTTCACTGCAGGATTAAGTTAATGTAAGACATTACTCCTCCGTGACGTGTCTTACCTAGTCCAAACCATTAAGTAATATAATAGAGGCCGACTCTAATGCCCGTGAACTACATTAAGGCAGCTATAATATAGTCAGTGTAATTCAACACCCATTTATTAAGGGCCTACTATGTGCTAGGCACTGTGCTAGGCGTTGGGGAAAGAACATGCGATTTTCAATCAGAAGACCTTGTTTCAAGTGTTAGCTCTTTCCTGAGCTATGGGACTGTGGGCAAATTAATCTTTATGCAAGTTGGTCTCCTCATATGTAAAATCAGGGGAATAATACTTGTAAAAATTGTGTTCCAGAGTTAGTTGTTGTTAGGATTAAATTAGATAAGCACTTGGTAAAACATGAGGTATCAAGGAGGTATAGGGGATGGAGTATTGGACTTGGAGTCAGGAAAACCAGAGTTAAAATCCTGGTTCAGACACTTATTATCTGTGACCCTAGTGAAATCACTCATCTTCTCTCAGCCTCAGTTTCCTTATTTATAAAATGGGGATAATAATGTAAACCATAAGGAACTATATAAATGCTATATAAAAACTATATAGCCTCTATGGACAGCTAGATGGGGCAGTGTTTAGGTTGATGGACTTGGAGTCAGGAAGATCTGAGTTCAAATCTGACCTCTTATTAGCTGTATGAGCCTGGGCATTTTTAAATTTAAACGCTACTTGCTTCAATTTATTAATAACAATATAATAAAAGTACTTACCTCCCAGGATTGTTGGGGATCAAATGAGATAATATTTGAAAAGTGCTTAGCACAATGTCCAGCAAATAGTAAGCCCTACATAAATGTTAGCTATTAATATTATTATTTTTATACTGCAAGAATCACTCACCCTATTTAAAGATGCTAGTTAACAGGATGATGCCAAAAATGTCATCATGGCATTGTGATTAGAGCACTGGACTTGGAGTCTGTAGAAGAGGCATGAAGGAAGAACTTCTCTGGGGTTACTGACCAAGGGAGTGACCTGGGTGGCTCTGACAGAGTGGTGGAGAAGAAGCTGGGATTTCTAGCTTTGAACTATTATTTCGCTGAGAACTGATTCCTGTTAGCTTCTTTCCCAGGCTGAAGGACCCTTGGGGGGGCTTCTGGAATTAATCTGAGAAGAAATTAACTTTTGTTGGTGGCTTTGTGTAATTGGAGGAAGAAAGAAGATTTAACAGTTGTCCTCCATCTCTCTGACTGTCTCTGAGTCACAGTTGTGACAGGACTGACATTTTCCATAATCCTCCTAATTCTCCTTGTAGATTAGGGACAAACCTCATCCCTCTCACCTCAATCCCCATGCTGTTGTCCCCAATAAAGCCCCTTACTTGAGAAAAGGAAGAGTGAAGAATATTTCTCTGAAATCTCCTAGTTCCCTTGAGTTACTTAGAAGGTAGCTGACTAAGACCGGGGGAGGGGAAAGGGAGCCAGAAGGGCATGGATGGAAACTGGGAGGTGAAAGGTGGTATCAAGGGAGGAGAAGGTTAGGAAAAATATTGATCTATTAGCCATCAATAGTGATCAATAGGCAACCCCATAGTATCCCTCTCTAGCAGTGTCTCTCTATCTCTCTTATCTCTGAAGAAGCACTTCTATTTCCATTATAACAACTAGGCACCTTGAGATTTCCCCTGGTAGTAGAATCTCCATTATAACTAGGTACCCTCAGGTTCCCCTAGTAGTTCTCTCTAGTCTGCCAGAGTATCCAATTACCACAACCAGAAATAGTACCACAGATTATCTCTTTATTAAAAGTCAGAAGGCCTTTGCCTTGAATCTTGTTCAAGATATTTATTAACTGTGTGACCCTGAGCAAGTCATTTAACCTCTGTCTGATTCAATTTCTTCATCTATAAAATAGGGATAATAATAGCAGTAACCCTCAAGGTTGTGAGGATAAAACAAGATCACATTTTAAAAATGTATTGTCAATCTTAAAGAGCTATATAAATGTTAGCAGCTGTTGTTGCTGTTGCTGACAAGTGACTCTGGGCAAGTCATTCAACCACTCTGAGTCTCACTTTACTCATCTGTAAAAGAGAGATAATAATCACAACTATCTCCCAGGGTTGTCGTGAGGGTCAATTGAACTACTATTTCAAACCTTAAAGATGACTATTTATGGTACAAGACATTGTATACCATTGAGACAGACAAGGAGAGCAAATATTAAGAAAATTATAGTATAGATGTGGAATAGAAACATTTGCATCTATTTCAGTTCAGTAGAGACATAAGTAAGAGCTAACTGAGGAAAGATGAAGGATTAGGGAAGGGTCATGGAACACTTGGAAAGAGTTGAGTCATGGAGGGAAGCTAATGTTGGAGTAGATGGAGGGTCGTGCCTGGAATCAGAAAGATGAGTCTTCTTGAATTCAAACCTAACCCTCAGACATTTACTAGCTGTGTGATCCTGGGCAAGTCACTTAACCCAATTTTCCTCAGGTTCCTCATCTGAAAAATAAACTGGGGTAGGAAATGGCAAATCACTCCAGTATATGCCAAGAAAACCATCACAAAGAGTTGGACAAGATTGAAAAATTACTTATCAAAAGGGCTGCTCTAGACCAGCTTCATTGTGGAGGTCAGTCTTGATCAGAACCTTAAAGGGAAATAAAGAACACTGTGAAAAGGAAAGCAGCAGGCAGAATAGAACCAGGGCAGAGAATACCATGTTCCACTAAGGGAAAGAACAACAGCAAGCATGTATAAGGAATCAGTAGTAAACAAAAACAGAGAGAACCATGCACAGTTGACATGGGCACAAGGGTTAAAGGAGGAATTAATTGTTGGATGCCCTTAAAGCATGTTTTGAGTTTGGAATTGATAAATATAATAGATTGGAATGTCAGCCAATACTCAAAGGCCTCAGTAGTTCTTGGTTGTGACTTATGATGGACACAGGGCTAAAGCACATATGTCTGTACAGCCATGACTCACAGCTTACTGCCCTGAAAAATCTGGATTTGAATCTGCCAGATCGTACCTCAAGACAAAGGATCTAGATGCATGGCCCCTTTTGCCATCTGACGTAAAATTTTTCATAGGCATCCTCTTAACTATCAAGAAACAATACTTTGATAATTGTGGACCACAAAGTCTTCAACTATACCAAGTATTTCTAGGAATTTTCAGCTTCTGATTTCCTTTGCCACATTTCATTCCAGATGCCCATAATGCAGATAAATCAGCAACAATATGTTCATTAATATACTAACAAAGGACTTTAGGGATGAGAAAGAGAAAAATAGAAAAAAAAACCTCATCCTCAACACCCCAGAAATCCTTTTTTAGGATGGACAAAAAATTATTTCCTGCCTTTGAATGCCTGGGTAAGAGCTACAACAATGACCAGCCCACTGGAGAAAGCAGCATACAGTGTATACAATATTATACACAAATGTGAATGCATTCAGGACTATTTCTGGAGCACATTGATTCTGCCTTTGAAAAGGCCAGCATGATATATAAGCACAAAAAGGAAGCAAAAAGGCCCAGGCACATTTACTATTCACTATCATAAGATGGACCTTCATTTCACATTGATCTTTCTTTCATAAATGTCCTTCAGAAACAGAAAGATAGAATATGAAAGTTGGTGAAGAACCCCAAGCCACCCCTCTACCAGGATGAAGCTTAAGGATCTAGCCCCATCCCCCTTTTTTAAGCCAGATGTCAAGTTCTGTCTCCATCCAAGTCCTACTCAATTGCCTCATTAACTGTGGGGTGAAAATGGTCTAGTCAAGTTCAGGTATATTCACTGCCAGAGGTTGTCTTTCAGGTGATGAATTCTTCTGGGTTCAGCAACTGATAAAAATGATCTACCTATTCAAGCACTGAGAAGCTGTGATCTATACTAGAGAAAAAGGAGTGCGCATGCCGATGGGATCATTTAGGTTTAATGAAAGTCTTGTCTTGGCAATTGTAGTGACTAAGGAAACCTTAGCCTCCTCCATCACTCTGGGCCCCAGAGTGAGGCTCTTATCTCAATTCAATTCAAAAAAAACATTTATTAAGTTGCCTACTCATTGTTGTTCAGGCATGTCTGACTCTCTGGGACCTATTTGAAATTTTCTCGACTAAGATACTGGAGTAGTTTGCCATTTCCTTCTCCAGCTCATGTTACAGATGAGGAATTGAGGCAGGATACAGTGACTTGCCTAGGGTCACATGGCTGATAAGTATCTGAGGCTGGATTTGAACTCAAATAGATGAATCTTCTAGACTCTAGGCTTGGCACTCTATTCATTGTTCCAACTAGCCAGGTATTATGCTAAGTGCTGGGGATACAAAGAGAGGCAAAAGAAAATCCTTAACCTCAAAGAGTTTATAATCTAATGGATAACCTTATCTGAGATAATTTTATTGTTAGGGAACAGGCAGGAGAATTTGGAAGCAGAGCCTATGTTCTACAAAGCACCTGAAAACATTTAGAATTGTTTGTAGGTTTAATTTTGAAGTTGATAATATGGATGGTGATATATTTAGCTTCTGAATGTTCCAACTAAAGGGAGACAGAGTGATAGAGTGGACAAAGTCTCAGACTGGAAATCAGAAAGACATGGACTGTTTCATTCCTACCTCTAACATTTAGTAACTATGTGATTTTAGGTAAATCACTTGACCTCTCTGAGTCTTGGTTTCTGCATCTGAAAAATGAAGATAATAATACTAGGGCATGATCATTGCCACCTACTTTGGAGGACTCTTATGAAGCTCAAATTGGATAGATTTTCAAAGTGCTTTGCAAGCTTTGAAGGGCTACATAAATGGCAATAATTATACGACTGGAAATGCTCCAGATGAGGAATTAGGGCTCTGCTATGCTGTTCCAAAGGAAAATACCGAGTCTGTTTGATATAGGTGGGGTTCCTCCTAAGAAATCCACCTCTCAGTATGAACCATAGGTTGGACAAAAGTGTCCTTACTTGGTGAAGCTCCAAATGGTAGCATTAAGGGACCTGCTCATTTAGTGTAGAGGCTGGGATTAATCCCTTTACATAACAGTCTGTTGACTTAATACAGGACAGTGAAACTATTTCCACTGAAATTGGATAGAGATAGGCACCTAGTGGTGCAAAAATATGCTAAGTTAAGGTTCAGGTTATGCATAAGGCAAACATAACTTTCAGCTTCTAATATTCAGAGAGAGACTTTAATGGTGAAGACCAGCCGAGTCCTTTATAGCAACCTCAAGGAGCTTCTCTTCCTCTAATGAAAGACGTAACATGCAAACATATTATAATACATAATATCTATTGTGATTTCTCATATCACAACACATTATTTTCCTCTGACAAAAAGCATAGAAAAGATGACTGGCCCCAGAATTTAGATCAAGCCTGAAACACAGAATCACAGGCTCTGGAAGCAGGAAGGCACTGCTGAGACCATCTAGTCTAACATGCAACTTAGAATCAAATGGCACCAAATGTAAAGGTTATGGGAATGTAGGTACAGGGAGTCATAGAGATGATTATAAACCCTGGGACACTGAGTGTCCCTTGCCAAGCTGAAAACTATAATACTTTAAAGGATAACTCAAATTCAATTATTTTCCATACCTATTTCTGTACCCTATTTTCTGTGACTAAAGTCACAATTGTTTCTTTAAAAAAACCTGCAAATCAATATAGTACATTGAAGCCAACCTTTCTCCTTAGGCACCCTACGTGGTAAGTCATAGATATATATGTTTTGGGAGACAGAAGTAAGAACATTATTCTCTCCAGCAAAGGCAATTAGACATGTTCCTTGGTCAGCTTACTGAAATGATCCGTCTTGCCTGAGCCTGATGAAATGAACATTCAACACTCTTTTGCTCTTTCAAATGGTCTTCCCATTGTAGTCTGAAAAGGTTAATATGAACCACTTGCTTTTTCTTCACTTCATAATGTAGGCCTGGGTCCCAGGCTTAAGGTTTCCATATAAATACAAACACACGTTGATTCCCTACTGGAAGGAAGAGCTGGATTGTAAGGAAATAAGTTTCTCATTTCACATAAATAAAAGGAGGGAAGAGAAATGGATAGTCCAATAACAAAGTTAGGTATAAGAACATTCTCTTGGTTATTTCCTTCTTACCTGTCCCTTACCTATAGATAAGTTGGGAAGCTCCTTTCTAAACTTGCAAATAGTCAAGCAATGCCTTGGTTATTAAGCTCAGTAATGGAAGGAAGCCAAGGTTCCTGTCTGTTCCAGTCTTTGTGTTAACCAAGGAGAGGGAATTACAGGTATCCCTTCCATATTGTGGGGGTTAGGTCTGTGGCACCCAGGGATCTGGAAAATCCCTATAGAATTTTTTGGCCCTCCCTTTGTACCAGCGAAGTCTGATTTTTTTCTTTTTCTTTTCTGGGGTGTTTATAGTACCTAAGAGGCATTTATGAGTTACTAAACTTTTAAAGATATTGCCACATTTCTAGCTTTTGTTTATTAATTGTTGGCTTTTGTGTTCTTTTAACAAACTTTACTTTTTACATATTTTAACTTTAAAATGAAATTATGTATATTTATGGCATTTATGGTATTAAAAATAAAAAAATTATAGGATACTCTACATGCATTTTATGTATTTATAGTGTATTTATGGTATTAAAAATAAAATGTTGATATTATAGGATACTATACATACATTTTGTGCATTTCTGAATTTCTAAATGTTTTCTATATCATCTGCTGGCCTTTTCATATCTTCTGTGGCTTCTGCAGAACTCTTCCACAAATTCCCATTGAATTTTTTATACTGGCCTGTGATATATTAAAACTGAAATGGGCAAAGCAGAGATGTGGAAGAGATGTCTATAGTTTTTGTTTTTTTCCCAAACTTTCTCAAATTTAGCATATGGCCAATGGCAAGGCCATAATAGATCCCTGGGTCCATGAATCCTGCACTACCTGTTTTAATTGGTGCCGGTCCTCAAGCCTTTTCAAGAAGGGTAGAGTTTGGGAAGAGGGAGGGGAAGAAAAGAATTGTGACATTCCTAGCTACACTAGTTGTGGATTCCTGCTAACTGACTGATTGAATGAATGAATAAAAAAAGCAATTAAGTGCTTCCTAAGTACCAACCATGGTGCTAAGTATGGTGTTACAAATACAAGTATGAAAAATAGTCCTTTCCCTCAGAGAATGTTATTCTGATGGAGAAAGCCAATAGACAAGGCTTAAGTTGGCATAGGTTGGAAAAGGGAAAGAAGAAGGAGCAAAAGATAAAAATTTACGTGTGTTCGCCAAGGGTCTCAGGGGGAGAGTCTAAGTTTTGTTGGGAGGGAGAATAAGGACGATGGCCAAAGTGTAGGTGACATGATTTTGAAATGGACAGGACTTAAGTCATACAAGATAATGATCAAAGTCTTATAGGAAAAGTTAAAATTTTCCTTAGTATATCCTTCCTAATCTGAGTATAACCTGAAGGATAATAATTGTTTAGTGATGAATTATATTGTTCTGTGACAGAATAAATCCAAGTCTGATGTCCAACAGAAATGACAACCCAATTCCTAGCCAAGTCAGTTAATCTGAGGAGAGCTGCTGGTAAGGAAATGGGTCCTAGATGGAGGTCACTAACCATTTACAACACTTTCCTCATCAAATGTGGGGAAAAAAGCATACCCCGGATGGAAGTGTTGCTCTTTTTCAGTCCTTCAGTCATGTTCAACTCTTTCCTGGCAAAAATACTGGATTAATTTGAAATTGGATCTTCATGACTCTAAGCCTAGTACTCCTTTCCCTGAACCCCCTAGCTGTTCCAAGGATGGAAGTACCACTGGCCAAAAGTTCAAACCTACAATGGTGATACCTGATAATACATTTACATATTTGTGGCTTACAAAGCACTTTATTCACATTTCTCCCTCTTGGACAGGTAGTAAAAACATTATCCATACTTATGGGGGACCTGAATATGGACCAGAGAAATAAAGTATCTTGTCTGTGGTTTCACAGTGACACAGCCCCAAACCCCATCAATTGCCTTTAGCTCCAGTGCAAAGTCCTACACAGTACTTTAATACCTGTTCAAGGTACAGAGCATCTGTTTCAACAGGCACCAGAGGAGTAAGGGAGGGAAGGTTAGGGCAGGTCCAACCAGGTAGCCACATGATCAGCATTTGTAAGGATGGGAAACACTATGGAAGGGATACTGTTTAGAAGAAGGAATGTCAGAGGAGAACTAGCATGGACAAATAAGGAAACCAGGTAGTACTGAATAAAGAAGAAACTCAGTTGCAGCATAGATATAGGAATTAGGCATAGAACTTCTCACTAGGAAAGCAAAGACAACATATTCAAATAAGGACGACAAACAGAATGGACTCAATGTTTCTTATGGGGCTAAGCATCATTGCCAAATTTCTGGCACATCCTTATTGCATATCATTTTAGTGCAAACATATTACTCAACAAATAGAGTATTTTGTCCAGTTCTGTGAACTTCATTTTACGAGAAACATTGACAAATGAGAATGTATATCCAGAGAGGGGCAAATAGGATAGTTGAGGAATTGGAAACTCCAGATATGGTTGAAGGAACCGAAGATGGGAATACGGAAAAGAGAAGACTGAGTTGGGACATGGTAGCCATCTTCAAATATTTAAAATCTGTGATGAGGAAGAGCAATGATATTTGTTCTGTGTTGCCCCAGAGAAAAGAACTAAGGTGACTTTCTTTCTTTCTTTCCTTCTTTTTTTTTAAACCCTTATCTTCCATTTTAGAATCAATCCTATATATTGATTTGAAGGCAGAAGTGTTGTGGTAAAGGCTAGGCAATGGAGTTAAGTGATTTGCCCAAGGTCACATAGCTAGGAAATATCTGAAACTACATTTGAACCTAGGACCTCCTATCTCTAGGCCTGGCTCTCAATCCACTGAGCCACCCAGTTGCCCCCAAGGATGACTTTCTGAAAATAAAAGAGGAGTAAACTTTGGCTAAATAAAAGGAAGAGTTTCCTAATGATTTGAGCTTTTTGAAAATAAAATGGGTTGCCTTTAAAGATAGTGAGTTCACCATCACTAAATGTGTTCAAGCAGGAGCTGAATGACTATCTGTCATTCAGATATAATAAGATTAAATAACATTGAAAGTGTCCTAGAATGAGATTTAGATGAAGCTCTAACAGTGAATTACTTAAATTCAGTGAGCCTCAGTTTTATCATCTGAAAAAGAGGCTTATACCAGATGATTCCTTCCATTTCAAATTCCTGAGATTTGAATTTCTCACTTTCCACATGTAGTAGCTATGTGACCTTAAGCTTTAACGTCTATAATATCTGTATAATAGGGATATTTTCTCTAATTCTCTCTGTAAAATAAGGATATTCTGTCTTCTCTCTCTCTCTCTCTCTTCTCTCTCTCTCTCTCCTGCTCTCTCTCTCTCTCTCTCTCTCTCTCTCTCTCTCTCTCTCTCTCTCTCTCTCTCTCTCTCTCTCTCTCTCTTTCTGTCTCTCCCCCTCTCTCCCTCCTTTGTACTACCTATCTCACAAGGTTGCTCTGAGGAAAATACTTTGCAAACTGTAAAATATCATAAATCTCAGTCTGCCTGACATTGGACAATCTGTCTGCACTGCCTCCTCTTAATATTGCTAACTGTTCACATCACATCGATGCTCAGCCTTGTTTCTCTACTTAGGTTTTGTCTATGGAGACATTGTGCATTCTTTCCATTGCACTCAGGACTGTTATGAACTTACTTGTTCACATGTTTTGAGTGGTTGGCTGACATTTGGCACCACTATTTCCTTTGAGTAAATTACTTACCTTTGGAAACTCCTTCAAGTCAGACTCTGGCTCAAAATGTTATAGCACCAATTGGAAATAAAGGAAGCACTTAGAACATGTTCTCAATTTTAATTTAACTAGTTTCTTAGCTGTTCTCCATGTCTCTATGCACATATACTAATCAAATCTCTTCTCTCTCTCTCTCTCTCTCTCTCTCTCTCTCTCTCTCTCTCTCTCTCTCTCTCTCCAAATATATATAAATATAAACTAAATATAAATATATAACTATATGTAAACTAAATACAAATATTTAGTTTATATATATATATAGACATTTCCACATATATAAATGGAATATACTTATTTATTTACACATTGCTTTCTCCACAAGAATGTAAATTCTTTGAGGGCAGAAACTATGTTTTTGCTTTCCTTTGTAGGCCCAGCTTTTAGCCCAATGCCTAGCCCATATCAAATCCTTAAGAAATGCTTGTTGAAATTCCATCTTTACCCTCCACACCCTTATACAGGTCATCCTAGAAAGCACATCCTGCTTCTCTGCCTCTTGAAATCCTTTTGCTCCAATTAGACAGGACTCACATGACCCCTTCCTCATAAGGCCTTTCTGGATTCTTTCAATTTAGATCTGTGTTAACACATACTTTCTCTCTTAAAAATTATTCTGTTTTGTTGACACTGAATTTATTTAAGTTACGAGCACATTCTATGTAAACAATTAAATAGAATGTAATCTCTGAGGGCAAGAACTCTTAATCATATTAACCTAATATAAGCTGTGAAACTTTAGTCTGAGATCACTGACCTATACTCTTTAAATTTAGAGTTGGGGATGAATATGGAAGGAAATAATCTTGCAAAAGAGGGACTGATTAGCATTCCTCAGGGATGGCAAAATCGTGCCAAGCTTTCTGGCAGTGATGGGAGCTACAGGGAACTTTCATCTCCCCAAAGTCAGATTCTCACAATGGCTGAACAAGTTGTAGTTGTGTAATGTGACCCTAAGATTGTATGCTTCCCTTATTTTCAAGGAGCATCACGATACTTAGATGAAAAGGAAGGTAAGAGAATAAACATTTACTGGAGTTTACTATATCCTAGGCACTATGGTAAGCACTTTTTACAAATATTATCTTATTTTATGCTCACAACCACCCTGTGATATGGGTTCTATTCTTATCCTCATGTTGCAGTTGAGGAAACTGATGCAAATAGAGATTAAATCACTTGCCTGGGGTCACACAGCTAGTAAATGTTTGAGGTTAGATTTAAACTGAGGTGTTCTTGACTTGAGGGCCAGCATTCTATCCATTGTGCTCCCAGCTACCTCTGGGATTGGATATCATTTACAGCTGCATAAGGCTCACATCCTCCTCCTCATATTTCTTCAACCACGTATCAAAGAACAGAGTTATTGCCACTTATGGACAAAATCAAGTAACTCTTGGGCTTCCTGTGGTTCTATTAAGTGAGACAATGTTCCATTCCCTTGTATTTCTCCCTGCAAACCCAAGTTTAGGTAATGAAACCAATAAAGTACTGCCATAATCACCTTAAATCATTTTTTAGCAGTCTTCACTACCTGCTGATTTAAAAACGACTGCAATTTGGTAAGATAGATCAAGACAGCCCAGAGCTCAGATGATCCAATTCAATCAAAAGCCACGTCCTCTAAGACATGAGTGGAATACTTGTACACTGTGGCCAGATTAAAGAATCCTGTAGCTTTTATATAAGGATTCTGGGGCAGTTTATAGGAAATCTGTTTCAGTAAGTGCTTATGTGGGTCATATTTTCTGCTGTCTTGCACAACTCTGCCTTACCTTGGCCCCAAGGGGAAAAATGTAGTATTGTGAAGACTCTCAGATTCAAAGACGACTACTTTGTTTGAAGCTGGTTAAGCCTTTTATGACATGACCTTCTCTTGATTGTGTCCCTATTTCTGAATGTATACAGTAGTTCCTGAAAAGATTCTTGCCCCATCATTGCCTCACTCTGGTCTCAGTTGCTCTCCAGTACCATTTTTTTTTTACATTTAGTCTTGCATGTAAAAGCCATCCTGTTCCCCTATTAATTTTTCCTAAAAAGCAAATCTTTTACTATATGCAGTCCACCAGGACTCCAATAGACAAGGGAGCATCTTTCTTTTTGCTCCAGGTTTCTTCTATCACTCTGATGTTCAAAGCATGATAGGGTTATAGGTTTAGAATTAGAAGGGACCCAAGAAACCATTTCCTCTTCATTCTATTGATGGGGAACCTGAGGTTCAGAAGAGTTAACTGAGTTGCCCAAAGTCACACAGATAATGATAGATTTGGGATTTGAAGCCAGGTCCTTTGACAAAATCTAGATCTTTCCACTACACCATACTTCCTCCTTGAGTTTCCAAGTGAGGTTGCCATCTTATGAAAGTATTTCCTATTATGACCTTAGAAAAGGACTTCCCCTTAGGACTTTCCTATTAATAGAATGTTGCTGTGAATTACACCCAGGTCAGGAGAACAGGCTATGATTGAGGAGCCAAGGATAAAGGATGATACTCTTGGAGTTAAGGAAAAGCTAGAGAGGTCAACTAGTTTATTTTCCCATTCTCAATGACCACAATTTTATGGATGAGTGTTTCGCTGACTTATCCAAGCTCATACAGCTCATTAAAGAGTCGAAAGCATAGCATTACACAGACATTGTCTAAATTTTTCCAAACCAAGATGCCAAAGAAAACTAAGAGAAGATGGGTGGGAATTTAAATGGCCTTTTCATGGTCACAACCCAAAGCCATTTTGTCTAATGCCATTCTCTTCAGTAAAGCCAATTGCTGTTGCTCCTTTGGGGCACATATATAATTCCCTCATTAACATTAACACAAATTATATATATCCACTATGAAAGCATTTGTGTCTGAGCAACTTTTTACTGATATCATCTTTTGTTTAATCTTTTATGATCATGATGGTAAGGATAATGAATTTCCTAATTGATGTTAATACCTGATGGGTTGTAAACTTCTGAAAACAGGGGAACTGATCATAGAACTGTCTCATCCCAAATTATCCTGCTGTCCTTGGGCTGAGACATTTACTCCAGACTATGCATAATTCCTTTAAGCAGTTAGACTGGATTGTATTTTGTGAATGTCATCCAAATTGGTTTAGGGTTCCACCAAAAAGATTTGGTCCTGGGCTTTAAGTAGCCAAGATTTCTTGAAACTTCTAACTCTAACGCCAAGAAAGTTGTTCTATAATTCCCGAGTATAAAGAACTCCTCAACTGTCACTCCTTCTATAACAAATTCATTACAGTGTGAATTCTTGAAGATGGAGTGAAAGATCCTTATTTGTATTTTTCCTTTTTATTAATTTTATCAGATAAAATGAAATCAAAGGGCCTGTGTTATACTAAGAATTTGGTTTCAAGGCTCTCTATCTTTGCATAGTGTCTTAGCTGGACCTAGTACAGTAATTGCTTAGGCATGATCAGAGAAATCCAAGCATCCTAGGCAAAACCAAGTAAGTCAGTCAGAAGTAGGGGATCTGAACAAAGGTATATATGACTATGGGGTTGTTAATCTCAGGATAGGAATATAAGTACAAATTCAGAAACAAGATATGAAAGCTGGCTACCTAGAACCAAGGATAAAGAAAAAAAGATGGCTAAGAGTACTGTAAATGGGGTTCAAATACTCAATTAAAGTTCTGAGTTATAAATTCAGTCTGAAGCAGAGCAAAAGATTGACCAAAGTCCAAAGTGCAAGTAATAGGCAAGGGTCTGAGCAGGTAGATCATATTAGGGAAACTCAGCAGCAAGTGTCAAATACTCAGCCAGTGTAATAATGGACTCTTTCTTTGGGCAGGAAGTCAAGCTACTTAATGAGGTCAAGTTCACCTCTTCTGTTTTAACCAATATCTAAGACACTTCAAAATTCTGGATGCTATGCTCCATTTGTTAGTATTCAGTTAAGAGATGATCACCCAGATACAGATGGGCTGCTTCTGTTACCATGTTTAGCAATTCATCTCTTCCATCTGTTCAAAGGTATTCCTGGGAGCTAAATTGGGGGAAGTGCCACTTGATTACTTTTTTTTGATAATTGTTTTTTATTTTATTTTTTATTTATTTATTGAGCCAATTTAGAACATTATTCTTTGGTTACAAGAATCATATTGTTTCCCTCCCTCCCCTTGCTCCACCCTACCTGTAGCTGACAAGCAATTTTACTGGGTATTACATGTGTCCTTGATCAAAACCTATTTCCATGTTGTTGGTGTTTGCATTAGGATGTTCATTTAGAGACTACATCCCCAGCCATGTCCCCTCCACCCATGTAATCAAGCAGTTGTTTTTCTTCTGTGTTTCTACTCCCACAGTTTTTCTTCTGCATGTGGATGGTGTTCTTTCTTGTAGATCCCTTCAAGTTGTTCAGGATCACTGCATTTTCACTAATGGAGAAGTCCATTACATTCAATTGTGCCACAGTGCATCAGTCTCTGTGTACAATGTTCTGCTTCTGCTCCTCTCACTCTGCATCAATTCCTGGAGGTCATTCCAGTTCACCTGGATTTTCTTCAGTTTATTATTCCTTTGAGCACAATAGTATTCCATCACCAACAAATACCACACTTTGTTCTCATTTTCCAATTTTTTTTGCCACCAAAAAGAGCTCAGCTATGAATATTTTTGCAGGTCTTTTTCCTTATTATCTCTTCGAGGTACAAACCCAACAGTGCCATGGCTGGATCAAAGGGCAGACAGTCTTTTAGCGCCCTTTGGGCATAGTTCTAAATTGCCCTCCAGAATGGTTGGACCAATTCCCAACTCCACCAACAATGCATTAATTTCCCAACGTTGCCACATCCCCTCCAGCATTCATTACTTTCCTTGCTGTCATGTTAGCCAATCGACTAGGTGTGAAGTGATACCTCAGAGTTGTTTTGATTTGCATCTCTCTAATTATAAGAGATTTAGAACACTTTTTCATGTGCTTATTAATAATTTTGATTTCTTTAATTGAAAATTGCCTATTCATGTCCCTTGCCCATTTATCAATTGGAAAATGGCTTGATTTTTTGTACAATTGGTTTAGCCCTTTATAAATTTGAGTAATTAGGCCTTTGTCAGAGGTTTTTTTATGAAGATTGTTTCCCATTTGGTTGCTTCCCGTCTAATTTTGGTTACATTGGTTTTGTTTGTACAAAACTTTTTAATTTGTTATAATCAAAATTATTTATTTCACATTTTGTGATTTTTTCTAGCTCTTGCTTGGTTTTAAAGACTTTCCTTTCCCAAAGATCTGACATGTATACAATTCTGTGTTCACCTAATTTGCTTATAATTTCCTTCTTTATATTCAGATAATTCACCCATTATGAGTTTATCTTGTTGTAGGATGAGAGATGTTGATCCAAATCTAATCTCTCCCATACTGTCTTGCAATTTTCCTAGAAGTTTTGATGAAATATTGGGTTTTGGTCCCAAAAGCTGGGATCTTTGGGTTTATCATAAACTGTCTTGCTGAGGTCACTTACCCCAATTCTATTCCAATGGTCCTCCTCTGTCTCTTAGCCAGTACCAAATTGTTTTGATGACCACTGCTTTATAGTATAGTTTGAGAACTGGAACTGCAAGTGCTCCTTCCTTCGCATTTTTTTTTTTCATGATTTCCCTGGATATCCTTGATCTTTTGTTCTTCCAAATGAACTTTGTTATGTTTTTTTTTCTAATTCAGTAAAAAAGTTTTTTGGAAGTTCAATGGGTATGGCACTGAATAAGTAAATTAATTTGGGTAGGATTGTCATTTTTATTAGGTTAGCTCATCCTCTCCATGAGCATTTGATGTTTTCCCAATTGTTTAGATCTAGTTTTAATTGTATGGAGAGTGTTTTGTAGTTGTGTTCATATAGTTCCTGTGTTTGTCTTGGCAGATAGATACCCAAGTATTTTATATTGTCTAGGATGATTTTAAATGGAATTTCTTTTTCTAATTCTTGCTGCTGATATGTGTTGGAGATATATAGAAATACTGATGACTTATGTGGGTTTATATTGAATCCTGCAACTTTGCTAAAGTTGTTGATTATTTTGACTAGCTTTTTGGTTGATTCTCTAGGACTCTTTAAGTAGACCATCATATCATCCACAAAGAGTGATAACTTGGTCATCATTGCCTGTTTTAATACATTCAATTTCTTTTTCTTCTCTAATCACTACAGCTAGTGTTTCTAGTACAATGTTAAATAATAGAGGTGATAACGGGCATCGTTGTTTCACTCCTGATTGTATTGGGAAAGGCTTCTAGTTTCTCCCCATTGCAGATGATGTTTGTTGATAGTTTTAGATATATACTGTTTATTATTTTTAGAGAAGGCCCTTCTTTTCCTATGCTTTCTAGTGTTTTCAATAGGAATGGGTATTGTATTTTGTCAAAGGCTTTTTCTGCACCACAGATGCATAATCATGTGATTTTTGTCAGTTTACTTGTTAATATGGTCAATTATGTGGATGGTTTTCCTAATATTGAACTATACTTGCATTCCTGATATGAATCCTACCTGATCATAGTGAATGACCCTCATGATCACTTGCTGGAGTCTTTTTGCTAGTATCCTATTTAAGATTTTTGCATCTATATCCATTAAGAAGATTGGTCCATAGTTTTCTTTCTCTGTTTTTGACCTGCCTGGCTTTGGAATCAGTACCATATTTGTGTCATAAAAGGAATTTGGTAGAACTCCTTTGCTTATTCTGTCAAATAGTTTGTATAATACTGGGATTAGTTGTTCTTTGAATGTTTGATAGAATTCATTTGTGAATCCATCTGGACCTTGGGATTTTTTCTTAGGGGGTTCTTTGATGGCTTGTTCAATTTCTTTTTCTGATATGGGGTTGTTTAGGTAATGTATTTCTTCCTCTGGTAGTCTAGGCAATTAAAATTTTTGTAAATATTAGTCCATATCACCTACATTGCCATATTTATTGCCATATAATTGGGCATAATAGTTTTTAATGATTGCCTTAATTTCCTCTTCATTAGAGGTGAGGTCTCCCTTTTCATCTTGATACTGTCAATTTGGTTTTCATATTTGTCCCTTCTTTACTCTCTGCAGTTGCCTGCACTTTTGTTCCTCTCATTTTTTTTTTGGTTGAATCTGTTGGCTTTTCTATCAGCCTTTACCCTTGGAGCTTAGTTAGCAAATCTCTCACTGCGGTCTGTGGGGGAGGGGTGTTGGAGCTTGAGATTCCCTGCCCTCTGAAGGCTTTGATGGGATTAAGTCCAACTGGGTTGAGCTGGATATGCCCTGAGGCCAAAACTTCTGGAGGTGGGGGGTGGTGGGAAATATGGAATGTCTGAGCTGCTGCAACTAGGCTGCCCACTCTGTGCTCTGCATTTCTTCTCCAACTGCTTCCCCACTGCCTGTGTTCTATGCTCTGAGCCTGGCACAGCTTTGCCCATAAGGTACTCCCTCCAGACCAGCACCCTTGCCCACCCAGAGATTATAGTTGACCTAGAGGCTTAGTGCTCTAGGTGGGGGGTGGGGTGCTGGAACCTTCCTTCTTCCTTCCCCTTAAACTCGAATGTTTTTCGAATTCAGGCTTTTGTGAGTGTACCTTTTAAGTTGAGCCCTGCAGGAGGGTTCCTTGGCTCTGTCTTGTTGTTAGGTTTGATTTTCAGACCCCTAGGAGCATTTAGTTTGTAATCCGTAAGGAAGGTTTTTCAGAGGTCTGAAATTTTGCTGCCTCTATGCTGCCATCTTGACTCTGCCTCCCACCTGATTATTAGAATCACCATAGTTGGGCTCATTTGGAATCTATAAAAGCTCTGATAATTAGCCATTGGGAAATATGGACAGTTTAACTTTCTCCAGAACTTCTTTTCCTTTTGTACACAACCCTCCCAGACAACAATTCACAATTCGTCACCCCACCCCAGCCCCTAGTTTTCCCAAAGAGTTTAGCCAATCAATGGCTAACCTTTATTTTAAGCATCCACTATGTGCCAGACACTGCATGGAAAACATTTGTCCTTGACCTCCAAGAGCTTGCAGTCTAATGAGGGAGATAACATGTAAATAAATAGATACAATAAATGACAAATAGGAAATACTTTATAGAGGGAAGCAACTAAAATTAAGAGACGTTCAGGAAGTTTAGGACAAAAAAGACCATACAAAGTATTCTTTGGGTAAAAAGATGCCCTTGTACAATGTTCCTAATTTATAACTTAGTGTTTATGCCTGTATGTTTAAAATAGACAACTTGTAATAAGAATCAAAGCCTAAAAAGGTGCCCACTTGTGATGCAAGCGATGCTTGAGTTTCAGGTATAAACAGATACCCAACCTTTGTAGGTATATATAGAGGGACAGGAAGGATGTTCTTGGGTTTTATATGTTTTTGCCTATGAGGATGTGATAAGTTAAGAAGAAAAGTGGAACCGTAATCAAGGTTATATACTTTCAACAAAGGGCAAAGAACCTCCCATAGAAGCATGACTCATCTGCCAATAACAATGAGCACATTGGATTCCTAATCTGTAACCAGATCAAATCATTTACTTTGGGTTACAGATGTCAAATGTGCTGTACCTTTAACACTGAATCTAGGCACATAATTTTATATTTCCAATAGTCAGTATGAAGGTTCTTGAATCTGACCTGCAAATTCACGACTAACAAACACTAGAAAGAATCATGTTTTGTTAAGAGATGTGGCATTTTTCTTTTTTCACTTTAGAAAACAATTTGTAGGACTGCAGTTACTTCATGATGACTTGAGGAACTCATCCCTTGAGGGTGCTTTGAGGACTTGGTTACAATCTTCTTCAGTCATATCTAGAATGCTCTAGGTGAACATAGGATCTTTGGCATGTTTGCAAATTGCAAAGGCAACAAATATTGAATTATACTGAATCAATCAAATCTCTAATTTAGTTGGGAGCACAAAGCTTACAGCCTAATTACTTTGTTTTCAGATAAATAACTGACTTAGTTACATGCAGTTTGACACAGTAGAATGCATTTTTTAAAAGGCTCATAGGCCCTTAATGGCAATTTTTCTGACCAAATGAAAATGTAAAATAGCATAAATAACAAAACTGAAGGAACAAAGATTGGCTTTATTAAAATTGAATTCTAAGATCAATCCTCAGTCATGATACTGTGGTGAAACAGATGCCACCCACCTCAGAGAGTACTTTCCACAGTATAATGTGGTGACATCTCATTTATTTTTGAATTGCTCTTCCATTGATCAGATGGTACAGGAAGCAAGTATTTGTCCTTTATCTTTGAGAGCTAACAACAGCCAAGTTCCCTTCCTTGGTGTGATATTCACTTTACATTTCCTTTTCTCCTCTCCACAAAGAAAATACAACATGAACCTATCTTCTAGACTTCACTTGAGTTGGAATATTTCCATTCAATAGGTCAGGCAAATTCCTTTAAAATGAGGCTCCCAGAAGGAAGTTCTAGAGGTAGTTTTAGAGGTAGGAATTTGTTCCCTAATCTGTGATATCCCTGAGTAGGGGAGGAGGAAAAAGTTGCTCATCTGTAAAGTGATGAATTAAATCTTGATTCTTAAAGAGAGTTTACATATTGGCTCTGCTACTTTCTACCAGTGTGGCCTTGGACAGGTCACTCAACAACCACTTTGGACCTCAGTTTTCTCATCTGGAAAATGAGAGGGATAGATGAGATAACCTCCATAGTACTTCCCGGATCCAATTACTATGAATTTATTGAAAAAATCTATTGATACATAATTATGATAGGGTCAGGGTTTCCAAAGGCATATTCCCAATGCGATGAAGAACATTTAGGTTATTTCAAGCCTGGAGAAGAATGTATAGATGGATGGTGAAAATAAAATGATTCTGAAGGAACCATATTGAGCTCTGGTAAATGAGAATTAATTTTCTGTGAAACCTCTAAGTGGGCAAGGAGAAATGATTCATCAAAGGAAGATTTGGTATATATTTGCCCACACAGATACAAGCAACTGTTATATCATATAATACGGACTCTATGACATTATGGGTTTAGGGACAGACAAGGGAAAACCCTAATAAGAAACAGAAGGCACTGTCCAAGAAATCTAGCAATCAATCTGTCTTATATGCATGAGTTCCTGCCAAGTCAGTGATTAAAATGTGTTACTAATGAAATATAAAACATAAATGCATCAGAGCCAATCCATTGCAAATAAGCAAGATGGCATTTGGAAGACACTTTCCAGTCATTTGTTTAATTTCTTTACATCATTTCCTTTCCCTTTTGGGTTTGCTTTTGAGTTGGACTTCAGGTATAAATGAGTAACCAACTAATCACAAAACTAATGATGACAAGGCTAATAATTATGCTGCTAATAGTGACAGTGCTAATTAAGATAATGCTTATAACAACAAAGTCTCCTCTAGGACTTGACTATTAATCTTTGAAAGCTATGAGAAAATTCTGAACACATCCATGGGTAAGTCAAGTGTGAAAAGCACAAAGAACAATGTTGGATATTTTTCCTTCACTCCAGGTGTGTCTTTAAGGGACAAAAACAATCCCAGACTGAGGCCAATTCTAAGATATAAGACAAAAAATAACTGAGGCAGAGGTCAAGAAAAACAGAAACTGCCCAAATTTGAAGCATCATTCTCCCCATGTGAAGCTGAGAGGGTTCTATATCCCCTGGCTGGGGGCATCAATCCACCTATAGGATCCCCTCCAAGGATTCTGATTCCAAAATTCTATGTTCATGTTCTGCAGGGGCATACGGATATACATTAGACTTTGCCGAGATAAAAGTTTAGCTTTTGAAGTCCTTTAGAACGAAGTCCTAAACTATCTTTGCAACCTCTTTGGACATTACTATCCCTCCTATATTCTGGGATCTTGTCTTTCTCTGTTCCTAATAGAAGGCCAGAGATGTGCTCTGGTTCTTGAGATCCATCTGTTAAACTAAATTTTCAGCATGAGTCCTTACACTTCTGAAATCTGCAAATGCTTTATATCAGGGATTTACTGATAATTTTATTGATTGTCTAGATTTTGAAAAGTGATTTAGAAAATTATTGTAATGCAGATTAAATTTAAGAGTATCTTGTGGGATACTGTTTTTTTTTGTTTGTTTGTTTGTTTGTTTCAAGGAGCCAGTTATTAAGCATTTACCAGTAGATCCTAGACCTAAACTGATATTGCCTATTGGCACCCCCTATCTACAATCTAGCCTCTTTATTTTCTTTTATAGTTACTCCCAGGTAATTCTCTATAACTTCACAAAAGATATATAGGTATCAGAGATCCATGATGAATGAAATACAAAGCCCACAGAACTTCTTCCATTGAATGTATAAGCCATTTTGTTGTTCAAAACTCACTTAAGTCTAATACCAAGGCATAATAGTAATTTAAATGAAATGAACAATCAATATACAATCAATGAACATGAAGGAAGTGATTGAGATGGGTGAGGGCTATTTAGGAATGGGTTTAGTGGTACAGATTTTCAGTTCATCTTCTTTTCCCATGAAACTTTCTCTGAAAGAATCCTAGATTATTCAACTCAAACCACTTCTAAGTTAGTTGCCTTGAAAAAAAGAAAAAAAAAACAGGCCGAAGCCAAGTTTGGGTATGAACGGAACTTCAAAATAACTCACTGAGATGGAGGAAAAAATAACAACTAGTTACTGTTTTTTAGTCTGGGTTAGCTGAACAACCAGGTTTGGAATTTGGAAGACCAATGAACTGACATAATGACATATATTGAGAATGTTGGGTCTTGGCCCTGGTAGGCCAGTTCTTTGGTTAAAATCCCTCCTCTCTTTGAACTCCTATGGAAACACCAAGTTTTGCCATGAAAGTCTAGCTTTTTGTCTTACCTGTCCAGCAAAAAGCCCACAGACACCAATGATGCAGAGAATATTGAAGACAGCTGAGCCAACGATAGTTCCAACACCCACATCCCCTTTTGTGATGAAAACACCTGAAAAACAAAGTCCAAGTCCTTCAGTTGTCTTATTGGACTTCATAGATTGACCCCCTTAGGGATATAAAACTGCATTCCTTTTGACCCAGAAATATCATTAATAACTCTGTACCCCAAAAAAATTAAATTAGGGGGAAAGGGTCTACTTGTCCAAAAATATTTACATCCTCTGTTTTCTGTAAAGGCAAAGAATTGGAAATTGAAGGAATGCCCATCAAATGAGGAATGGTTGAATAAAAATTGTGCTACATGATAGTGATAGAATACTACAAGAAATAAGCTAGATGGTTTCAGAAAAACCTTGGAAGATTTATATGAACTGATGCAAAGTTAAATGAGAAGAACCAGAACATTGTGCATAATAATAGTCATATGGTAATGATGATTAACTATGAAGGACTTGGCTACTCTGATCAAGACAATGATATAGAAATTCCAAAGGACTTGTGATGAAAAATGCTATCCACCTCTGAGGAGAGAATTGATGAACTCCTAATGCAGATTGAATCACAATTTTTAATTTTTTCTTTCTCTCTTTTAATCTGTGGAATTTTTGCAACATGGCTAATGTGCAAATATGTTTTGCATGACACTATATGTATGACAGATGTGATAGATATCATGATTGTTTTCTCAAGGAGAGGGAGGGGTGGGAGAGAATTTGGAAGTCAGTATTTTAGAAAATAAAAATGAAAAAATTTCACATGTAATTGGGAAATATTTCATGAAATAAATAAAAATATATTGAAGAAAATGCTAAAAATTCCTTTATGTAGATCATCTTAATTCCCAAATTCAAAATTTTGATACATCTTTGGCATTTATAAAAAATATACATGACTTAGGGGGATATGCTAGAGAAGTTTCTCTTAAGCAGCAAAGCAGAATCACTCAACAGAATCATCAATACTCTTTAGGAGGTGAAGTCAAATAATATTAACTTAAATTCATGAACTTAAAAAATGCAAACAGAAAGGGGAGCTGGCTCCCTACTTATCATGGGTTGGTGAATTATGCAACTACTGTTACTTTTCTATAACCATCTAGTTATCTGAAACAATGACTTAGAAGAGGCAGTGTACTGTAATAAATGGCAGGTTGGTCTTGCAATTAGGAGATTTGGGTTCAAATTTTGCCCCTTACATATTATAGTTGTGGGATCTCAGGCTTATTACATAATCTCTAAGTGCTTCATGCAATGATCTAGGATTATAAACTATAGAAGTTACTGATTTGCTTTTGTTTCACATCTGGAGGTATTGCAATTATAGGTCCAGACCAAAAAAAAAAAAGTAATTACCTATAACAGATGTAAATAACTCAGGAGCAGAGCTTCCAGCTGCCATGAAAGTGGCTCCAGCCACATCTTCACTGAGATGGAGGCGCTACAGAGGGACACAAGAAAAAACAGATGTTAGTTCCCAATTATTAGGACAAGAGATAGAAAAAGTGGGCAATCAGCTAGAGTGAAACACACAAAGGAACATTTTAAAGTATTATTCTTTATAAACACATTTTTTCTAAGTTTCTACATTTTTCATAATTTCATGCCATTGCAAAATAATTTAACATTAAGTTTCAGGGAGGTAGGAAGAAGATGAGAAATGAGAATTGGATTGAGGACCTCAGAATAATTCAACAAACAAAAAAGGAAACAATATCCAGAAACATATGACGGAAAGAGAGAAGATAGGTTGGGGAAAACATGTAGGGAGGTATCTAATTAAAAAAGAATTGGTTTGTTACTCAATATTATTCATTGGAAGAATGTGTCCTGACTCTTTCACTGGAAAACATAAAAGGATAATGATATAACCCTGAAATAAACTGGGAGGTGTGGTGTGTGACAGAGGAGGAAATATAGAAACCAACATTAAAAGAACTACACACAAGTTAGGGGGACTATTGGTAGCTAGGTGACCCAGTAGAGTGCTAGACTTGAGATCAGGAAGATTTTAGTTCCAATCAACAATTCTTCCATTTTTATGACCCATTATACAGATTTTTACCATCCTTCCCCACACTTCTTGGAAATAATATAAATAAGAAAAATTTTCCAAAAGGAAGAGACCCAGAAGTAACATCTGGATCTTATTTTCAGACAAACCAATCCTTGTCTTTGTGATTTTCTTGGGAAGAGCCAGAGTTGAAGCGACAAACTTTTAATAACTCCCAACAAGAGTTTGAATTATAAGATAGGTGCTTTCCTTTCCCTCATCCTGGTCAATCCCTCAGGAAGAATGGCCTAGGCCTCTCAGCTGAACCCTTTGCCCCTTAGTTTGGACACCAAACTCTGAGCTATGATGACCTACTGAGGGTGAAGAGACAATGAATAATAAAATCAGAAGCAAACTGTTATGGAGTTAGCTCTAATCACTTGAGAGAGATTGTTACATTTTCAAAGTTAGCACTTCAAAAATCAGCAGAAAAATCCCAACAAATCAGGGTTTGATTTTTTGTTTTATTGATTGTCAACTTAAGAAAGTGTTAATAATAGAAATGAAACTTAAAAGTATGTGATTATGCTTTTTTATTTCTTTTCAGGAAAACCCAATTTTTAAGCATTTACCAGGACACCCCAGATAGGAGTCTGTGTGGGGGTCAAGCTTTGTTTGAAAACTTTTCAATTAAAACCTCAAATAACCTGTGAATAAGCCAGCAGCTTGATTGGAGGCTCAGTATCTCCCCAGGTCTTACTTATAGTTCAGGAGACAGCACTCCCCAAGCCCTCAGCAGAGCAACTCCTTCATGAGATACCCTAAAGCTTATTTTTTTTAATGCCAAAAGATTCTTCCATCTTGGGCAGGGAAGTACTTAACTGAATAAATGTTTATTAAGCATTCCCTACATGAGAGTCACTATGATAGACACTAGGGATTTTAAGACAAAACAAAAACTTGGTTTTACCTTAGGGGAGCTTACATTCTACTGGAAAGTTTACAAGTACACAAATATACACAGGAGGACATGAGCAGGAGCAACTAGTAGGATCAGAAGTACCATATTCTTTTGAAGAAGGTGGCATCTGAATCCTGCTTTGAAGAAATCTAGATGGTTAATAGAGATTTGTTAAGCACACAATATTGCTAAACACAGAAGCACAGAAGATACAGCAAAGGGAAAAAATAATTCTTGCCTTCAGGGAGTTTGCAGTCTAATGGGGGAGACAACATGCAAAGAGTTGTACAGACAAGATATATGCAATATAAAATAGCGGTGTTACAAATGAAGACAATGCAGAGAAGGAATGAGATCTAAAGGCAAGGGAAAGTCTCTGACAAAAAGTGAGATTTGAACCAAGTCTTGAAGGAAGACAAGGAAGCCAGGAAGTAGAAGTGGGGAAGAAGAATGCTCCAAGCATGGAGAACAGCCAGGGAAAAGACATGAATTCAGATATTTTGTGATAAAACAAATCATCTGTGAGACAAGGAGACATAATGCCTCTGGTGGATATTCACACATCACATTTTTAATGTTATCCAGTGTTTACAAATGACCTGTCCTGGCTTTGACTACTAAGCCCATTGCAGATAAATGGAAACCAGTACTTGGTTGGGCTCACTGCTACTGACAATACCTTCCAGGAACTGGAAATGGAAAGATGTATCATTGAGCTCAGCACATACACATCTGAGGAGTGGACTCAACTTTTCATCCATGGGCACAATATTGTACTATGCTGTCTGCTCTTACTGACTTAAGTTCCAATCCTCCACTAAACTAGGGTGCTGGTAAATGCTGATCTTGTCCTCTGGAAGTATTCCAATGCTGCCAAAGGATGCCAAAAGATATCCACACACTGATGTCTACTTTTTGAAAGTAGAACTGGAGAACAAACCAAGGAAACTTTGGAAATGGAGAGTGTGGAGACACCCTCTCTGGACTATACTTCTTTCTTCATCAGGTCCTGACAGAATGCACTCCAAAACAAATTGGGTGTCTGAGTGATACAGTACAACAAATTACCTGGTATCAACCAGCTCAGTGCCACAGTCTATGTTTTCCAGCTAAAACTAAGTGTTAACTGAAAACCACTGCTGATTAGGAAGAAAAGCCATATGGAGAATGCTTGTTAAGACATTTGCTTTAGCTGGAGGACATATAATTTCTCCCATTTGATCCATAAATAAATACAGCAAACAGCCAATCCTGGAACAGAAGCAACCCACTGACAATGAGTAAATATCAAATTTCCAACAAGGGAATTTTAGACACCTGGAAGCCATGAGGTTCTTTCCACAAGCTGACCTACTCCCTGGTTGTATTTCATTTCTCCACCATCAAGGGGTAATGTGTCTAGTGGACAAACCAATGAAAATACCATATTGATCACAATTAAGCAGTGATCTTTGACTAGACTTGGGTATTGGCATAACTGAGTTTTTGCAGCTGATTGAACATGTGCATCATGTAATGGAAATAGGAGTTCTTCATAGTCTAAGTTGGAGGTCAGAATTCTATAAGACCAAAGGGCATGGCTGTGGGAAGTGGGATGAAATCACCTGGGTTTTAGCCCAGAGGAGACTACATAGGGTGAATAATCTTACAGGGGCAAACTAAATATTGCTTATAAGGGTTGGGCAAACTTTTTCATCTTACATTTTTTTCAAGCTCAGTTTGTCAGCTCTAAAAGAGCTTACCAATCACTAATTAAATTAATTACAGTCAAACAATGCCACTCTCCTGCTCAAAAACCTTCCCCATCGACATCCCTATGGAACCATGTGATCAAACAGTTGTTTTTCTTCTGTGTTTCTACTCCCACAGTTCTTTCTCTGGATGTGGATAGACTATCAGCTTCTTGAGGAGATCATTCCTAGATCTCTTTACTTCTTACTATATCTTGCACATAACAAGTGTTTAATAACTATCTCAATAATGGACAGTTTGAGGGTTCATATTTCTAAATCTTTCTATTTACTTCCTTCTTCTGAACTTTCTGATTTTCTTTTTCTTCTTCCCACCCATTTCCCCTGATATTAACTTTTCTGTATCAAATGTTGTAAGTTTTTAGTTGCTAACATTTTGCTTTGATGAAGTGTTGATACTACCCCTCTCAACAATGCAACTATCCCCAAATTGTAAATTGTCTTCTTCCTAGCTGCCCAAGGTTGACCCTCCTGCATGGGCTATGAATGCCAGGAAATATGAGATATGAAATTGCCAAAGAAGAAGGAATGTATAGTTCTAGTTGGAAAAGCCCTCCTAGGCAGCTACAAGTTTTCCTCTCTTCCAAAACCTATAATCTTGAGAGAAAATGTAACTATAGATGAAAACTGGCCCCACATTTCAGGAAAAATATAAACATATATACATATATGCAGAAGTAAACTTCTTTCACTACCACACACAAATTCATATGTCTAATGTTTCTTAAACTATCCTAACAGGTCAGAGAAGTCACAGCAGTTCTCCTTAGAATGGAACCCCCCCAAAAAAACCCAAACCCCCAAACAGACAATAAAAAAGCATTGTTGTAATCATTTTTATATACATTTTTTTATATCAGGGGAAGAGGGAACAAAGTGCCTGGGAAAACATAACTACAACTGATTCTTTTTGTTCTCTATTCTTTCCTTTCTCCAACCTACTCATTTTTTGGCAGAGGGTCATGATAAACAGGGTAAGTCTCATGTGGGCTTTATGGTGTTTGAGGCCCTCTGTTACTCTCTTTCTATTTTTATCTCCTCTTTTTTCAATGCTTCTTCTCTACCAGATGCCCAGTTATCTTAAACTGCCCACCTCAGATACAATTCACTAGAAAAAAATTGATATATAAATTCACATTAAAACATTAGGTATCCCTTTCCAAACTATCTTCATTTCAAAAGATAATAGCAGTGGCTCAGTGGATAGAGCAAGCACCAGGTCTGGAGACAAGAAGATCTTGGGTTCAAAGTTGGCCTCAGATGCTCCCTATATGTATGGCCCTAGACAACTCACTTAACCCTTATCACTTAGCCCTTACTGCTCTTCTACCTTGGAACTGATAGTATTGATTTTAAGACAGTAGGTAAGGATTAAAAAAAGATAATGGTGAGGGGAATGATATTGACCACAAAAGGATTAAATTATTTTGAAGACACTTTTGAGCATCATCAGTCTCCAGATCATTTATATGAAGACCATCTCATGCACAAAATATGTTCCTTTCTGCTGAGGGGTTCTATCTGCAAAATGGTACCCCAAATGGTGTGGATACCATCCCTCTTTAAGGGAGGCATTGTAGACAGAGAGCTGATCATGGAATCACATCCATGAGTTTGAATCCTCAATCTATCCCTTAAATACCTGTGAGACCCAAGCTTGGAATTGACTCCCTCTTTACCCCCAGCTTGCAGAACCTCAAATTTCAATCCAAGCTAAGCATCAGGAGCCACCTTGTTCATAAGGCTTTTCAGGACTCTTTCCCTGTCCTCCCAACTCCAAGCTGCTAGCACTTCTTCAAAATCACTTTGTGTCTATTTAATATATATCTATACATGTATATGTTATCTTCCTTGGTTGCTTTTGGTCATGTATCTCCAGTTATTCACAGAATGCCTGACATATCACAGACCCTTAATAAGTGATTCTTGATTGCTTAAATTCACAATGTCTTTTGTCTTGTTTTCTGTAGAGTAACAATATCATTTATATAGCATTTTAAGGTTTGCAAAGAGCTTCTCATTTATTATCTTGTTTGATTCCTACAAAAACTGTGATGTAGATGCCATTGTTGTGCCATTTTTTACAGATGAGGAAACTGAAGCTGAGCTCAAGAAAATGATTTTCTCAGGGTTCCACAGCTAATTAAATGTCAGAAATAGGATTTGAATTCAGGTCTTCCTGATTACCAGTCCAGCCCTACTATCCATTGAGCCACCTAGCTATTCCACTGGTTCAGCTCTAGATATATAACCCTCTTACTTTTTTGTGGTTGTTCAATTGTTTCAATTATATATATGACTCTTCTTGATCCCAGTTGGGATTTTTTGGTAAAGATCCTTGAGTTGTTTGCCATTTCCTTCCCCAGATAATTTTAAATATGAGGAAACTGAGGCAGACAGAGTTAAGTGACTTGCCAAGGGTTATCCAGCATGTCTGAGGTCAGATTTGAACTCAGGAAGATGAGTCTTCCTGCCACCACGTCCAGCAGTCTACCCAATATAACATCTAGCTGTCCCTTCTCACCTCTGCATAGACCAATGCCAACAATCCTGCAATTCTTTATATGAATTTATATGAATTCTATTATTATTGTTGTTACTTCAGAGAGACAGCAGGTTATCTACTATGGTAGAGAGAGGGTTGCCCTTGGAGTCAGGGATACCTGTGTTTAAGTCCAACCTCCAACAAATACTGATTATTTGACCCAAGGCAAATCAATTATCCTCTGCTTTATTATTATAGTCTGAGACTATAAATTACAAACAACTTGCCAATATGGGCTTACGTGTGAGATTCTCATATTAAGAGCTCCCTATAATGATTAAATTAGGTTTCTGAAGCCAGGTTCCAGATTAGTACTTCAAAGACCTGTCATTTAGCTTTGTTGAGTATTCCTTCTATAGACCCAGCTCACAATCTTGTTATTAGATGGTCTTTTAGAACTGCTAAAGCATTAATTATCCTACAGTCTTCCTGGTAATGAGCCTCTCCAAATTATCTAGGTTGGCTCCTAGACATACACATATACAGTTAATCATCTTATACCTCTTAGAAGGCTTTGTAGTGGGCATCTACCAGAACTTGAGCTCTAAAGACATAGTGTTCAATGACTCAGGGTCATTTTCCTTCTTCAATGAGTCATTGGAGTAGGAAATGATGTAGGATTATTAGTAATATCAGGGCAGCTAGGTGGTTTGGTGGATAGAGAATAGAGCCTAGAATCAAGAAGACCTGAGTTCAAATCCAGACTCAGACACTAGCTGTGTGACCCTGGGCAAGTCACTTAACACTGTCTGCCTCATTTTCCTCATATGTAAAATTAGGCTGGAGAAAGAAATAGCAAACCACTCTAGAATCTATACCAAGAAAATACCAAATAAGGTTAAGAAGAGTCAGATACAACTAAGATGACTAAACAACCAAATTAATACTATCAGTTAATGATGCAGCAAATCAAACACTGGATATGGAGTCAGATTGACATGAGTTCAAATCTGGCCTCAGACACTTATTAACTAAGTTTCCCTAGGCAAGGTAACTAACCTTAGTATTCTCATCTATAAAATGAGGATAATGACAACACCTAACTCTCAGGTTTGTTGTGAAGGAAAATTGAGATGCTATTTGTGAAGTGCTTTCCAAACCTTAAAGAGCTATATAAATGCTTCTATTTATTATTATATCAACAATAAAGCTTTTTTAAAAGGCCCAGCTAGATTTTAAACAATAAGCTAGGTTGGTTGGTTTGTTTTAACATCCTTACTCTCTGGGAGATCCACATTTTAGAGGAACCACAGAAGGAGCTCCATATTGGAGGAATGGGAAAAAGAAATTCCTTTTCCCAACTGGGATTCTGAATTTTTAAAAAAATGCTAGAGAGCTTCCAGATAAAGGGAATTGAATTTCAAAATGTATAAGGGAGATGAAAGAGAAAACAGAATGAAAGAGTTGCAGATATGTTGAATATTTTTTGATTAAAGTGATTTAACTTGATATTCAGTATCCTTCTTATTGTGATGACTTCTAACATCATCTCTTTCCAGGTCTTTATCCCCAACTCTTTCATCTTATCTTTTTTCTGGCTTCTGCTTTGAGGATGATATATACATACAGAGAGAAAAAGAGTGAGAGAAACCTGTGTCTGAAAGTTTCAGACTGTAAGGATCTGTATAAAGCTACAAAAGGCAGTTACAGGAGGAGGAAAAGGAGGGCAAGCAAGAGTAAATGGAAATGGGGAAAAGGATTATAATGTATTGCTTTGTAGCCATGAAAATGGTAAACCTAGTTTTATAGTAGTTTCATCCTATTTTGGGGGCCAATTCCTCTTTTGATTGAGGCTTTCCTAGTCACATGCAAAGGCCCAAATTAAGTGATCCAGAAGCAGTTAAGTTCCATTTCAAGAGGCCTTATCATTAGAAGTCTGAGGAAAAACAGTTAAGTAAATGACTCAATTACCCAGGCAAAAAATAGAAAATAAAAAGAGATAGAGAAAAAAGAAAAACTGAGAAAGAAAAAGAGACAGAAAGAGAGCGAGAGTGAGAGAGAGAGAGAGAGAGAGAGACATACTTACTTCACAAATCTTTTCCAAGGAGGGAACAAAGAAGTCATCACACACGATGGCCAAAGCATAGAACATGTACATAGCCTGAAAGAGAAGAGAAAATACTCAGGACCATGGACATAAAAAAAAATAGTAACAGCTGCCATTTAACCAGTGCTTGAGTTTACAGAATGCTTTATGTATATTATCTTCTTTCATCCTCACTATAGCCAGTGAGGTAGGTTCAATTATTATACCCATTTTACAGATTAATCAATCAATTAACAAACATTCATTAAGCACCTATTACATGCCAGGAACTGTTTTGTGTTCTGAGGATTCAAATGCTCTTTGTCCTCTGTTTTCAAAGAAGATCAATGATATCATGAGAGTGGTGCTTTGATTTGTGCACAAGTTAGATTTGAGTGATGTAGAGTTGCCCAAAGAAGTCAGATTCACTCTCTGTTCCAGTCATCGAAGCAAGATGAAAGTCATGACTTTTATTGATGGTCTGGGATACAGTGGGTGACCTTGGCATCTTCCATTTCTAACCAAGCTTTAGGGCCCCACAGAGCCTGCTTCAGCTTTCATGGCTGTTGGAACAAATTGTCTTCATTGGCCCATTATTGAGAAGATAGACATTCTATTAATTCACTGATGGAGTTAGAGTCTATTACTTACCTTCAACCTGATTTAGTCCATCTTTAAGATAGTTTTACCTAATTGTGGCCACTGCACATAATATAGTTTCTTGGAGATTCCATAACAAAGTACAAAATAGTTGATGCTCTCATAGAATTTACATTCTAATGAGGGAGATAACAATATGCCCAGGTACATATAAACACATGCAGAATAAATATAGAAATAATAAAATATAAAATAAATATAGAAAAATAAAAATATAGCACAAAGAAAAAATATAAGATCATTAGGGAGGGCCTAAACAGTTGAGGTGGGATCAGGAACGGCTTTATAGTTCTTTAGTTATGTCTTAAAGAAAGTGATTTCTATGAGGCAGAGATGAGGAGAGGGTACAGATCAGGAAACCGAGGATTAGAGAGGTTAAATGACTTGCTTAGAACTACACCAGGAGTGGGAATGGGAGGCAGGATTCTTATTAAGATCTTCTTAGCTTTAAGTCCTACAATCTAGACATTACAAGTAGGCTACCTAAAGACAACAATGGAAATAAAGGGCTCAGGTTTTCAGCTTTGGGAAAGATTGTTAGGTAGAAGTAATGTTTTTGTTAAAGCAAGTGTAACTAAAGTCATAGCAAACAATCCAGATTGGTTCAATAACACATTTGGTTACTGTTAGGTAACAATTTCTCTTAAGGTCTCCTTTGACTCTTTAGACCGAAGTAAAGTAATAATGATGGGATGCCAAAATGAATTCTTGCTTTTGAGATTATAGGAAGTAAGGCTTCCCCTATGAAATTCAAACATGGCAGCCACCAGTGATACTTCTTCAAGGTTTCAAGGGACAGGGGGAAAAATTCCACAAAAGTAAATAATTATCTTACTTATTTTTCCTCTATTATATATAATGTTTGACTTGAAAAAAGTTTGGGGGAGTATAAACAATGATCCTTACACTTGAAAGTTTGAGGAGGGGACATATTATAACATATACTTGTCTACAAATTAGTTGGGGGCAATGAGGTGGCACAGTAGATAGAACTCTGGGCCTAGAATCAGGAGGACCTTAAGTTCAAATCTGACCCCAGACACTTATGAGCTGTGTGGTCCTAGGCAAATCACTTTACCCTTTTTGGCTCAGTTTCCTCATCTATGAAATGAGCTAGAGAAGGAAACAGTGAACCACTCTAGTATCTGTGCCAAAAGGGATCATTGGAGGGTTAGATATGACTGAAAGGACTAAACAACAAATTAGTTAAATGAGTCACAGGTGAGTTAAAAGTACTATGCCTGGGGAGAAATAGGTGGCTCAGTGAGAACCAGACCTATAGACAGGACGTCCTGGGTTCAAATCTGGTCTGAGACACATCCTGAGCAAGTCACTTAACCCCCATTGCCTAACCCTTACTACTTTTCTGCTTTAGAACCAATACACAGTATTTATTCTAAGAGGAAGGTAAGGTATTTCTCTTTCTTTCTTTATTCTAAGAGGAAGGTAAGGTATTTCTCTTTCTTTCTTTTTTCTTTCTTTTTTCTTTCCTTCTTTCTTTCCTTCTTTCTTTCCTTCTTTCCTTCTTTCCTTCTTTCCTTCTTTCCTTCTTTCCTTCTTTCTTTCTTTCTTCCTTCCTTCCTTCCTTCCTTCCTTCCTTCCTTCCTTCCTTCCTTCCTTCCTTCCTTCCTTCCTTCCTTCCTTCCTTCCTTCCTTCCTTCCTTCCTTCCTTCCTTCCTTCCTTCCTTCCTTTCTTTCTTTCTTTCTTTCTTTCTTTCTTTCTTTCTTTCTTTCTTTCTTTCTTCCTTCCTTCCTTCCTTCCTTCCTTCCTTCCTTCCTTCCTTCCTTCCTTCCTTCCTTCTTTCTTTCCTTCTTTCTTTCCACTGGATTCAGAGGATTCAAATCCTGGCTCTTTTACTTAAACAGCAATATGCCTATCTTTCCTGTCTATAATTGCCCAGAGGGGGAGACCGGAATACTTATATTCCTTTTGTAAACTGCATTCAAATTACCCTTCCATGTGTAAAAGAAAGAAATACACTGAAATGTGACTCCATTACAGCGAGGAAATAACCTCCCTTTTGGACAGTTTTGCTCACAAGAACTCTATTTAATTAACTGCTCTGTCCAGTCACCAAAGTTCCTCACTTTGTAGTCATCCTTATCTTTTCTATCTCTTTCTTCTAACCAACTGCCAAATTCTGTCACTTCTACCTTCCCAACATCTCTTACCACCTTCCCTTTCTTTTTACTTACTGAGCATCAAAGCTAGATCAGGACCTTATCTACCTCCTACCTGAATTACCACACTAATTTTTAGTTGGTCTCCTTAGTTCCTGCATCATGCCATTATTCATACAGCTACCAGATGAATATTGCTAAAACACAGTGCTAGTCTAGTCACTGCCCTGTGTAAAAACTCAGTAGCTCCGTACTGCCTCTAGGCTAAAATGCAAAATCATGAGCCTGGTTTTAGAACTCTGTACAGTGTGGCTTCCAGCTATCTTTTATGTTACTCTGGTTCATAAACTGTGTTTCATTATTTATAGCCTGGACCAGTAGCCCTCACCGGTCTCAACTTTGTTCCTTTTATGGGATATTGCTTTCTTCTCTTCTCCCATCTCTCCAGGTCTGTAAGGTACTCCTTTTTTTCTGTCTCGTAGCTTTCTTCCAAGCATAGCTCTATAACAACCTCCTATGTGCGATATTCCCTAGTGACCCCAGTTACTAGTATTCTATCCCTCCTGGAGTTTTTTTTTTTGGTAAAGATTTAGCTTTTTACTTACTTACTAACATATGTCTTGAATCCTGTTAGTAGAATGGATGTTCCTTGAGGGTTGGTATTCCTTTTTTTTTGTATGTTTTTTGTTTTGGTCTTGGTATTACCAATGCTTAGCAAAGGCACATAAGCACACTTACAGGACACAGAAAGGGCTTCACAAATGTTTGTTGGATTGAGTTAAATTGAACTGGAAATTAGAGACTATATTGGAATTAGATTGACAACCAATATTTATGCTTATTTTTTGGAAACCAAGATGTGACAGGTCTGCTGCATCCCTAGGACTCTTTTTTTCCCCTTTCACTCTAATCTTAGGGCTTGGAATGCCAGTGCTTCTTTACTGATTCCTTAGTGATATCAGCTCTTCTTATGATCTGGACTCCCTGACTATGGAGTTAAGCCAATTGGATGATACTAATATTTCGTATTTCTATAATGCTCTTAAATTTGCAAAATTGCTTTATATATCTTCTTTCATTCCATCATAATAATAACATTATTAGGTGAGTGCTGTCATTATCATCACCATGTTACAAATGAGGAAATGAAGGCTTAAGGCTAAGTGACTTGCCTAACGTCACATAGCTAGGAAGCATCTCAAGTCAGATTTAAAGCCAGGTTTTCTAGATTTCAACGCCAGGACACTCTAGGCTATGCTGCCCTTTTGTTTCTTTCTAGACTTGTCCCTAAAAAGAGCACAGAAAGGGTTTTTTTTAGGAATTTAAAGTATTTTACTTCTAAAAATCATAAGGAGACCTATGAGGCATTAAGTGATGCACACTTCATGAATGTATATAAATCTTTAATAATTAATTCTGGTCCTTCATGCAAATGTTATGGAACTAAGCCTTATTCTTTCTTAGTTCCTTCTCTCTGGGCCTGACTGAATCCCTCTTTCCCAATCTTGTCCTCTGAGTCATTTGGCCAAATCCTGTTTGGGCTTGATGCTAGATTTAAGCTCAAGTCTTCAGGCTGAGGTAGATTTGATTTTTAACAAGGATTCTTGATGTCTCAGTGTTTCGAGAATGTTTTTCCTCTAACCAAGATACAGGTGTGGAAGCCTCAGGCTTCTCACCATTCTGTCATTGCTTAATAAGTGTTCCCTTGGGTTTTAGGTCTAAAGGTACCTTGTGGTTACCCTTGTTTTCAATGGTTACTGGTCTACTGACATCCTGTCCATGCCCCCAGGTCCAACCATGAGTAAGAAAGATATTTCCTTGTCTGGACTCCAATTATTCTCACCTTTAGATCTCAAGGTCCCTGGTGTTTGGAAACTTCTTTTTTCTCCTTCTTCCTCCTTATTTCTATCATTCTCTTCCTCTCCCTCCTTCCTTTCCTTTCTTCCTTCTCTTTCTTTTTCTCTCCATCAATCATTTGCCCTGATTGCTTTACTGGAAGCCAATTTGATGGCTGATTCTTACAAATAGTTCTGTCCCTTGCGAAGCTGGATTTAACTGCTGCCTAGATCAGCATCTGAACCTTTCCTTTATGGACTCCATATGGTCCAGTAGCACAAAACCTAAGCTATCTTGTCCTTTTTCTTCAGCTTGGCATTCTCTGTGGCTCCTTGAATGGAGTCTTCTTCTTTTTTTTTTTTTAATATATTTTATTTGATCATTTCCAAGCATTATTCGTTAAAGACATAGATCATTTTCTTTTCCTCCCCCCCACCCCCCATAGCCGACGCGTAAGTCCACTGGGCATTAGATGTTTTCTTGATTTGAACCCATTGCTTTGTTGATAGTATTTGCATTAGAGTGTTCATTTAAAGTCTATCCTCTGTCATGTCCCCTCAACCTCTGTATTCAGGCAGTTGCTTTTTCTCGGTGTTTCCACTCCCATAGTTTATCCTTTGCTTACGAATGGTGTTTTTTTTCTCCTGGATCCCTGAAAGTTGTTCAGGGACATTACACCGCCCTTAATGGAGAAGTCCATTACGTTCGATTATACCACAGTGTATTAGTCTCTGTGTACAATGTTCTCCTGGTTCTGCTCCTCTCGCTCTGCATCACTTCCTGGAGGTTGTTCCAGTCTCCATGGAACTTCTCCACTTTATTATTCCTTTGAGCACAATAGTATTCCATCACCAACATATACCACAGTTTGTTCAGCCATTCCCCAATTGATGGGCATCCCCTCGTTTTCCAGTTTTGGGCCACCACAAAGAGCGCAGCTATGAATATTTTTGTACAAGTCTTTGTGTCCATTATCTCTTTGGGATACAGACCCAGCAGTGCTATGGCTGGGTCCAAGGGTAGATATTCTTTTGTCGCCCTTTGGGCATAGTTCCAAATTGCCCTCCAGAATGGTTGGATCAGTTCACAACTCCACCAGCAATGAATTAATGTCCCTACTTTGCCACATCCCCTCCAGCATTCATTACTTTCCTTTGCTGTTATGTTAGCCAATCTGCTAGGTGTGAGGTGATACCTCAGAGTTGTTTTGATTTGCATCTCTCTGATTATAAGAGATGTAGAACACTTCTTCATGTGCTTGTTAATAGTTTTGATTTCTTTATCTGAGAACTGCCTATCCATTTCCCTTGCCCATTTATCAATTGGAGAATGGCTTGATTTTTTGTACAATTGATTTAGCTCATTATAAATATGAGTAATTAAACCTTTGTCAGAGGTTTCTATGAAGATTTTTTCCCAATTTGTTGTTTCCCTTCTGATTTTAGTTATATTGGTTTTGTTTGTACAAAAGCTTTTTAGTTTGATGTAGTCAAAATTATTTATTTTACATTTTGTGATTCTTTCTATATCTTGCTTGGTTTTAAAGCCTTTCCCCTCCCAAAGGTCTGACATGTATACTATTCTGTGTTTACCCAATTTACTTATGGTTTCCTTCTTTATGTTTAAGTCACTCACCCATTTTGAATTTATCTTGGTGTAGGGTGTGAGGTGTTGATCTATTCCTAGTCTCTCCCACACTGTCTTCCAATTTTCCCAGCAGTTTTTATCGAATAGTGGATTTTTGTCCCAAAAGCTGGGATCTTTGGGTTTATCGTATACTGTCTTGCTGAGGTCGTTTTCCCCCAGTCTATTCCACTGATCTTCCTTTCTGTTTCTTAGCCAGTACCAAATTGTTTTGATGACTGCTGCTTTGTAATATAGTTTTAGGTCAGGGACTGCAAGGCCCCCATCATATGTGTTTTTTTTCATTAATTCCCTGGATATCCTTGATCTTTTGTTCTTCCAAATGAACTTTGTTATGGTTTTTTCTAAATCAGTGAAGAAGTATTTTGGTAGTTCAATGGGTATGGCACTAAATAGATAAATAAGTTTGGGTAGGATGGTCATTTTTATTATATTGGCTCGTCCTATCCATGAGCAGTTAATGTTTTTCCAATTGTTCAAGTCTAGTTTTAGTTGTGTGGCGAGTGTTTTGTAGTTGTGTTCATATAGTTCCTGTGTTTGTCTTGGGAGATAAATTCCTAGGTATTTTATTTTGTCTAAGGTGATTTTGAATGGGATTTCTCTTTCTAGTTCTTGCTGCTGAGCTGTGTTGGAGATATATAGAAAAGCTGATGATTTATGTGGGTTTATTTTGTATCCTGCAACTTTGCTAAAGTTGTTGATTATTTCAATTAGCTTTTTGGTTGAATCTCTAGGATTCTTTAAGTAGACCATCATGTCATCTGCAAAGAGTGATAACTTGGTCTCCTCCTTGCCTATTCTGATACCTTCAATTTCTTTATCTTCTCTAATTGCTACTGCTAGTGTTTCTAGTACAATGTCAAATAGTAGAGGTGATAATGGGCATCCTTGTTTCACTCCTGATCTTATTGGGAATGCATCTAGTTTATCCCCATTGCAGATGATATTAGCTGTTGGTTTTAGATATATACTGTTTATTATTTTTAGGAATGACCCTTCTATTCCTATGCTTTCTAGTGTTTTTAATAGGAAAGGGTGTTGTATTTTATCAAAGGCTTTTTCTGCATCTATTGAGATAATCATGTGGTTCTTGCTAGTTTGCTTGTTGATGTGGTCAATTATGTGGATGGTTTTCCTAATGTTGAACCAGCCCTGCATCCCTGGTATGAATCCTACTTGATCATGGTGAATGATCCTTCTGATCACTTGCTGGAGTCTTTTTGCTAGTATCCTATTTAAAATTTTTGCATCTATATTCATTAGGGAGATTGGTCTATAGTTTTCTTTCTCTGTTTTTGACCTGCCTGGTTTTGGAATCAGTACCATGTTTGTGTCGTAAAAGGAGTTTGGTAGAACTCCCTCTTTGCTTATTATGTCAAATAGTTTGTATAGTATTGGGGTCAACTGTTCTCTGAATGTTTGATAGAATTCACAGGTGAATCCATCAGGCCCTGGGGATTTTTTCTTAGGAAGTTCTTTGATGGCTTGATGGATTTCAATTTCTGATATGGGATTATTTAAGAATTCTATTTCCTCTTCTGTTAGTCTAGGCAGTTTGTATTTTTGTATATATTCATCCATTTCTCCTAAATTGGTGTATTTATTGCCATATAATTGGGCAAAGTAATTTCTAATGATTGCCTTAATTTCCTCCTCATTGGAGGTGCTGTCCCCCTTTTCATCTTTAATGCTGTGAATTTGCTTTTCTTCCTTCCTTTTTTTAATTAGATTGACCAGTACTTTGTCTATTTTGTTTGTTTTTTCAAAGTACCAGCTTCTTGTCTTATTTATTAAATCAATAGTTCTATCACTTTCGATTTTATTAATTTCTCCCTTAATTTTTAGGATTTCTAATTTGGTTTTCTGCTGGGGGGTTTTAATTTGATCGCTTTCGAGTTTTTTCAATTGCATTTCCAATTGATTGATCTCTGCTCTCCCTTGTTTGTTAATATGAGCTTTCAGGGATATGAATTTGCCTCTGATTACCGCTTTGGCTGCATCCCAAAAGGTTTGAAAGGATGTTTCGCCATTGTCATTTTCCTTGATGAAATTATTAATTGTTTCTATGATTTCTTCTTTAGCTAAACGGTTTTGGAGTATTATATTGTTTAATTTCCAATTGGTTTTAGATTTGGTTTTCCATGTACCATTACTAATCATTATTTTTATTGCCTTGTGATCTGAGAAGGCTGCATTCATTATTTCTGCTTTTTTGCATTTGTGTGCTATGTTTCTGTGACCTAATGTATGGTCAATTTTTGTGAATGTGCCATGTGGTGCTGAGAAGAAGGTGTATTCCTTTTTATCCCTATTTATTTTTCTCCATATGTCTATTAATTCTAATTTTTCTAAGATTTCATTCACTTCTTTTACCTCTTTCTTATTTATTTTTTGATTTGATTTATCTAAATTTGATAATGGTTGGTTTAAGTCTCCCACTAGTATGGTTTTATTGTCTATTTCTTCCTTCAATTCTCCTAGTTTCTCCATTAGAAATTTGGGTGCTATATTATTTGGTGCATACATGTTGATTAATGATATTTCCTCATTGTCTAGAGTCCCTTTTAACAAAATATAATTACCTTCCCTATCCCTTTTGATCAGGTCTATTTTTGCATTGGCTTTATCAGATATCATGATTACCACTCCTGCCTTCTTTCTATCAGTTGAGGCCCAGAAGGTCTTACTCCATCCTTTAATTCTGACCTTGTGGGTGTCAACCCGCCTCATGTGTGTTTCTTGAAGACAACATATGGTAGGGTTTTGGATTCTAATCCATTCTGCTATTCGTCTACGTTTTATGGGTGAGTTCATCCCATTCACGTTCAAAGTTATGATTGTCATTTGTGGACTCCCTGGCATTTTGATTGCCTTCCCTAATTCTAACCTTTTCTTCTTCGGCTCTACCTTTTAGTCCAGTGATTTACTTTGAATCAGTCCCCCTTGTCCCCTCCCTTGATGTTTCCCTTTTTAGTCCCTCCCTTTTTGTTCCCTCCCCCTCCCCCCCTCTCTTTCCCTCCCTTTTTGTTCTCCCTCTCCCCCTCCCCCCCTTGGTTTTCCCTTCTCCTTACCCTTGTTGGGTAAGATAGAATTCAAGATCCCAATGGATCTGGATGTTTTTCCCTCTCAGAGTTGATTTCCCTGAGATTGAGGTTTAAGTAAACCCCCCCCCTCTCTTCCTCTCCTTCTTATAGGAGTTTTCTTCCCCTCCCCTTCCCCTGTGAATCTTTGTGTGAGAACCATTATTCTATTTGGTCTTTCTTTACCCCCTATTTATACATTACATTTTCCCCACATATTAGTATACATAGGTTGATATAAATGTAGTCCTTATAGAAGAGAATTTGAGTAAAAGAAGATAACATTTTTCCCCTTTCCTTAATATTTACCTTTTCAGGTATTCCTTGCTCTTTGATTTTCTGTATCAAACTTTCCACAGAGCTCTGGTCTTTTCTTTGCAAAAAGTTGGAAGTCTTCTATTTTGTTGAATGCCCATACTTTCCCTTGGAAGTATATAGTCAGTTTTGCTGGGTAGCTGATTCTTGGTTGGAGACCCAGCTCTCTGGCCTTTCTGAAGATCATGTTCCATGCCTTACGATCATTCAGAGTAGAACTTGCAAGGTCTTGGGTGACCCTGATTGGCATTCCTTTATATCTAAATTGTCTTTTTCTGGCTTCCTGTAGGATTTTTTCTTTTGTTTGATAGCTTTGGAATTTGGCAATTACATTCCTGGGAGTTGTCTTTTGGGGGTTTAGTGTAGAAGGTGTTCTGTGAGCTCTGTCAGTGGATGTATTGCCCCCTTGTTCTAGAATCTCTGGGCAATTTTCTTTGATTATATCTTGTATCACCATGTCCAGTTTGGTGTTTATTTCTGGCTTATCTGGGAGTCCAATTATTCTTAAATTATCCCTTCTCCCCCTATTTTCCAGATCTATCACCTTGTCGGTGAGATATTTTATGTTCTCTTCTAATTTCTTGGTATTTTGGCTTTGCTTTATTGATTCTTGCTCTTTTACACGATCATTGTCTTCCAGCTGCCTGATTCTGGCCTTTAAAGCCTGGTTTTCTTTTACAGTTTGGTCAAACTGGTTTTGTAGATGCGTGAATTTCTTTTGCATTATTTCCAACTTTTCCTCCCAGAAGGCTTCCATCTTTTTGGTCATTTCTGATTCAAATTCTTCATAGGTTTGTGGAGAGTTTCCATTTCCTTTGGAAGGTTTTGGAGCATTTTCTTTTATATTATCTTCTGTCTGCTCTGTATTTTGTATTTTGGCTCCATAGAATGTGTCCAAAGTCGCCCCTTTCTTCTTATTTTTCTTGGTATTTTGGGGCTTCTGTGGTTCTGTGGAGTTTGCCATTTCTGAATGTGGAGGATTAGTTTTTCTTGTCTCTTTCTGGTGTTCAGGGGCTTTAGTCCTGGGCAGATAGTTCTATGAGCTTTCCCTGGGTTAAACTGAATATGCCTCACTGGAACTGGAATGGAAGGGTCGGACCACGAGGCCACACTCTCCCCCTGGCTCGATTTCCGGAAGTTGCCTTCAGAATCCCTGGCCGTGAGGCTGTTTCGTCGGCCTGCGGGGGGATGGGCTGCCGCTTCCCCAAGCTCCGAGAGCACAGACTTTCACTGAGACTTGGATAGCAGGATCCAGCCCGTGAGGCTGTCTTACCCGCCCTGAGGGTTGCTGTTGTTTTGACCAGCTCTCTGCAGCGGAGGCCCCAGGCAGTAACTTTCACCCAGACCAACGGGCTCTTTGCAGCGGAGGCCCCAGGCAGTAACTTTCACCCGGACCGACTGGCTCTCTGCAGCGGAAGCCCCAGGCAGTAACTTTCACCCGGACTGGGACTTGGGTAGAAGACCCTGAGGGTTGTTGTTCCTCAGACCCTGCTCTCTGAGCCCCGCGCGGCTGCCGCTTCCGGGAGCCTTGGACTCTGCGCTCCTACCCCTGAGGTCCGAGTGATCTCGGGTTCTGGCTTTTAAGGGGAGCCGTACCTTTTGAACCGGGTCCAGGTCCAGGAGGAGGGTTCCCAGGGTCTGTGCTGTTGATCGTTTTGAATTTCGGCGCCTTAGGAGCTTCTAGTTTGAGATCGGTCGGGAAGGGTTTTCCGGAGATCTGAACTTCAGCTTTCTCTAAGCCGCCATCTTAACCGGAAGTCGAATGGAGTCTTCTAATCAATCAAAAATCTTTTATGAAGCACCTACTGTGTTCACTATTCCAAGTGCTTAGAATGCAAAAACAAAAATGAAAGAGTTCCTACCTTTAAGAAATTTGCCTTCCCTTGGGGGAGACAATATGCATATATATGATATACATATATTAAATATAATTATCTATAATTATATATATAATATACATATACACACATATAGTAGAATATATATGTAAAATTATTGAGAGAGAGTATAAGTAGCTCAGAAATGAATCAGGAATAGTTTCAGGTATTGTAATTGAGCAGAATTTATAAGGAAATGGGACTGTTTTCCAAACTGCTTAAAAACTCCAACCCCTTGTCTGAGTTCTCTACCATGCTATTAAAAAGTCTTCATCCTGGATGCTTAATCCTCCTTTATACTACTTCTCAAATTGGAAGTACCATCTGCCCCTGAAAGTCTCCCTCTGAATGTCTGGTTCCTCTAAGGACCTCCATGTTAAGGAGCAAGCTTAGACCACATTTCCATTTCAAGGATTCTAAGAGCATTGTTAGAAAGGAGATGATAGAATCTGATCACCTCCATTAACTTCTCCATCTGTTTTCATTCACTTGTCCTCAGATACTTTTATACCTCTGCAGGCCAATGGTTTTCTAGAATCCAGGTTTACAATAGGAAAATACCTTAAACATATGGTCAATTAAACAGTGAAGATTATTACTTTTGCTTATAAGGGCGTGACTGTGATAACAGTAGGTTCTAAAGATGATAATTGCTGTTGTTGGTTTAAAAATATTATTCTCATGTTCCAAGAATCTCTAAAAAACATTACATACAAAATATTAGGTTTTGATGATAATTCTTATTAATTGATTATAGATTTAAATGATTGTTAGTGAAAGTAGTACAGGCCTTGGTCTCTTCTGACACCCAGGGGGATTTTTAAACCTACTACAATGTCCCACTTCCTGATTACATGTGAAGACATGTGCCCCTGCCCCTTGAAATGAGAGTACCTCTTTCCTTGACTCAAACAAGTTTCTATTTTGTGCCACATTCAATTTTTTTGTTCTGAGCACTTAATATGTGTAAGACCCTGAAGGAGAGAGAATGTCAAGTCAATAAGCATTTATTAAGTACTTATTAAATGCCAACCACACTGCTAGGAATATAAGTAAGCAGAAAGAGAGACAATCCCTGCACTCAAGGAACTTTACATTCTAATGCAGAAATATAATAATACAAAAAGGGGAGATGAAAAGAGGAATGAAGAGAGATGAGGGTACTCAGTTCAGAAGAGTGGTAGAAGAAGTCCTGTGGCAAATCAGTGATGCCTAAAAAAGAATGAAGACAGAAGTGGCTTGGGCTTGTTCTTTAAAAATGTTCTTGGAGAAACCAGCCAATCAGAAGGAGAGGTACTTCCAATTTGAGAAGTAGTCTAGTGGGGGATTAAGCTTCCTAAATAAGGAATTTTCAATCAAATGGTAGCCAAAGTCTTGTGGAAAGTTAGAGATGCAACCTGGAGAGAAAAGATTTGGTCACAGATTTATTCAAGACTGAGAGTTAGCAGGGAGATGGAGAAAATGTCATTATGACTAAGAGCTCTCCACTTGATGATGTGATTTAGATCTGGAAGGGACCTTGGGAATTACCTGTTCCAATGTCCCATTCTCTCCTCCATTTTACAGATAAAAAACTGAAACCCAGAAAATCTATTCCCCCATGGTAACATAAAGAATAAGATCTCTGTCGTCATGTAATAGTATTTTCTAAGAGGGCAGCCAAGTACTTGGTCCAAGAAACTATAAAAATAAGGTAGAATGTTAAAGTGAAATAAGATAGGTATAAGACATTCTATTTGTTCAGCCTAGTTTCTGTCTTTGTGAATCATAGAAGGCTTCATGAACCAAGCTTTGAAAGATGGATAGAAAACAGACAGGTAAACCTATGGAGGAAGTTAATTTTAGAGTGAGATAACAGTGTAAACAAAGGAACAGCAAAGTATATCTGAAGTTGTAAGTAGTGAGAGACACTGTTAAATTGTGTTACAGTTATTTCTGTTCACTTTTTCTACTAGATGTTTCCCACCATGAGAGCAGAGACCATGAATTCTTCCTAATAGCTTCCTTATCAGCACTAAGAATCCCCACAGCATTCCTAAGCCTTCTTGCTGTACCTCAAACATGATTCTCTATCTCCTGAATCTTTGTTTTGTCACCTAGTTATCTCCTCTACTTATGTTCTTTCTCCTTCTCTCCATCTCTTTTTTATTTTTTTATTTTTTATTTTTTAATTTTTATTTGGTCATTTCCAAACACTATTCATTGGAAACAAAGATAATTTTCTTTTCTTCCCTCCCCCCTCCCACCACCTCTCCCATAGCCCACGCGTGATTCCATTGGGTATCACATGTGTTCTTGATTCAAACCCATTTCCATGTTGTTGGTATTTGCATTAGAGTGTTCATTTAGAGTCTCTCCTCAGTCATATCCCCTCAGCCCCTGTATTCAAGCAGTTGCTTTTCATCGATGTTTTTACTCCCACAGTTTATCTTCTGCTTGTGGATAGTGTTTTTTAGATCCCTGCAGATTGTTCAGGGACACTGCATTGACACCAATGGAGAAGTCCATTACCTTCGATTGTACCACAATGTATCAGTCTCTGTGTACAATGTCTCTCCATCTCTTAACTTCATTAGCTTCCTTCAAATCTCAGCTCAAATTATCTCTTTTTCTGGAAGCCTTTCCCATTTCCCAGTCCCCTTTCCACCAATTACCTTCTATTTTCAATATTTCCAAATGTTGAATACATATTTTTTAAATATATGCATTTATATAGCTATTGGGATGTTTTATTCGCTTTTGGAATCTGGGCTCCTTGAGGGCAGAAATAGTGTTTTTGACTTTTTAAGCCTTTGTGCTTAGTATGGTATTTGCTTAATAAATGCTTCTTTGCAGACTTTACCCCTAATTTGGCACTTCCAACACTTGTTTATTTTTAGTTTTCTTTTATGTATCAATATCTTTTCTCTACAAATAGACTGCCTGTTCTAAGTTATACCTTATGTTTCTGCTATCTTTTACTTGCCTGCTACATAGTAAACATTGAAGGAACAGCTGTTGATTTGTAGATTCATTTATATGGAAATGCAGAAAGGGTCTTTGGCTTCAATGGATTGAGGCCGCCTGGTGGAATCTCCTTCCACTACAGAGATCTCTCTCCACTGAGGACTTGGAGTCTAAGAAGGTTGTCTGAGGTTTAGAGATTAAATGACTTGTTCATGACCACAGGGCTTGTAAATGTCAGAAGTGGAAGTTCAACAGAAAGAGCAATGAATTTGGGGTGAGGAGAAATGTGGGTTCCAACACCACCTCAAGGTTTACTTGCTGCTGGGTGAGAAAAGGCTAGTCACTTAACTTCTCCAGATGTCACTATCCTCATCTGTAAAACAGAGATGATACTTCTAATATTTACTAAGCAGGGTTGTGGTAAGGATCCCCAAAGAGTTATAAAACTATTTACATTCTGACCCAGTGATTCCACTATTAGGTTTATTTCCGAAGGTGATCAGGAGAGAAGGAAAAGAATCTATATGTCGTAAAATATTTATAGCAGCCTCTCTGTGGTGGCAAACAACTGGAAACTGAGGGGATGTCTATCAGTTGGGGAGTGGCTAAACAAGTAATTCCATATAACTGTGATGGAACACTACTTTGCCATAAGAAATGATGAACAGGTTCATTGAAAAAGAAACCATGGAAAGGTCTACATGAAGTCAGGAAGTGGGAAATGAGTAGAATCAAAAGAACATTATATACAACAGAGATACTCTTTGAGGAATAGCTTGTGTATGTCCACTTCCAGAGAAAGAAATGATAAGCAGAAACAAGCAAGACATAGTTTTATATATACATATATCTTTTTGTTAAATGATGTCTTCTCTAATGGGGGAGGAGCAAGGAAGGAAGTTACCTGGGTATTTTACTGTAACAAATAAATGAATAAATTTAAATTAAAAAATGAGAATGTATGTGGACCAGCTTGCAAATCACAAAACAATCTATTCATGCTAGCTCTTCTTTTTGCTGTTATTGTTATGACTGATTTTAAGTCCAGTTTCCTATTTACTCTTCCATAGTGCCTTAAAGCTATCTTCTCATACTCAGAAATCTTGATTTTTATTTTTTAAAGCTACTTTTGAAAAGGCTATAGTTGAATGTGGTGCAAATATACCTCATTACTCTGCAACATGACATTTCAGAATATATTTTCTCAAATTGCCATTGATTCAACTGTCATTTTCCTACAGTGCTCAGTTAATTCAATGGTATGTTATCTTTATTACTGCTATATATTTTTGAAGAACATATGCATTTGGCTATGGGGCTATGCAAATTTACATTTATAGCACTGGCCCAAATCCAAGTTATCTGGTCATGATCAGTATCCAAATCACAATGAGACATTTAGCTAGGGAACATTCTCTGTAAATCAGCTCTTGGAGAACATTCTCCCAATATTGTGTATTGATCTCATTCCTGTCAAGTAGATAAATCTGAAAAATCCTGTCAAGTAGATAAATCTGAAAAAACAAATACCCTGGTTTAGGTTGTTAAAAAAAAAAGAAGTCAATCTGTTGGGATCTCAAGACTACCCAAGTTAATTGTCACCATTAGTCAAGAACTGTTTCATTGTATTTGAGAGAACAGGCTTAGGGCAGGAAGAGACTCTAGACCTATACAATGGAAATTGAGCCAAAATGAGACCCAACCACACTATGCCACATGGGGATAAGCATACATGGCATTATCTATTGGTCCATAACCTCTTCTATCATACCCATTTTTATTTAGTGAAATGTTTATGGTCCCTGTCTGAATTAATTCTGAAAATCCCCATTCTAGTAGAAACCTTTCTGCAATGTGATGACTCATGTTTTTGAGGGAGAGAAATAAATAAAAACAAACATCTGCCATTACTTTGCCTTTCTCCTCAGAAAATAACAGTTCAAGTATACCAAGAAGCCTGCCGAGACAGCTGTCCTGAGCAGCAATGGCTCAATATAAACTGCAGGAATGCTTCAAACAATATGACATTTTTAGTTTGGTCTTACTACTCCAATACTGCCAAAGGGGTGTATAATGTACAAAGCACAGTCTAAAATCCCAGGCATACTGTGATCTCCTCCTCGATGCCCACTCCCCCTCCCCAAATTCTTGCAGGCTCTTTAATATTGTGTATTCTTACCAAGAACCTCTTTAATCTATTGCCTTCTCCAAATTCAAAGTGGGAGAGATATTGTTCTAAAGTTCAAAGTCATTCACATTTTTGGGGCCACCTGTCATAGCATTTGATAGCATTATTTATTATTTTCTATTTTACGAGGTGCAAACAAAATATAAGACAGGTCTGAACTTTCAAAAATGCTTAATCAAGCCCAGTGCCCTGAGGCAACACATAGGTGAAGTGAGGCAGACTAGATTCAGGGCCTCTGGATGTCAGGTCATAGCATTCAGAGCAAACAAAGAACTGACATGTGGAGAAAACAATGCTTACTTACTATGTATTTTAGGAGGAAAGAAAGGGCATCTTCTCTCTCTCTTTATCCAGTTTTACCCTTCAAGGTGCAGCTCAGTGGAGGTAGTGTGGAATGGTGGGAGGGGTCCATGGGAAGGTCATGGTTTTGCAGTCAGTGAACCCCGGGTTCAAATTCTGATAGCACCATTTATAAACTATTTGATCTTTGGCTAGATAAGTAAGCTTTCAGGGCCTTATTTTGAGGTTCCTTCTGACTCTCAATTTCTGTTCCTGCCATACTATAGTGGCTTCTAATCACGTCCAGAATCAAATAAAAAATGCTCTGTTTAACTTTTAACCTTCATAATCTATCGCCATCTCTGCCACTTCTCCCTTCCTCCACCAAAGAACCCAAACTTTTTATACCTTACTCACCACCATATACTCTCTGATCCAGGGATACTCGAATCTAGTGAGTATCTTTCTGGCTATTCCTTGAACACTATAACTCTTGGCTTTTGCCATTTTCACTAACTGTCCCCCATGTCTCCTCCATTCTGCCTCTTGGCTTCCATAGCTTTCTTCCCAGTTAGAATCTCATCTTTTACAGAAAGCTAGGCTAAATGATCTCTTAAGTTGCTTCTTGGTATCAATCTATGAGCCCTATCACATTCATTGGCTGCATTGTTGTTGATTGCAGGGTTACATATTGTCAGTTTCACAAGGTTGTTTTGAGAAATAAGAAACTGTATTCTAAGGCACCTGCAAACTATATGAAAGTGTAGTTATTATTATCATCTTTATTACTAAATTCTGTTCCTTACCAGTACATATGCCATAAGACTTAGAACCAGGGAAGACCTGAGATATCCAGCACTATAACTCTCCTTATTTCATATTTGAGGAAAATGAAGATCTGAAATGCAAGCCTCAGAAGTGGGATTTGAACCAAGGTCCTTGGATGACAAATACAGTCCTTTTTGTCTCTCTTGTCTCAAACCACTCCCCATTCTGATCCATTTTCTATTCAGTTGAAAAAATGGCTTTCCACAAATTTCAGGTATGACCAGGCCATTGTTCTGCTTAATAAATCCTAATAGCTTCCTAGGATTGTTTCTAGGATCAGAGAATCATGGAATTTAAAGGGAAAGAGAACCTTAGGGGCCATCTAGTTAAACCCCCTATTTTTTTTAGCCCTTACCTTCCATCTTGGAATCAATACTGTGTATTGGTTCCAAGGCAGAAGAGTGGCAAGGGCTAGGCAATGGGGGTTAAGTGACTTGCCCAGGGTCACACAGCTGGGAAGTGTCTGAGGCCATATTTGAACCTAGGACCTCCCGTCTCAAGGTCTGACTCTCAATCCACTGAACTACCCAGCTACCCCTTAAGCCCCCTATTTTAAAAAAAAGAGCTGAGAAAACTAAGGTCTTGATAGAAAAATTTATTTAGCCAAGATCAAATCGGTAAGAAGTATAAGGCAGGATTTCAATTCCTTCCATATAAACTTTACTGTATGGCATTTAACTCAACTCAGCCCCAAATTGCCTTTCCATCCCTTTTACATATTATTGCCATCCACACTCTTCAGAGTTCAGCCAAATTGGCCTTCTTACTGTTTCTTATACAAGACACTCCATTTCCATTTCCTTATCTTTGCATTCCTCATGCTTGGAATGGCCTTCTTTCTCATATTTGTTTTTTAGAATTCCTCATTTAATTCAAGACTTGACTTAGACACTGCTTTCTATGTGAATCTCTCCTGATCCCTTCTAGTTATGTGCTATCATCTCCACCTTCCAAAATAACCCTGTCTTCTTTTGTATATATTTATATGTGTATAAGGGGAGACTGACCAATAGAGAGCCTAGCTTATTGAGAATATACAACCTTTTCTCTGGTGGTGATCCATGTGAAGATTTGGAAAATGTGCTTCCAGAAATTCATAATGGTATATGTTGGTGAGTCTTGCCTTCCACTCTGGAGTAGTTACTGGTATTCTGTAATTGTTTCTTGTTCTTTTACTGTGTGATGAAAATTTTAATTTGCTTTCTTTTTTTTGCTTAATTTTGCTTTTAACTGGTTTCTGTGCCAGAACTGAGTATGTCTACAAAGGATGGATCAGTGGAGGAATGTGACTTCTCTTTATCCCTTGCAGCTTTTGAGTGAGAAGGAAAAAAGTGCTATAAGCCTTTGAGTAGGGGAATTCCTTTCCTACCTGGGTACCATGTGACTATGAATTCATGGAACTTCTGTGTCTTTTGTCCATGTTGATTTGATTCTTTCTAGATGTCAGAGGAAAGAGTATCATAGTCATGACCTTGTGAGTTTTGAAGGGTTAGAAGAGCCCTTAGATGCCCAGCAATTGAAGTGCATGGCAAATTCTTTTAGTAACTATAGTGGAGTTGTGGGAGAAACTGAGCTAGCCCTGAGGAAGAATCTGTGAGGCACAAACCAGTCCAGAAGTGAATTGTTCTGGCCACCCAAATACCATAACCTGCAAATAAGGGAAATAGTACATGAATTCTGGGAAATCAATCTGCTAATAAGAATGTAGGCTATGAAGGTGAGTCCCGAAGCATATTTGTACTCTGTGTACCTATGCCTCCCTTCAATCAAATATAAATGATTTTTTGGAAATTCTATTTATTTAATTAATTTAGAATATTTTCCCATGGTTACATGATTCATGTTCTTTCCCTCCTCTACCTACCACCTACCCCTACCATAGCCAATGTATAATTCCACTGGGTTTTACATGTGTCATTGATCAAGACCTATTTCCATTTTTGCACTAGGGTGATCATTTAGAGTCTACATCCCCAATCATATCCCCATCAACCCATGTGATCAAGCAGTTGTTTTTCTTTTGTGTTTCTACTCCCACAGTTCTTCCTCTGAATGTGGATAGTGTTCTTTCTCATAAGCTCTTTAGAATTGTCCTGGATCATTGCATTGCTACTAACAGAGAAGTCCATTACCTTTGTGCCATAGTGTATCAGTCTCTGTGTATAATATTCTCCTGGTTCTTCTCCTTTCACTCTGCATCACTTCTTGGAGGTAATTCCAGTTTACATGGCATTCTTCCAGTTTATTATTCTTTTGAGTACAATAGTATTCCATCACCAACAGATACCAAAATTTGTTCAGCCATTCCCCAATCAAAGGACAACCCCTCATTTTCCAATATTTTGCCACCACAAAGAGTGCAGCTATAAATGTCAAATATAAATTTGTTGGAAGACAAGGACCATTTTACTTTTTGCATTTTTATCCCTAGCACCTTCAAAGTGATTGGAGCAAAGTAGGTAATCCAGAAATGCTTTCTGATTGATTAATTATACCATGTTTTTTAATTTTACTGATACTGTAAGTATAAATATATGGCATGCTCATCTTATCTCTTCTATCAAGCCATCCTTAACCATCTCAAAGGGATTCTTTTTTCTTAATCTCTCAGTCAGACTTAGTGAGGCAATGTGTATTAAGAGTCAGTGAAGGGGGGTGGAGTCAAGATGGCAGAGAAGATACACACAGACCCACTTGATCTCTACCAAATCAACTTTTGAACAATTTTGATATAAAGCCTCAAAATTAATTCAGGAATAGCAGAACCCACAAAAGAATTTGAAACAATTTTTAAGTCTAAAACAACCTAGAAGACCGAGATGAAATATGGATTGTATTGAGGTAGAAATGGAGCACAAACCAGCATGCCAAGGCAGGCCCCACTTCAGCAAGCTAGCACAGATTTTGAGGGTGGCTGAATTAGTAGCAAAGGCTTCTGGGACTCTCAGCCACAGATTGTAAGGGGATCAGACAACTGGTCAGAAGGAGATTATAAAGGTTCCTTTGCTGGCATTGAATGCAAGACTCTATCATGTTGTCAATATGCAGATCTAAGTCATAGTCCTGGGTTGTGGTTCAAGGTCAGGAATGAGCAAAAGCACACAATAGCACTTATGGCTACAAAAGAGCAAGGGACCCTGGTCACAGTTCAAAGGCACAAAAGAGTGCTTGTGATTGCTCATAGACAAGAGCTTAGGCTGGAAGTGTATTAAACACACGTCTCCTTAAACCATGCCAACTTGGAAGAATTGAAAACTTAAAGCTCCCCAGGTGAGCTATGAAGGCAGCTGGACAAAGAACTTGAAGTTTTGAATAGTGCTTCTTTCATCACAGGAAATGAGTCTACCTATAACCGTTTTTTGAATTAAAAGACAAGAAAAAAATAAAAAAATGAGCAAATTTAAAAAGAAACAATATAGGAAGTTATTTTATTAACAGAAAATACCAAAACATAAACTCAGAAGAAGACAAAAAAATCAACACTGATCTATCCAAAGTTTCCAAAAAAATGAATTGGTCTCGAGTCCCCCAAAAGAATTAGTGGAGAAGCTTAAAAAGGTTTTTAAACATCAAAGAAGAGAGGAGGAAGAAAAATTAGGAAAAGAAATGAATGATGTAGGAAAATCATGAAAAAAAAAGAGTCAACACCTTGGTAAAGGAGGCACAAAAATATTTAAAGAGAATAATATCTTTAAAAAAAAGAATAAGTCATTTGGTAAAAGAGACACAAAAGTCCACTGAAAAGAAGAACTCTTTAAAAATCAGAATTGGTCAAGTTGAAAAAAGATATTCAAAAATTTACTGATAAGAACTCCTTAAAAAGGTAGAATTGTCCATATGAGAAAAGTGGTAAAGAAATTTACTGAAAAAAATCTTCATAAAAACTAGAATTAGCCAAGTGGAAAAAGAGTACAAAAGCTCACAATAAAAAATAATTTCTTAAAAATTAGAATTGGGCAAATGGAAGCTAATACCTGCAGGAGACATCAAGAAATGATCAAAGTGGGAAAAATAGACAAACATGTAAAATATCTCATTGGGAAAAAAATGACCTAGCAAATAGATTCAGGAGAAATAATCTAAAAATTGTTGGACAGAACCATGATAAAAAAGATCCTGGACATCCTCTTTCAAGAAATTATCCAGGAAAACTGCCCTGATATTCTAGAACCAGAGGGTAAAAGAGAAACAGAAAGAATTCACTAAGCATATCCTGAAAAAAAGATCCCTGAAGCAAAACTCCCAGGAATGTTGTTGCCAAATTCTAGAACTCTTAGGTCAAGGAGAAAATGTTACAAACAGTCCAAAAGAAACACTTAAAATATCATAGAGCCCACAGTTAGGATAACACAAGATTTAGCAGGTTCTACACCAAAGGATTGGAGGACCTGGAATATGATATTGTAGAGGGCAGGGGAGTTAGGACTTCAACCAAGAATCATTTACCCAGTAAAACCAAATATAATCTTTGGGGAAAAGATGGGCATGCAAGAAATAGAGGACTTTCAAATATTTCTGATGAAAAGACCAGAACTAAAAGGAAAATTTGCCTCAAATACAGGATTTAAAATACATAAAGAAGTAAACAGGAAAGAGAAATAAAGAGACATTAAATAAGGTTAACTTGTTTACACCCCTACATGGGAAGATGATTCTTTTAAGTGCTAAGAATTTTATCACCACAATGGCAGTTAGGAATATATATGGGGAGAAGATGTCTTCCCAATAAGCTCAGGAGTAAAACAAGGATGGCCATTATCATCAGTATTATTTAACATAATATTAGAAATGTTAGTAGTAGCAATAAGAGAAGAAAAAGAAATGGAAGGAATCAGAATGGGCAAAGAGTTAGTAAAACTATCTATATTTACTGATCACATGATGTTATATATAGAAAATCCCAGAAAATCAACTAAAAAGGTAATTGAAACTCCAGATAATTTTAGCAAAGTAGTAGGATAAAAAAATCAATCCACATAAATCATCAGTATTTTTATATTTATATCAATATTTACTGACAAAATTCTGCATGAAGGATATAAAGAGATACTCCATTCAAAATAACCACAGATAGGATAAAACACCTTGGAGTATATCTGTTAAATCAATGCCAAGTACTACATAAATATAATGATAAAACATTTTATACAAATAAAGTCAGATAAAAATGAATGGAAAAATGCTAATTTTTCACAGATGGGCAGAGCCAATATAATGGAAATGACAATCCTACTTAAAGTATTCTATTTATTCAATGTCATCTCAAGTAAATTACCAACAAATTATTTTATGGAGTTAGAATAAGTAATAAAATTCATCTGGAAGAATAAAAGATCAAGAATATCAAAGAAATTGATGAAAAAATATAAAGGGAGGCAATATAAAAATATTAAAATGTATTATAAAGCAGTACTTATCAAAACTATCTGGTACTGGCTTAAAAACAGAAAGGCAGTTCAATGGAACAGAACAGACAAATAACAAACAGCAGGACAAGATTATAGTAATCTGGTATTTGATAAAACTTTAGATCCAGGATTTTGAGATAACAAATCACTGTTTGGAAAAAAAAATTGCTGGGATAACTGGAAATTAGTTTGGTAGAAACTAGGTATAGACCAGTATCTTACACTATTCACTAAGAAAAGACCAAATGGATATATGACCTAGACATAAAAGATGTCATAATTAATTTAGAGGAACAGGTATACTACCTATCAGATTTATGGGGAGGAGAGAAATTTATAAGTGAAGAAGAGAGAGAGAGCATTGTATATAATTTTAATATATTAAATTGAAAAGTTTTTGTATAAACAAATTAAATGCTGCCAAGATTCGAAGTGAAAGCAGAAAATTGGGGGAAAAGTTTTTATATACAACCCTCAGGGGGCTAATCTAAAATATGTAGTAGATTCTGACAAATTTATAAGAATAAGAATCATCCCCCAATTGATAAATGGGCAAAAGATATGAAAAAACAGTTTTCAGATGAAGAAATCAAAGCCATATGTAGTTATTTGAAAAAATACATCAAATCACCACTGCTTAAAGAAATGCAAACCAAAACAATTCTGTGATATTACCTGGTAGCCATCAGACTGGCTAAAATGACAAAAGGGCAAAATGACAAATGTTGAAAGGGATGTTGAAGAATGGGGACACTAATATTGGACTGTTAGAGCTTGGTTAGATTCAACTATTTTGAAGAGCAATTTGGAATTACACCCAAAGAGTTATAAAACTGTATGCCCTTAGACTCAGAAATACTATCCCTAGGACTCTTTCCTAAGAAGTTTAGGAAAAGAGGAAAAGAACCTATATGTTTCAAAACATTTATAGTAGTTCTCTTTGTGGTGGCAAAGAATTGGAAACTGAGGGGAAGCCCATCAATTGGGGAATGGCTAAAAAAAATGTGGTATATAGTTTTTTTCACATTATTTAAGTTACTTTTTTAGAATATTTTTCCATGCTTGCATGATTCATGTTCTCTCCTTCCCCTCTTCCATCCCCCCTCCCGGAGCTGACAAGCAATTCTACTAGTTTACACATGTCTGTTACGTAAAACCTATTTCCATATTATTCATATTTGTAATAGAGTAATCTTTCAAAAGCTAGAATCCAAAATCATATGCCCATATAACCAAGTGATAAATCATATGTTTTTCTTCTGTGTTTCTACTCCTATAGTTTTTATCTAGATATGGATAGCATTCTTTCTCATAAAAATTCCACAGGATTTTTCTTGATCATTGCATTGCTATTAGTAGCACAGTCTAATACATTTGATCTTCCCACAGTATTTCAGTCACTGTGTACAATGTTCTCCTGGTTCTGCTCATTTCACTCCGCATCAATTCATGAAGGTCTTTCCAGGTCACATAGAAATTAAGCAGTTCATCATTTCTTATAGCACTTCCATCGCCATCATATGTGATATATAATTTTGATGTAATACTACTGCACCATAAGAAATGACAAACAAAATTATTTTAAAAAACTGGAAAGAACTATGAGATATCCTACAGAGAAATTAGCAAAGCCAGGAGAACATTATACATAACCACAGATCTAGTGCTAGAAGAATAAACTGAGAATGTGGCCTTCAGAAAGTGAACAGAAATATAAAACATGAAAGAATTAATTTATATGAACATGTTGGCCTTCATGATGATATACAATGTGATGTAGGGAGGGTGGGGAGAGGTTGGGCCTCTAGGGAATGGGATCTATTACGTAGATATGAAAAAAGTAAGTTAAACATACAGGAGATTTGGGGTTTCATTTCTGTAATATCTTCTTTTTCTTTATATATGGAAATGACAATTTTGTTTGGATTTATAAATATTTGGAATAATAAAAATAAAATTTAAAAAAGAACAAGTGGATTTCATACTAAAAAAATAAGGAGTATACATAGACAGAGGGCAAGGGTATGAGTTGAATATGATGGGACACTGTCTAAAAAAATAAAAGTAATCAATGAGACAGAAATGCATTGAGAAAAGAGGGCAATTTGGGGGATATGGTGGTCAGAAGCTAAACACTTTTGCAACTGGACAGAATGAAAGGAGAGAAAAAAGGATAAATGGGGGGAAATAGTAGGGAAAATAATACACAATAATCATAATGGTGAAAAAACTTCTTTATCAGTCTAATAAAGGCCTCATTTCTCAAATCCAAAGAGAAATGAGATAGATGTAAAAGAATACAAGTCATTCCCTAATTGATAAATGATCAAAAGATATGAGAAGGCAGTACTCAAAGTAATTAATGCTGTCTATATTCATGTAAAAATATTCCAAATCACTATTAATTAGAGAAATGCAAATTAAAACAACTCTGAGGTATTACTTTATACCTATCAGATTGGCTCTTGTGACAGGAAAAGAAAATGACAAAACTTTCAAGGGATGTGAGAAAAATGAGACACTAATGCACTGTTGGGGAAGTTGTGAATGGATTCACCATTCTGGGGAGCAATTTGGACCTATGCTCAAAGGGCTATAAAATAGTATATATAATTTGATCCAGAAATATCATTACTAGGTTTGTAAATCAAAGAGATAAAAAAATTAAAAAGGAAATGTACTATAGGTACAAAAACATTCAAAGTAGCTCTTTTATTTATTTATTTTTTGGAAAGCAAGGGGTTACTCATCAATTGGGGAATGGCTTGTAATGGAATACTCTTGCACTATATGAAATGATGAGCAGGAAGAACTCAGAAAAAACCTGGAAAGTCTTACGCGAATTGAAGCAGAGTGAAGTAAGTGGAACCAGGAAAACATTGTACACAATAACAGAAATATTATATGATGAACAACTGTGATTAACTTAGCTATTCTCAGCAATAAAATGATCCAAAACAATCCCAGAGGATTAATGATAAAAAAAAATTCCATCTGCTTCTTTCTAGAAAGAACTAATGGAGTCTGAATCCAGACCAAAATAAACGTTTTTCACTTTCTTTTAAAATCTTTTTTTGTTCGGGTTTCCTTTCACAAAAGGATTAATAAGGGAAAATATTTTACATTATTGTACATGTGAAATATATATCAGGTTTCTTACTGTCTCAACATGGGGATGGAGGAAAGGAGAGGAGGAGAGTAGAGACTCAAAATTTATTAAAAATTTGAAATTGTTCTTATATGTGATGAGAAAAAATGAGAGAGACAGAGAGACAAAGAGACAGAAAAATAGAGAAACAGAGACAGAGACAGAGGGAGAGGACCTGTTAACATCCAGGATGTGTAGGAATTCTATTCACCCTTTCTGTATGTAACTTTAAAAACCAAAATACTCTTTCCTGGCCACTACCCTCTGGTATGTGTTATCTCCTCCAGTAGAATATAAATTCTTTGAAAGCAAAAACTGTCTTCCCTTTTAGACGGATTTATTCAGTTTAGCTCAGTACTTGGTACATGGGAGTCACTGGTTTTTTCTTTCATTCATTTCTCAACTACACTACAACCCCTTTGGTGGAAAAGAACTGTGTCTTACAATAATAATGAACATTTGCATAGTGCTTTAAAGAAGGTGTTATTATTATCTTCATCTTGCAGATGAGGGAACTGATGCTGAGATGAAAAGTCATGCTAGAATCTGAAGCAAGATTCATACTCAAGTCTTCCTCTCTCCAAGTTCAAAATGGTATTATGCTTTCTACCTATGGGTATCACCTACGGTATCTAGCCCAGTGTCTCATATGTTATAGGTAGTCAGAATTTATTGATAGAAACTCTATTAGATTAGCCTTCAAGGAATAGCTAATAAATAGATAGATTGCAGGGGCTCTCAGGGCACTCAGGTTCTGGTTTCAGCTATCACTAACCAAATAGAGCTTCTGAAAGCAATAGGAAGCAACAGTTTCCTCCTCTGTAAATTGAAGTGGTTGGACTAGATTGAGGGACTTAGCCTGGATCTATGGACATATTTCAATCAATCAATCAATCAATAAGTAAATATTTATTAAGGCCTTCTATGCACCAGGCACTATGTTAACTACTATAGATAAAAAAGGAAGCAAATGACAGTTCTTGCCCTCAAAGAACTTACAATCTAACACAGGAAAGAATTTAAAACAAACATATGTAAAGCAACCTATATACAGGATAAAGAAGAAATAATTAACAGAGGGGGAAGCATTGGAATACAGAAGGATTGGGGAAGGCTTCCTATAGGAGGGGGTTCTAGTTGGGACTTTAAAGAAGTCAGAAATGTCAACAGTCAGAGTAGAGGAGGGAGTGCATTCCAGTAGCATAGGGGACAGTCAGAAAGAATGTCTCCAGCTGAGAGATGGACAGTAGAACAGCCGAGAGTTCAGTGTAATTGGATTAAGAGGAGGTACTAAGGAGAAACATATAAGAAGACTGGAAAGATGAGGGGGCTGAGTTATGAAGGCCTATGAATACCAAACACAGCATTTGCTTTTGAAAGCAATAGGAAACTTGGATGGGGAAAATAACACCATTATTTTCACTCTTCTACCTAAAACTTAGCATTTCCTTCAATTATTCATTTTTTAAAATAAATTATTATTCCATAAAGACATTTATAGGCATCACCAAACTGCCAAAAAAGAGAAAAGGTTAAAAAGTCTTGGACTAGAGGACCTCTGAGATCTCTCCCAGCTTTAGCAACCTACAATTGTATGACTCCTTGTGTTTTGAAGTCATCATTTATGCAAAAAAGGATAAATGAATTCAAATGAGAATACTACATCACTTCTCCATAAAGTACCAAGGGCAAGCCCCTACCAGGCTGAAAGTAGGTACCCATGACAGTCTACTCCTCCTCCTTTCTCTCTGCTAAAGCTTGACAAAACAGTTCAGGTTACTAGGTAACTCTCCAGTTTCTTTCTGAGATGCCTTAACCTTGTGGTTTGAAATGTTGTGTGGGGTGGAAGTCTGGGGAAATATAGGAAGAAGGGTCAAATGAGAGGATTTTGGACCCAGTGAGATTAACAGAAAATATCTAACATAGCAGGAAATTGCTGTAGAATGTGCCTTAATGGAGGTTAACCGGCTGCAGCTGAGATGTCAATATACATGAAGGTTCCCCAATTGTCACACCAAAGAAATGCCTCTGAATTGTGTAATGTCAACACTGTCACTTCGTGTGGCAGCTACAGTCAGCAATTTTCACAGGAGATTTCCTTTTATTACCTCATCTGCATTCATGCCACTCCATTTTCAATTTCAAACAAGGTGGTAGCAGAAGGGTTGCCAGGAAACGGCAAAAATACCCAAGGTCTTGGTGGAAGTCAGTCAGAATTTCTTAGGGACTAATGCTTAAATAAGGTAATTTTTTTTTGTTCTTCTTTTAGCTGCCTTCTCTTCTGAATTAAAAGGAATCACACAGGGTCCTGTTGGGCATTTTTATTTTTCTTTAATTTAAAGCATTGCTTGCCATAGCCAACCCTGGTTTCTAATAATCTCACCATGTGATGAGGTGAGTGACCAGACTACAGCTTCCCAGTTCTATAGCAACTAACCTTTCTCATCCATTTTCTTTCTTCTTAAGGAGCTAGAAATAAAACTGTACTCTTAGCTCAAACTTTAGCTCTAAAAGGGAGATTTCTCAAGGGCAGATTAAGAAATGAGGAAAAAAGCATAGGATCATGGACAAAGAAACATGGGTCATGGAATGGCCCTTAGAGGCTATCCAGTTTAGCTCTCATTTTCTAGATGAAGAAACTGATACTCATAGAGGTTGAGATAACCAAGGTCACACAGGGTAAGTGGCAAAGCTGAGAGATTTAAACATAGATTATCTCTTTCTACAGACCTACACTGATTCAAAACAATAGAACTTTCAAGGAGAAGTGAACCAGAAGAAAAGAAATACCTAGGGAAACAAAGTCTCTCTACTCTGGAAGAACTACTCTCTTCAGAAATCTGGGAGAATATCAGATTTTGAAATCCAAGAAGCCTCTCCTCTACCTTGGCTCTTCATCAACTGAAAAAGTTTATCTGGAGGGAACCTAATACCAAAGGAAATGATTACATATTAAAGCATGATAAACCATTAAAATGTAATTATTTTAATTTTCAAAATTCATTAGTTTCATGGTACCACAAAGGAAATATTATTTATGGTTAATGATTTATGGTGGTCACACTGCTGCTTCTATTTCTCAGTTCCAAAACTGGGGTATTCTTCAAAGTCTTTATTTTTCCATTTGCTTTTTTTCCCTCCTTCCTTCCTTTTTAAAAAAAACCTTTCCTCTTCTGGAACTATGGTGGAATAAATAGATAATAGCACTTGACCTAGAGTGAAGAAGATATAGGTTCAAATCCTGTCTTTGATACTTAATAGTTGTGATAGCCTAGATCAGTCACTTGAACACTGCTGTTATTTCTATTTTGGGGACCTAGCAAAACAAGTTGAATCCCTCTTTCATATATTAATCTTCCCAAATACCTGAAAACAGGTATCCTTATCTCTTTTCTTCTTCAGAATAAACATCTCCAGTTCCTTAGATCCCAGTATGATTGGGATTATAGACTCTTTACCATTGAAGTTGACCTTCTCTGACCACTATCTATTATATCCATGGGCTTGTTAGCCCACTGTGCTCCTAGTACAATCCTACCATAATTAGAAAATTTGCAGGTGAAGTAATCTTTCTCAATTCAGTCCAGTGGACTTAAGGAATGGAGAACTCTGGTTTTTCAAATTCCTGGACTGATTTTTGCTCAGCTTAGAAGTGCGTATTCTATTTTTAATCAAGAAAAAAAAATGAAAGGGCAAATCCCTCATCCAACTATCAACCAACAAAAAAAAAACATCCTCTGGCCACATGGGCATGTTGGCAGACCCAGTATTAGAATTGTTATTTGCTCACCTGTGCTTAAATCAAAGAATTACTGCTCTGTACAATTCCATGAAGAGCGGTGTGAAATCAAAGAAAGCTCTGGACTTGGAATATGTAGATAGGGGCCCAAGATCTGGATGAGACCCAGGTCAGTAATAACATCCCTGGACCTAGCTTTCATCATCTGCAGAGTGGGAATTCTCACCATTCTTAATTGACTCATTTGGTTGATCTCTTAGTCACATCGTTATTGTTCAATTATTTTTAGTTGTTTCTGATTCTGTAATTCCATTTTGGAGTTCTCATGGCAAAGATACTGTAGTGGCTTGTCATTTCCTTCTCCATTTTACAGATGAGGAAATTGAAATGAATATGCTTAAATGGCTTGCTCGGGGTTCAAATTTGAACTGAATCTTCCTTTCTCCAGGTCTAGTGTTTTATATATTATGCCACCTTGCTGCCCTAATTCATATACTACAGTTTATCTCTACTGTAATATTATTACTCACTCTCCTCTTCTTTCTCACCTTATTACTTTCTCACTTATTACTTATGCATGAAATAACCTCCTGCTCCCTCCTTTTATTGAATTCTAGACTATCTTTTAATGTCCTATTCAAATTCTGCCTCCTCCTAACCTAACCCACCATGCCATGCAGACCTCACATTGGCCCTTTATTTTCACCCCTCTCAGATACCTGTCTTATCATCTTATTTTATTAGCTATTTTTATTTTAAATCATTGTTATTTGTTCCGTACCTCTCTCCCAGACTAGAGTGGGGAATAATTATTATAAACTTTGTATCTCCTACAGTGGGAGACAACAAGCACTTAATACATGATTACAGTAATACATCATGGTGGATAGGCTATTGTACTTGGAGTCTGGAAGTCCTGGGTTTTAATTCTGCCTCAGATATGTACTAGCTTGGCAAGTAACTTAACTTCTACGAACCCTCAGTTACCTCAGTTGTAAAATGAGAGAGTTGGATTATATAATCTATAAAGTTCTTTCTGGCTCTAAATCTTTGATTCTATAAAATATTCATTGAAATCAAGGCTTTTCCTAGCTATCTAAAAGGTAGCTAGGTAGTTGTAAAGAAAATATTTTGCTAGAGATATATGGGGTTATATATCATGTTACCTGTGGACTTCTCTGCCTAACTCCCCCAAGTCTTACAAAAGAAAGAATTATATCAAAAGACAAAAAGGCCCTGAATGCAAATATCTTGATAACTGGAGATAGCTGGGTACACTTCAAAGGTACTGATGCTAAAGTCAGTCCATTCTGATAGAAAATTGCCATTATCTTGTAACTTTTATGCATTTCCTGGAAGGATACAGCTTTTTTTTTTTTTTGCCAATAATTACCTTTCTAGTAGGGGCTGGTTTCATAACCATAATTATGGCAAAGTGCTTTGAGATCTTCAGAGAACTCTACAAAAGCAGAATTATTTTAAGAGCTGTATTTCAGATCTCCACAATCTCCTATAAAGGTCAACTAATTAATCTTTACAATACCCCAGTGAGGCAGGTATCATTATGCTCTTTTCACAAATGAGCCCTGAAAGGGATAGATTGTTCTTGCCTGAGGCTACTCAGCACAGGCAGCCAAAGCAAGTACAGTATTAGCAAATAGGAACTCTTGTCAGTCAGTTAGTTAACAAGAATTTCCTGAGCTCCCACTGTGTGTTCAACAATAGACTTCAATACATAACTGGGGAAAGAGAAAGGAAAGAAAATGGGAGTGTGGGAGAAAGGAACTAATAAAAGACTAAGACCAACAATCACTAATTAAAGCCTACTATGTGCCAGGCACAACGTTAAGCTCTAGAGATAGAAAGAAAAGCAAAAATCCCAGACCCTCTTGGGCATAGATAAGTGGATATAGAGTTGATAGCCAGGTATGGAGACAGGAGGTCCTGGGTTCAAATCTGGTATCAGAAACTTTATAGCTATGTTACCCTGGATAATTCACTTAACCCAAATTGCCTAGCCCTTACCACTCTTCTACTTTGGAACCAATAAAATGTATTGATTCTAAGACAGAAGGAAAGGATTTAAAAAATCCAAAAACCATTCCCTCTTCTCAAGGACCTTTCAGTCTAATGAAAGAGACAAGAGGTAAACAATTGAGATAGTGTTTCTGATCACAATTTCCTTATTATGGTTCTTTCCAACAATGACACTCTACTGAAAAGGCTGGTACCTCCAAAAAAGGCAAATTTCAAGAACTTGGTTTAAAGGAGGGCAGACTCTGAATAAATACTAGTTGAGGGATGATGAGTCAGGATTTCTAGTCGCTACTCAGACAGTAACTCTAGGCATCTCTTTTTACCCCATAAGATGACAGAATTAGAAAGGGTGGTCTCCAAGGCCTTATCTAGCTCTCACAATCTAGGAGACTTGGGTTCCATCTGAATTTTCCTTGGGTCAGCCTCAATTTCAGTAAGGGTTGAATGAGCCCTTTTCTGTGCCTCAGAGCAAGTCAATTCCTTTTCTGAGTCAAAATGAATGTATAGGATTAGATGAGCTCTTTCAAGCTCTAACATGATTCCTTGAAGATATAGATGAAGTCAGCTTCAAACCTTTAAAGCACCCCCTTCTAAAGCATCTATCTGTTTTGCTCTAAAGGTTACTAGTCTACTTCTACCCCCTCCCCAGTAATTAGGCTTCTTAGATGTCAAATGTAAAAACATATAATAATATAATAATAATAGTTAGCATTTATACAGGCTTTAAGGTTTATAAAATATTTTATATACATTAAATCAATTGATCACCACAACAATTCTGTGTAGCAGAGTCTATTATCATCTCTCTTTTACAGTAGAGGAAACTGAGAATGAGAGAGTTTAAGTGATTTGTCCAGGGTCACATAGCTATAAAAGTCTGAAATTGGATTTAAATGAGGATATGTCCTGAATGGCAATGAGTTGAGGCAGTGAACAGTGTTGGGTTTAGAGTCCAGAAGATTCATCTTTTTTAGTTCAAATCCAGCCTCAGACACTTACTAGCTGTGTAGTTCTGGGCAAGTTACTTAACCCTGCATGACTTAGATAATAATAGTACCTACCTCAAAGAGTTGTGAGGATCCAATGAAACTATATATATGTGTGTATATACATATATATATATATATATATAAAGTATTGTTTTCACTTAGTCATTTTTCAGTTATGTCTGACTATGAACCCATTTGGTGTTTTCTTGGCAAAGATACTGCAGTGGTATGCCATTTCCTTCCCCAGCTCATTTTAGAGATGAAGAAACGGATGCAAATAGGATTAAATCACTTTCCCAGGGTCGCACAGCTAGGAAGTGTCTGAGATCAGATATGAACTCTTGAACATGATTCTTCCTGACTCCAGGTCCAGCATTCTATTTACTCAATTGTCCAGCTGCCCCATGAAGTGCTTTGCAAACCTTAAGGCACTATATCCTCCTTTTCTTCTTTTTCTTTCTCTTTCTCCTCTTCTTCCTTCTCATTATTATTGCCAGCAATAGTAACACTTTCATTTATGCCAACATATCTGTCTCCTTCACCTTCCTCCAGAACTATGCTACATCAATTATTTTCTCATTTTTAATATCTTTAATTTTATGAGTCAGTCCTGCTCCTAAGCAATAGCTGGAGGAAATAAGGCCCTATTCATAACATTTAGAATTATAAGCAGCCTTAGAGGTGATCTAATCTAACCTCCCTCATTTTCCACATAAAGAAACTAAGGCTCAAGAGATATTGATTTGCACAGGGTCACATGGGTAGTAAGTAAAATATCCAGGATTCAAAGGCAGAGATTCAAAATTTAGTCTTGTTATTTAAAGCAAATCTTTCCTTTCTTAGTTCCCAGATGAAAAGGATTTCTTTTGGTTTGGCTTTCCCAGTGTATCCCTATGGGCTTCAGCCTTATTCCTCCCACATCTTCTTTGGATGTGTAATTTGTCCGTTTCTCTTTCATCTACTCTAATCATTCTTTCCTGGTTGACCTGATTTTAGAAAATTCCTTCCGTCATTTTGTTCCAGTTGTCCCTGTCCTTGGTATTAAGTATTGCCTCTTATCTCCTGTTCTACATTGGTATGGAGACCTCTGAGGACCAGGACCATAAGACTCCTATGAGATCTCAGTTTGAAATGAATTCTAACCAGTAGAGCTCTCCAAGGTAGAATCTACTACCTTCTGAGGTATAGGTTCCTTACTCCTTAACCAAGATCAGATAATGACTTGACTATGTAGAAAAAAGTTTTTGTTCAAAGAGATGTTTGACTAGATGGCTTGTGTGCTCCCTTCTAAATCTGAAGCTCTGTGATTCCCTTTCCTGATCTTGATATGGGATACTGTGAACCTTAAAAATTCCCAGACCCTACTTCATAAGATTGGATTAAGACCATTCCCCATTTGGGCAGTGAACTTTACTTAGATCAGAAATGTGAGACCTCTACTCCACCCATACTTAAGCCTGCTTTAGGGGAGAAAACTCCTTGCTGAACAATGAAAAGTACTTAAACCCATACTTAAACCATGCCTGTTTTTAGAACTAATACAAATGGGTGCTAAGTACCTCTAAAGGTCAAACAACTTGTGAATTTACAAGGAACAAAGAGCTGAGAAACGTACTCAGAGCTTTCCTGGTGTATTACTCAAAAGTTCACACCTTCTAAGAATGGTCTGTCCTTTGAAAACCGTCTACTGTGATTGGTAGATGTAAGAATTTAGGGGAGGTGACAAAGGAGAAAATGCCCTTTAAAAGGAGACGAAAAGCTCTCTCTGAAAACAGTCAGCTGGGAAAGGCTGCCTTGAAGGATCTCTCTCGAGACTCTCTCGGGGACATTTCAGATTCAGGATTGAGCTGGTGAAGGCAGCTGAGATGGAGCTGGCCTGGTGTCACTAGAATCCTTGCTTGGACAGATCTTGTGGTGAGTGATTAAGGACTGACTGATCTTTTCTCTTAGGTCTTAGGCCTGGGTTGGCCAGGACTGGCCAGAGCTGGCTTATCCCTTTCTCATTATTCCCTCTTTTTCTCTCTTTCTTTAATTCCTCATTGTATTATTAATTAAAATCTCTATAAAACCCAGTTGACGGGTATATTTCATAATTGGGAATATTTCCCTGGCAACCACCTTATATATTGATTTAAAAACAAGATACTGTAGTGGAAACATATTTTCTGCGGTCACAATTTACTCATCCACTCTTATATCTACGACAATTTATATCTTCCACTATTTTAATCACTACAGTTTAAGACCTCAACTATTTTAACTCACTACAGTTTATGACACCCAACCATTTTAATTCTTACAATACTGTTGTACTACAATACTTACAATACTGTTCCTATAACCAAGTTTACCCTAAATGGGCCTGATAAAAGTAAACTTGGTTATAACCCCACTCGAGAGTCTGTCAGCCTATCCATCTGTCTGTCTGTCTCTGTCTATATCTATCTATCTATAAATATATAGGCAATGTGACATGAGCCAATGTCACATAGCCAAGAAGATCACAAATTTCTTCAGGGCAGTAACATTTAATTTATTTAATAGGGTTGATCTAGTTACAAATACAGGCACAGTGGATAGAGCACTACAATCAGGAAACCTTGAGTTCAAATCTGGCCTCAGACTTACTAGCTGGGTAACCCAGAGCAAGTCATTCATTTTCCATCTGTCTCAATTTCCTTATCTGTAATGAGGATAATAGCACTTACCTCCCAGAGTGTGTGAGGATCATCAGATAGTATTCTCAAATAATGATTCTCTCTTAAAGTGCCATATAAATGCTATTTTTCTAAATGAAAAAAATACAGAATAATGGTAGTAGACATTTTTGTAGCTTTAAGGTTTACAAAGCTCTTCGTGGACATTGTCATTTGATTTTTGTACTATTATATGAGGTATGTGCTATCACTATCCTCATCTTACAGAGGGAAAAGACTGAGAGAGCTAGACTAATTGATACCTCCAGGATTGGAGATGGGATTTGAGTCCAGCTTTTTCTTCAATGCTATTTCAGTGCTCCACCTACTAAATCAGTCTGTGTACACTCAGAAAGAAATAAAGGCATCCTCCTTCACATATGGAGATGATAGCACTAATCCTCTTTTAGTAGAGCTTTTAGAGATCTCTTTTTCCTTGAGTGGTAATGTTTGCCTTAAGAAATCCCTCTACTTTCATGTTGTTCTCTTTTGGACCCATGAACTGCATTAGTGAGATGGTTAACTGTGTTTAGTGACCCAGTTTGCAGCTCTATAACAAGACAAAACTCATTTGCTCAATGGGGTTCAAACTAGTGACCTTGGTTTTATTAACCAACTGAGCTTACTGGGCCAGCCCAATCAACATACTACAATATTTCTCACTTTGTTGATATGTCAACCAAGCACTTCACACTTCACTGAAAAGCCATTAAAACAATTATCAGGTCATTAACATGGACTTTTAACTAGGAGCTTCATGTTCTCACTCATCAGAGAATTAGCTGAGCTAGGCACTACCCATCTCCTTGCCCTGCCCTTCCCATTGGCTCTTTTAGGCTGACTGAAGAGTGTTCGTAGGAATCTTTTCTCTCTGTTCAAGAAGCTATTGCTGGTCTTGGAATATGTTTTTGTCATAATATTTAGTTTTGGACCAGGAGTTAAGAAATTTAAATTTGAACGCAGATACTTGCTAGCTATGTGACCCTTAGCAAGTCACTTAACTTCTGTTTGCTTCTACTTCCTCATCTCATTTCCCCTACCTCTCAGGGTTATTGTGTGGATAAAATGAGTTAATATGATTAAATGCTTTGAAAAATTTAAAGCACCATATAAATGAGAGCAATTATTTTTACTATCATGAGTACCATCTTACAAAACATTTGATGTTATTGTTGTTCAATAATTTCTGTTGTGTCTGACTTTTTGGAACCCCATTTGGGTTTTTCTTGTCAAAAACACTGGAATGGTTTTCCATTTCCTTCTCCAGATCATGGCACAGATGAGGAAACTGAGTCAAAAAGGGTGAAGTGACTTTCTCAGGATCCAAAAGCTAGTAAGTATCTGAGGTAGAATTTTATCTCAAAAAGACAAAATAATCAATAGTATAAGATAAAAGTGATGGCAATATAGTCTATGAAAGTCTCTTTTCTGGAAGACAATAGATTTCTGATTTCTTTTGTGGTTCCTAATGCAAACTTGAAGGACTAGTCTTTGCAGGTACTGAAAGTTGATGACCCCAAGTTTATCTAGACCAAAGTGGAATAGAGAAGGTTATATCTAAGAGTCAGGAAAACCTGAATTTCAGCAGAAGATTAGAAATTCATGCCTCATACTCATTAGATGAGCAATTATGGTCAAGCCATTTAAACTTTCTCAACCACAGTTTCTTCATCAACAAAAATTATCTGTGGTATTTGCCTTACACTGATGCTATGGGGATAGAATGAGCTAATGAATGGAAGATGCCTTGCAAAATTTAAAGGCTGGCATTAATGTTAACTGTGATTAAAAAAAAGTTGTGGATATAAACATGTTTAGATCCTCTTTCCAGGTGTGGTGGTGTATGTCTATGATCCCAGCTCCTGAGGAAGTTGAAGTTGGCACATCTCTTGAAACTAAAAGTGCTCAGTATGAATCCACAAAAAATTTGGCATAAATATTGTTACCTCTTAGGAGCAGTTGGGTCAACAAGTTGCCTAAGGAGGAGTCAACAGGCCCATATTGGAAATGGAGCAGGTCAAAGCTTCAATGCTGATGTTGATCAGTAGTGAGACCGGCCCCATTTATAGCCCTGACATTCCAGCTTTGGTGAGATGGGATGACACAATATTTTAAAAAAATAAATTCTCTTTCAATAAATTCTTCCATCCACAAAGATTCAAATGTGGCAAATTTAAATATATATCAAAAGAAAAGAGACAGGGTGGGAACACATATAAGCCATCATGATGATTGATTCCAAATGCCTTTCTCATCTTTATGCCAATAGGGGGCTGAAAATGATGAAAGAAAGCTCTATATTCCATTAATCCAATAATCTGATTTCAGGTCTTGGTATATCAACATACTTTCCAAAATTCCACAGGGGAGAACATCATTGACTAGCCACTGTCATGTTAGAGGAGCCAAATGCTCTCCCTCTTCTCTAATATAAATCTATGGAGTGATTATAAAACTCATAGCTGAGTCACAGAATCAGACTTCAAATCATGGAGGTAGATTGCAACTAGAAGAAGTCTTCAAGATGATTTAATCTAACATAATTTTAGAGATGAGTAAACAGGCCCACTGAAGTAAAATGAATTGTCCAAGTCCATATAGAGGTAAGTTTCAGAACCTAGATTCAAATTTGTGTTCTTAGAATCCAAAAATCAGTTATTTTCAATATAACATACTCATGTAAGCAAAGAGACGTATGTTCTTGCTAGGGTATACAATATAGCCTTTAAAAATTCAAAATTGGGTTAACATGCTTCTTTCTGGGCATTTGGCTGGGACTACTCACACTGAAGGATTTTCAAAGAAAACCCCACAGGAACCATTTGCCAATGGGTGACTTCCCCAACCCCAAACTCTTGCTCTTCTCTACCCTGATACCATATGAGTTATTACCCATCCAGAGAAATCTAAACCCACATGTTTCACATTCCAACAACCACATGTTTCAAGATTCCCCAGTGGTCATGGGGAATGGCCAACACATTGGTAAAATCCAATCCACTGAACAACCCAATGTTAATTACAACTGGAAAACAGAAAGTGTTTCAGTCCAGGACCATTTGCTCACTGTCTGTGGGAAGTTTCTTTAGAAGAACAAGCAATTCCACAGCCAAGACACATTGTTGTTATTATTACTATCATTATGATTACAAGAGATTTTTAAATTTTTAAATATTTTATTGTTTTATGATAAAATTCTTTCTGATCTGCATAACCACAGAGATACTAAAGTAGGCAGTCAAGCAGGAAAATACTGGGCCTTTTACTCCAGCTTAAAACATCAACAAGGAAACAATCTAGAGATAAGAACTATTATTTTCTAAATTAATGAATTGATTGGTTATATGAGGGCCCACATATACTTTTCAATTACAAAAAGTGCTAAGATATGTCAATTATCTGACTGGATTCAGTTACTCACTTAATGACTTACTCTTTTTAAAAACTACTGACAGATTAGTGGGGAAAATAATTTTCCTTCCTGTTAAGAAGCAAATTGTTTTTGTTGTATTTAAGAGAATTCTATTTGGTAAGTTTTGTAAGAAGTGCCTGCCTCTTTGGGTGGGATTCATTGGATCAGTGTATCTCAGAAGTTGAAGGAATATTAGATACAAGATGACTTCTCAACTTTCCAAACAAGTAATTACCCAGGTTCCATCTCAAGACTTCTAATAAGAAAGAACTCACTAGATTTCTCTGCCTCCATCCTTCTGTCCAGGTGGTCTGTAGTATGTTCTCATAACAACATTGCTTCTGTTTCTCCCTGTTAAGCTTTTCCTAAATGTATATTATGCTTCTCCTTTCTGGCTCCTGAATTCCCTCACATGAATCAAACCTGTCCTCCTTTTATCTAGTCTGTTATTGTTGAATAGTCATACTCTAACCACATGTCCCAACTCATTAAATGTGAGCAATACCAATGAATTTAAATTTGCCTCTGCACAAGAATCTTCAGCTCACATTTTAAAAAATTATTACCCATATATTGTGAATTGACATATAAATATCTGGGGCCACAGGTTTTATTGCTGGTTCTTTCCTTGGATTTTGTCTCTAGAGCTTTAGTTAAGGACATTAATTCACTGTTGTCAAACTGAATTTCACCTATGGTCCAGACCAGTTACTTTTATATATTGTGTTTTATCACCAGTTTATACCCAAGATGTTTTATGTCTTTTTAAAAAGATTATGGTGGGATGTCTCAGCTGGAATCAGTTTAATAACTAAAAAATCAAATGAGGGTATAGCCCATTTTAGACATATTCAGATTATAAATTATTTGAAATTATATTTGGAATTATTTAATATATATGAGCATATGAATGCTTTTGTTATAGGATTCCTCAATAAAATAAATCCTTTAAATATATTCAATATATATTCATTAAATATCTATGTTGTTTCCTAGGCTCTAATATAATTTAATATAAGAATAATATAATTGAAATAAATCTATAAGTCTATATAGTTTAATGAAAGAGAAATAATTTTCAGATTGAGGCATGAAGGAAGGCTTCATGAAGGAGGCATAATTTGGGCTACATCTTAGAGAAAAAGTAGGATTTCAAGAACTAGAACTGGGAACAAGAAAGAAGGGTATTCCAGGATTGAGGAGGAGAATGAGTAAAACCATTGAAGTAGGAAGGAGGTCGTGGGCCATATTCAATGATATGAATATCTTTTTGGTTGAAATATCTAGTATGTATGTTATATATGAGTGGAAGTAACATAGGATAAGCTTGGAAAGGTAGATTAGTCATTTTGTCTTGAAAGACTGAAGAATATGCTCTACCTTGGCTATGTGATAGAGAGTCAATGTAGTTTCTGAGCAATAGAATGACCATAACTTACAAATCAGGAAGACGAATCTATCAGTAGTACATAGGACAAACTGGAGAAGAAAGAGATTGGAGACAAAGAAACTCATTAAAATGTTCACAATCAAACTCTCCTGTCACTGGTAATATTTAGAAGTCATTCATTGCTAATGAAGGCATTTTGGGAAAGAGAGGAAAGAGAAACTAAAATTCAAAGAATTTTTAAAAATCAAAATAGAAAAGAAATGAGATAAAGCATCTCTGTAACTTATAAATGAATTCAATTAGCAAAAATTCAGTGCACATCTAACTTTTTCTCAGCCAAACACTAAATACTAAGGGAGAATTGCCTGGCTTTGAATTGGTTGCTTATTCTTTATACTCCTTGCTGTAACAATGTCATCCATACCTTAGCATAAAGCAATGTTTCTTGTTTGAAGCCAGGAACTTACTTGGGGTGGCCTAAAGATTCAATTTTTTAAAACAAAGTGGTTAAATTGTTCAACTGATTCCCTTCCAGTTCTCTGAGTTCTCAGGGAAGAACTTCTTAATGCAAACTAATTAAAACAGACCATCACCAATTTTCCCGTAGGACTCTCTAGACAGTGAGAAAGCAGTTGTTTACGTCTGGATTTTCTTGTGTGGCTGGGAAAATGGAGCTAATCATATGAAGTCAACTTTTGATTCCTGTGGCAAATCTTGCTGTGATTTTAATGAAGATTAACATGTACTCTACTGAAGTACTTACATTGTCGACATCTCAACTACCTCTGTTTATTCTATTTGCAGACAAGCATCATGAAAACCAAGCATTAACCAGTCAACTCCCATCCTCTAAGCCCATTCTGAGCAAAGTCAAACCTTGCACCAGTTTGAGAGAGAAGTTTATGTTTCCATGTAAGGGATATTTCATAGAGGAATCTCAGGGGAAAACCTCAGGGCAAAATCATAGATTATGGAGGTATCTATACAGAGGTGATAATTAAAGCCATGGGAGTGAATAAAATCAACAGTGTGGGGGAAAGGTAAGTCCGAATATTCAACTTTTGGGTATGCCCACATTTAATAGCCAGGAAAAGAATGAGGATGACAGAAGAGTGAGGATCAGAGAAGCCAAGGGGACTTGGAAAAAAACTTTGAGAACAAGCTATCACAGAAAAAGGATATTATGAAGTAGAAGGTGGTCCTTCATATCAAATGTAGCAGAGAGGCTGAATAGAATGTAGATAAAAAGACCACTGGATTTAGTGACAAAGAGGTCAGTGGTAATAAGAGAAAGTTTTTTCAATAGAATTTGTAGTAACCTGATGGTGCATCTGAATCTCAAAACTCTCTTCCCTCCAATCCATCCTCCATTCAGCTGACAGTGATTTTTCCTAAAATGCAGGTCCATCTATCTTACTTCCCTATTCAATAAACTCCAGTGGTTCCCTATTGCCTCTAGGAGCAAGTACAAAACCTTTTTGGCATTCAAAGTCCTTCTGTAACAACCCTTCATTCCCCAATTTTCAGGTCTTTTTATACTTTACTCTCCATCACATATTCTTTGATCCACTGACCTTGGCCCCCTTGATATTCCTGGAACAAGATGCTCCATCTCTTGACTCTCGTTATTTTCTCCAGCTGGCCCTTTCTGGAATGCTCTCTCTTCATCTCTGCCTTCTGGTTTCCGAAGCTTCTCAATTTAAATCTTATCTTCTATAAGAAACATTTCCCTCATTATTCTAGTGTCTTGCCTCTGGATTATTTCCTCTTTATCCTTTATATAATTTGCTTTGTATAAGTTTGTTTGCATCTTGTCTTCTCCAGTAGATGAATGTCTTGAAGGGATAAACTATCTTTTACCTCCTTTTGTATCCCCAGCACTTAGTCTAGTGCCTGGTACATGGTAGGTGCTTAATACATATTTTTTAAAAAAAACCCTTATCTTCCATGTTAGACAATACTGTATATTGGTTCCAAGGCAGAAGAATAATAAGGGCTAGGCAATGGGGGTTAAGTGACTTTCCCAGGGGAACACAGTTAGGAAGTGTTTGAGGTCACATTTGAACCCTGGACCTAGAATAGGTCTAGCCCTCGATCCACTGAGCTACCTAACTGCCCCTGCTTACTGATATTTACTGAATGACTGACAGAATGGTGAAAAAAGAAGTCAAATTGATAGGGGTAATGAACAGTATAGGCTTTTCATTCTAGGAATTTGGTAATTTTTAGGGCTGGGGAATAATAGTTTACTGGACTAGCAGGGTCTCTTCACTCCAGTCTTCATGCAGTTGCCAAAATGGAACAGATTATTGAATGAGTAAAGAAGAAGGATACAGGGGTGAAGAAAGTATAAAGTAATTACTGATCTATTATGGAGGAGAAACTAATATAGAGAATACATGTGAGAGAGAAAGGACTTTCAGGTGTGGATTCCCATAGAGCATTCAGTTCTCAGGGTGAATCTTGAGCTATGGACTCATGGAGATAGTATGTTTTAGGGGCAGGTGGAGGCAGGGTCTCCTGCCTTTGTAAGGAGGCTGTAAGACACTGAGACTTGGTACATTTTCCCACAGAGTAATTTTGGCACTTCGGGGGCAGTAATAAATGACAGCTGCTGAAAAGTCACAAATGCCACAATTCTGAACGTCCTGGTAATTTCTTCATGGGAATGGAAGGGTCAGTGCAGTTGGGCTCGATAGTAAACACAAATAGGAAAGAGGTTGTGAATATATGTGAGTGGACACAGGTCACATATCTAAGAATCTCTCTACAAAGTACCCATCCATCAAATAGTCATCGAAATTTTGTTTAGTACTCTGGGATGAAGAGAATTCCAAATCTGGATAGTATGATTTGCTACAAATGTAGAAAAAAATCTGCCTCCATCTGATCCTGAAACCTATGTTCCCCATGAGGGCAAAGCTTGATTCACTGTGAGCATTGAATTGGCTCTGAGAGTTCATTCCTGTAAACCCTTCCTCCCTCACATTCACTAATTATTTTCTATTCCCTTCCACACTTCATCAGTAACTAACTACTCCATGTTCCTGTACCCCTGTTCTTTACTCCCTCAATAACAACTTTGTTCCTTTTTGGCAACTGTATGAAGGATGGCTTGGAGACAGAATAGTCTTGACCCTACTTGTCCCTTAAGCTATTGTCCCCCAGCCCCAGAAATTGCCAAATTTCTAGAAAGAGAAGTCTTTCATTACATCCAGCTTTAAGACTGCCTCTCTGCAATGGAGTGTAAATGGAACAAATCTAATCCCTCTTATGATAACCCTTAAAATACTTGAAAGAAAAATTTCTAAATTTTCTATTCTCCAGTTTAAGCCCTCCTAGGTCATTCTGTCAATACCCTTATGTCTCCAATCCCCTTACCATTCTGGATGCTCTGGACATTCTCTATTTTTTCAATTAGTTAATCAATTTATCAACAATCATTTATTAAGCATTTACTGTATGCTAAACACTGTGGTAGGCATTAGGGATATTATGATAGAAGTCAACAAGTTTATACATATCCAGCATATCTATGTATATATGTGCATATACAAGAGTGATGTAAAATAGATTCAAGGTGGTTTGGATGGGGAGGGCACTAGTAGGTGGGGAAACCAGGACATGTCATGTGGAAGGTGGAGTTTGAGTGAAATCTTGAAGGAAACTAGGGATTGATTGTAAAAATAGATGTTATGAAAAGAGTACATTCCAGGCAGGAGAGATACCCAAGAAAACCAGTTTTTCTAGACCTTATCTTATAGGAAGAGAAGAAATATGTAATAAGGTTGGAAAGGTAGGTTGGGGCCAGCTTGTAAAGAGCTTTCAGTGCCTACATCCTGTATAAAGGATGGTTGGAGACAGAATATCTTGACCCTATATAAATAAAAGAATTTATGGGGCAGTTAGGTGGTGTAGTACATCAAACCCTGGGTCTGGAATCAAGAAGACCTATGTTCATGAGTTCAAATCTGGTCTCAGACACTTACTAGTTGTGTGACCCTGAGCACGTCACCTACTGGAGAAGAAAATGACAAATCACTAGAGGATCTTTGTCAAGAAATCTTCATTTGGGATCATGAAGAATCCGACACAAGTGAAATGACTGAATAACACCAGAGGCAATAGGGAGAAACAAGAGAGTATTGAGAAGGGGAATTATACTATCAGACCTACATTTTAGGAAAATGACTTTGAAAGTTCTATGGAGGATGGATTTGAATGTGGACAGATAAAACCCCCAAGCTGTCTAGAAAGAGAACAGTGGAACAATTATAGCATAACTCAGCTCTTCTAGTTCAGTAATTCAGTTTAAAAAAGAGGAACAAGATTATCCTGGAATGCATTGTTTTCAATGAAATAATGGCTGAAAAGGGAAACAAATGCATGGAGTTCTAAAGTTGGAAGAGCTATTAATGGTCATTTAATAAAATTTCCTCATATCATGGGTGGGGAAACTAAGGCCCAAAGAAGCTCAATGATCTATCCAAAGTCATATGTGTAATAATTAAGTGAGCCAATTGGCAGCTTGGCAATACAGTGGATAGAGAGCCAGGTTTGTAGTTGTAGGACTTGGATTGACATCTGGTCTTAGACACTTCTTAACAATATGACTCTGGGCAAGTCACTTAACCCTTTTTGCCTAGCCATTGCTCTTCTGTCTTAGAGGTGTTTGTGAAAGAGAAAGTAAGAATTAAAAAAAAAACAATAATAAGTAACAGAATCTGGATTTGAACCTGTTTTCTGACTCCTTGTCTCTTTCTACTCTTACCAGGAATTTGGCTTTGGATAGCTTCACTAGGGAAAGTATGAGATAAGGCTATATCTTAAAATGAGGGGTAGTACAGGGACAGAAGAAAGAGAGTTTAGAACCATCAGCCTTTGTGAAGAATGTGATAGATAATAAATCAGAGATAATTAAAAGGATGGCATTGCAATAGCCAGGACTCTGATGAAATCAGATAGTGTGAATTTACAGAGGATCCAGTCAATAGGCCTTATGGTTTCCTTTGGAATAAGCACAGATGAGGTAAATTACAACCTAGAACTGAGAGTTAGCAGGGCAGGAATGGTGGGCAAGGGACTAAAGAATGGGGGAGAGGACATGAGTGAGGTTTCTGACCCCAACATAAATACTGGGGTGGGAGGAAAATGAGGGCAGAATATAGGCAGTTAAGGGACTTGGCCCAGCAAAGGTTTTGAAGGATCAACTAGGAGTAAAGAATAGGCAAAGACAAGCTTTGGACCCTCTGTGACAGAGGAGTAAGAAAAGAAACAGCTGGCATTAAGCCAAGATTTCTAGCGGAAGAGATTCAATTTTCAGATTCAGTTAATGTGGAGAGGTAGAATTGGAAGAAAAGGTCAGAGATTGGTTCTTTTTTGCCTTGGTATTGCTAGCACCTAGCATAGTGCCTGTCCCATAATAAATAAAGGCTTGTTGATTGACTGATCACTACTCTATCAGTAGATTACTATAATTATTACTCCCATTTTATAAAGAAACTGAGGCTTTAGAACCTTATAGATGAACTAGATAATAGGAGTCCAAGGAAGGATTTGAATTTAGTTATCTCCTGATGTTTTCATCTAGCACACTTTCCATTGCACCATATTTTAGGAGTACTCTATCTTTTGGCTGTGGATATTTTTTCTGGCTTTCCAACCATGCCTGCGATGTTCTTCTTGTTCACCTATGCCTTCTGGATTCCCTAGCTTCTTTTAAGTTCAAAGGCTATTTTGGGGGGAAAAAAACCCCTTACCTTCCATCGTGAAATCAATACTGACTTTTGGTTCCAAAGCAGAAGAAAGGTAAAAGATAAGCAATGGGGGGTTAAGTGACTCCTCTAGCTTTACACAGCTACAAAGTGTTTGAAGTCAGATTTGAACCTAGGACCAGTATCTAGGCTTGAATCTCAACCCACTGAACCACCTAGCTATTCCCTTTCAAAGGTTCTTAATTTGAGATCTGTGAACTTAAAAAAAAATTATAACTGCACTTTAATATACTTGTTTTCCTTTGTAGTCTTATGTATTTTATTTTGTACATTTAAAAACATTATTCTGAGAAGGGGTCCATGGACTTCACCAGACTGACACTCATGATTTTAAAAAGCTTAAGAATCCCTTTCCTGCTTAATCATCCCACTTCTGGTCCAATTCAACCCTTATCCCCATCACTCAACCTTTTTAGTCTCTGGAAAAGTTATTTTTTCTTTCCGTCTACACTCCTCTCTCTAGTCTTTGTTAAAGACCTTTATAAAGAACACAAATTTTTCCAACCCCTGGAATAAATTACACTGGATATTTTTTCTTTCTCTCTCATGTCTTCCCCTCTATTGGGACACTATGTTTTTTGGCCCTTGCTTTGGGGTTCAACATCTCTCTATTTCCTCTCTTTTTCTCAGCAGTCTCATTTCAGGCTCTATTCTCAGTCTGTTCTTTTTATATCACTACTCAGTCTGTTCTCCCCATCTCTGTCCATCTGTACTCATTATGCAATGCCTTCCTTCATGTAATCTCTCTAGTAGACCCAAAGAAGTTTCCTTTCTCCTCTTCTTGCCTGGACATTATATCTTCTAGCAATATATCCCATGGAGTCCAACTTGCATTTGCATTCCCCATCTAAACAGAGTTCCATTCTTGTTGTTTTTGGAATGCATTATAGTCTAGCAAGTTATTTACATTTTCATTCACGCAGACACCTCTCGCTCTTCTTTCTGGGACATCACCCCCTAACTGCCCAATCCCTTTTGAAAGAGGGATTTGTAATTCCTTTACACATGGCATGTGGATGATATCACTATGAGTGAGGGCAAATGGCTTTCTTACCAGCAGGATTTATAGAAAGAATATACTTTCTGCAGATGCCAGAAAGGTCCTGTTAACTTAATCTCCCTAACAACTCTTTCAGAGCAAGCAGGAGAGCCGAGGTTGTTCGGTCTCTCTTTGGGAAGCAATTTTCTTTCTTGAAATGCATTTAAATGTCTTCCAGTAACAGTAATCTACATATCATCATCATCATAACTTTTAAGTGATCTGTCAATACCAGCTACAGCCTACATTCATCAGGGAACATGGAAAGGCACACAGGCTTGCCCAAGATTCCTGTAATCTGCTTCTGCTTTGGCAGCACAATTCTTCTAGACTGAAAAAAAAAGCACATACTTTAAAGCTAGGCTAGGGCCATTTCAAAGCTTTGCACGCTGCAAGTCTTGGCATCTGCCTTACCACAGTGCGCATATGGAATTCGTGATGATTGTTACATGTTGGCTTTGGCTAGTGGTTTCTTTTCCTTCTTCTTCCACACCCCAGGTCACACAAGATGACACCGAGCTGGTTACTTATAATTGTAGAGGCACCTATGAAATGTGCATTCTTGGCTGTGGAAACCAAAGTCCAAGGGATTGAGGAAGGGAGGGCATTCTCAATGTTCACATCAGGGAAACACTGGCCAGTGAGGGTAGAAATAGGGAGATTCAAATAGGGGATGGGGAAGGAGGAGGAAGAGGGAGAAAGAAAAAGAAAAGAAGAAAGGGAAAGAGCAGAGAAAAGGAGGAGAGGGAGGACAGGGGAAGAACAAGAAAGAGAAAGGAGGGAGAAGAGAGAGAGACAGAGACTTAGAGACAGAAAATAAAAAAATGAGAGAGAGAGGGAGAGAAAAAGAGAGGGGAAGAGACAGATACAGAGAGAGAGAGAGAGAGACAGAGACAGAGACAGAGACAGAGAGGAGAGGAAGAGAGAGGGAGATAAAAAAAAAGAGAGGGAAAGAGAGAGAGTATTTTGAAATGTTTAACCTCAAAGTTAAAAAACTGAACTGAATCAGCTGAAATTTGATGCCTTTTCATAATGAAATTATATTCAGCCTTCCCCATGGAGCATAGAAATCCAGGCCTTAGAAAAAGGAAAAGAAAGGTCTCCAGCTGTCTCAGACCAGAATGGCAAGAAAGAATACAATTATGGGATATCAGGTACTAGTAACTACTCCCAAAGGGCCAAGGGGCCCTAAAGAAAATACCAAATGGTGCCCTGTGGGCTGGGGAAGGAGAAAGAGGGATACTTGGTGATTCCAATTTCTTTATCCCAAGCCATCTGTGTTTTAAGGCCTTGGTCTTCCTTAGAAGCTGAATGTTTCTACTGTAGTTTTTAATCAGAAGATTTTCTTGCTTTCTCCTGAGAATTGTGGTTAGTCTCACCTGGTCCTGTCAGTCTCACTCACTCCTGTAAGCCTTCATGACTGGTTTTATCAGGGGTTGTCAAGTGAGGAGATGCTGTTATGGCCAGCCTGAATGAATGAGGTCAGACACAGCAACTCACCTCACCAATGGCCATGCTACCTGAACGGTGGTCTGCTCTAGCCTTGGGAGGCCAGCTGACCTCAGGTCTCTTCCATTCCTCTCTTCCTCCCTGACCCAGGACTGACCAAGGCAAACAACAGTATATCAGAGGACCTGAATTTAAATCTTGGATCTTGGAATTTAAATCTTGGATGGGCCCTCTGTGGCAATTCCCCATCCCAGCTCCCCAGCCCCTGGCACAGTGGGTAGAGCACAGGGCCTGGAGGGAGGAAAAGTTGAGTTTAAATCTGACCTCTTACTAGCAGTGTGCCCATGAGCAAGTCACTTTAACTCTGCCTCCATTTCCTCAAAAACAAACTGGGGAATCTTTCCATGGTTGTTGCAAGCATTCAAAGAGATAATATTTGTAAAAAAAAACAAACTCCCTGGCACTTAATAGGTGCTTAATAAATCTTTGTTTCTTTCCTTTCCCTCCACCCTCTTCAACTTAATTTGCACTCTTGAGTTGAATCTTCCATAGGGCAGTTGTTACCCCAGTTTGAAATACAGTCTGAGATGACTATTAAAAATTGTATTGACATGTAAAAATGAAATTACTTTTTTAAATTATGAAGAATACTTTGAAGGTACTCTTACATCTATAACTCACAAGCCTTTAATGATGAATTTGCCTTAAAAAAAAAAACTCATCTTCTGTCTTAGAATTAATCCTGTGTATTGGTTCTAAGGCAGAAGCCATAAGGGCTAGACAATGGGGGTAAAATGACTTGCCTGGGGTCACACTGGTAGGAAGTGTCAGAGGTCACATTTAAACCCAGGACCTTCTGACTCTAAGCCTGTCTCTTAATCCATTGAGCCCCTAGTTGCCTCTCAATTTACTTTTAATAGTCAATCAGAAGACAATTTAATTCAAAGCGAAAACAATGACTAAAAAGGCAGTAAGTAAGCAGAGTAGTTACAAAATATTTCTCCAATAAACCTAGAGCAGTCTCCTATGGATACACACAGCATTAAGTAGGAAGCATAGGTCCAAAATCAGAGTCAATTGGTAGTGAGGCATACAGATTGGGAACACAGGAAACTAAGGCAACTCTCCCCTACAGTATTGCAGGGTCCCAATATCCTGTCTCTTCTCATGGTATCCTCAAACTATTTCTCCCATGGTGTAGCATCTGTGCTGAGCTGGTTTCTCAGCTGGGTTCCTTGGACTTACTCTTCTCTTTAGCTTATTCCCAGCTGCCAGGGCTAATTCTTTCTTGCATTCACAGTTGGCTCTCTTCTCTGCCAGGGGCTACACTCCTGTCAGCTGCTTCCTGCCTTGAATCTTGAATTCAGTATCTTTATCTCCCTAGAGCAGAGATTTTTAACCTCCGGTTCTTGAACTTGTTAAAAAAATTTTTTTGATAACTATTGCAATATAACAAGTTTCTTTTGTAATTCTATATTTATGCATTTAAAAACCTTATTCTGAGAAAATCTGCCAAAGGGGTCCATGACACAAATTTGTCTTCAAGAATTTAGTAACTTTACTGCAAAGATAACATGGCTGTGTCGGGGGAAGGAAGGGAGATGGGAAACAATTCCTTCTCTCCAAGTTCCTCAAGTGTTGGACTGTCTTGAACTTCCACTTCTGTTCAAGACTACCAGGCTTTTTTTGTTATTGTTGTTCACAAGCCACATGGTCAATCTTTATTGACAATGGCCAGATGTTCTCCTAAATGTATTAGGGAAAACTCCTTCACTCTCCGTAAAGTTAAATACTAACCAATTAATATTTCATTACCTCTGTTATTTGCCCCTCACTCTCTGCCAGCCACATGGCCAGTCTTTACCAACAATGGCCAGATCCTCTCCTAATTCTATCAGGGAGAACTCCCTTACATTTGGAAAAGGGATAGAGTTTGATATTAGCAAATCAATATCTCATTACCTCTCTTATCTGCCCCTTCCTTTCTGTGATTAGGTCAACTGAGCTGGGGATAGGGGAACTAAATTTTCCCTTCCCTCTTATTCTCCCCCACAGACTCAGAGGCTCAGTTGACCTTGAACAAATACCTTTCTGAGTCTCATTCCTATAATTATCCAATGAGAGGAATAGCATTCCAGAATAAGGAGGAGATGGTCCTACTCTACTCTTCCCTGATCAGACCATTTCTAGATTATTGTGTCCAGGTCAGATGTGGGGGGTAGGGCCACATTTTGAAAAGGGCATTGAGATTAACCAGAAATGGGCAGACATCAGTAGAAACTCAAGTCCATGTCATCAGAACTAGCATTATTTAGGCTAGAAAAGAGAAGACAGGTTAGAGGTGGGGAAGAAATGAATGAATGAAAAAAAGTTATTCAACTCTTATTGAATATAAAGCACTTTGTCCTGGGGCAACAAATATTAGATATTCAAAGAATTCACATTCTAATAGGGGAAGATAACATATGGGAGGGAGCCACTATCTTCAAGTTTTAGAAGGACTACCAAATGGGGTAGCCAGGTGGCATAGTGGATGAAGCACTGTGCCAGAGGCAGGAAGATTCATCTTTCTGAGTTCAAATCTGGCCCTAGACACCCACTACCTTAGGAAGGTTACTTAAGTCTGTTTTCCTTAGTTTTCTCATCTGTCAAATGAGAGGAAGACAGATATAGCAAAACACTTCAGTATCTTTTGCCAATAAAACCCCAAAGGGGATCATAAAGAGTTGGACATAACTAAAAAAAAATGAATGAACAACAGCAAAATTAAATGTTACAAAGTTTCCCCATATTTTAATCAGATGGCAAGTAATACAAACAAATCAGATTTAATCAGATAATAGCACTAAAAATGAGTTTTGAGGATAAATATCCTTGGGAAACATATGAAGGAAGGAAAGCAGTAGGAGAGTGGAAATGATTTTAGAATTTTTGAGATGAAAGGGACTAGATTGATCACCTTGTACAACTCTTTTTTAAAAGAAAAAAGTCTTGCTTTACTTGGACTTCCTGAATAAAAAACCAAGTAGAAGTTATAAAAAGACAAACCTAGGCAAATCTAGGCTTGAGAAGAAACTTCTCTAAAAATTACAAAAAAGCTATACAAAAGGGGGAAAGGACTGCCTAATAATGTAATAGGTTTGGATGCTTTGCTGGAGGTATTTATCTGAAAGCTGAATGGCTGCTTTTTAAATATTGCAAATGAGAACCTTTTTTTGTGGGACAGGTTGGCACAGATGACAGGTGAGGTCCCCTCTGATTGGAATTCTGTGATTCCACTTTAAAACTGAGTGATGCTTATGAGAATACACTGTATATTGCATTCTCAATTAAATACAATTGGACCCAATTGGATTGTATCACAATACAATTGACTTTTACAATATGGCCCATTGGTCAACCTCCATCTGGTTCAGTCTGACTCACCAGATAGTCTTATTAGAGTATGGTCATTGTGTATGCTACAGCTTCTAGGAGCCACAGGAGAGATTTGGATGAAAAGAGGACACAGAGGTGGATCATCAGCCCTCTAAAGGGGTTTGGCAAGCCCTCACACTAGAGAATCCTTTCTAATAATTCTTAAAAAAAAATAGTTTTGAGGATAAAGCTACTTGGAAATTATAAGGAGGAAGGAAAGCAAAAGGGCACTGGAAATGATTTTAGAATGTTTGAGCTGTTAGGGAGTGGAGAGATCACTTTATACAACACTCTCTTTTTTGAAAAGAGAAAAATAGATTCGGAGAAGAGAAATGACTTGTCCCAAGTTTCATATGTAGGAAGGAGAAGAGCTGGAATTCCAACTTGGGTCCTCTGCTATACCCACTGCCTCTTAATGTGGGAGGGATCAGGGGTTGAACATAAAATTCTCCTCATTTGCAATTTTGCTGGTGGCTAATGAAAGCCAGGCACTTTTACCAAGTCACTCTTTGTAGAGAAAGTTAAGGAGTGGCTAAAAACCCAACACAAGGTTAATTCAGTGGTCATTTTAAAGTATTTCCCTGAGCAGTGTAGTAGGATTAAGTCCTAAAGGACTATGTACTCAAGGGTGGATTGAACAAATTAGTTATTCAAAGAGGGTGTAAATATTCAGCTAAATCTTAACTGAGCTAAGCTGTTCATTTTTCCCCCTTTGCTTCCTTTATAATACATTCTCTTTCATGAATTGTACTGATTTTCATGAGAATTTTTCTTCTTCCCCTATGTTATTAATAGCTACTAAAGTGGCTAAAGACTATGAAAAATAAGGGGGCCATCTTTCAGTTCTCAACTCCATGATATTTTGCTTTTCCTCTCCTGTCCTCTCATCACTAGCTCCATTGGCTTTCAGACTAGGCTGTCAACTTGGATCTAATTAGCTCTCTGCTATTACTCTTGGTCTCATTTGCTATTAACCACTACTTTCTAATTTTTCAATATGGTTCTTTAATTGGTCACAGCTTTTCAAGGCATTTCTTTTCCCAAAGAGATTTAGGACTCTGCTTCTGGAGCATTCCGACGCACTGGTAGGTCACAAATGAAAGGCCAGAAATGAAGTTTCCTAAATTGTTTCTTTTTACAAAGTGTTTGAAAATTATCTCATGGCAGTATATTGATAAATACCACATATGTTCCTCAGGATCTCTTTGGATGGGGCAGTGAGATGGTATAGTGGATAGAGTGCTGGATCTGGAGGCAGGAAGACCCAAGATCAAACCTGACTTCAGACATGCACTAGTTGCATGACCCTGGGCAATCCACTTAATCCTATTTTCTCACTTTCCTCATTTGCCAAATGAACTGGAGAAAGAAATGGTGAACCACTCCAGCATCTTTGCCAAGAAAATCCCAAACGGGGCCATAAAGGGTCTGACATGGATAAAAACAACTAAATAATAACAATTTTGTAGATATTATTTTTCTCAACTCTGACAGCAATCATTCAAGTATCTGCCTTTCTCTACCTCCCCAAGAAGAAATATAAAATATTGGTCAAAAATATGGTTTTATAATGTCAAATAATATTATACGTTAGCCTCTGTGATTATTAATAGCATTATATATCAGTCAAGAGTCCTGTTTAGATTTCCAAACCTCGTAGGACTTTGTTATGTGGACCAGGAAAGTCTTTAAGTTTGGCTATCTTGTTCTCTATCTCCTTAATAGCCTGACTTACAGAACACTGGGGGACTTGATAAATTGACATTTGTAATATATTTTAAAGATTGGGAAGGGCAATAAGCCATTAAATATCCTCTCTGGAATTTTAATTTATCCCTTTTCCTTTTAAAAATTAGAAGACTTTTGACTTATAGAAAGAACATTTTAAGGAACAACAGAGAGGGTTAAAGTGGCATTTCCTACCATCTACTAAATTTCCATATTTAATAACATGGCAATGCATAGATTTCAGAAATCTGTCAAAGTCCCTATGGCGAGTTTTTAACTAGAGAAGGAGACAGTAATCCTGGATACTAGTTCAGAGTTGCTATTGGGGAAACTGTCAGGGGAGAGAAGAGGACAGTAGAGTGAAGACTCAGGCAGCTTGCAGATCTTAGTTCTTATTTTACCTTATCATAAAGTGTCCTGGCCATATCTTCACTTCCTGAAATGCCTCTGCCCTGAGGATTACTCTCCTGTTCCATGGTCACTATTTCATATAGGGGTCCAATCATACTTACTTCATTTATTTCACTACTGATTCAACTCCCTCTTTGGACTTCCTCTCCATCTCCTTAACAACAGTGAGGTACCTTTTATATCCTTCCCAGATACTTTTTAGATATGGTCCTCTCCTATTAGTATGTATGCTCCTTGAGGGTATAGATTGTCTCATTTGTCAATACTCGAATCCCTAACACTTAGCAAAGATTATCATATAGTATTTTATCATATAGTAATTATCATATAGTAAGTACTTAAATAAATTAATAGTAAAAATATTAATAAATAAATATTCTAACAAACTAGGTGCTATTATTTCAGTTCTGCTGAAGGAATAGCATAAAAGTGACCCTTAAATTGAATACCCCAGGCCGCAGCTCCAGTGTCCCTGTCTTAGTTATGGCTCTGTTATCTAGTAACAGTTATAATAAATAAACCAGTATTTCCTTTTTCAATGCCTAATGGTTCTATTAAGCAAATAAAGTTGTTGCTCAGTCATTTCAGTTATTTTTGACTATTTGTGACACTATATGTGATTTTCTTGATAAAGATACTGGAATGGTTTACTATTTCCTTCTTTAGCTCACTTTACCCAGAAAGAAATGGAGGGAAACAGTGTAAAATGACTTCCCTAGGGTCACATAGCTCATATGTATCTGGTGCTAAGTTTGAACTCAGGTCATCATCCATTCATAGCCTCACTGCTAGGGACCACTTTTGTATGTATCTGCTCTGTTCAAACTCTTCTTCCCCATCTTTGTTTTATTTAGAGCCATAGCAGCATCATTGTGAATCACTATGCTTTATTGCCATAGTTGGAGAAAAGAGTTAGCTACACTGTGGAGTTCTCCAGGTATTCCTGCTTGAGGATGATTTTATGTCAATGGTATCCATCCTGAGACATTTTTTAAAATATCCTACATGAAATAATTAATTTCACAAAAGAGTTTCCCCTAACTATCCATCCAGGGGGGAAAATTGATGAAGGTGCTTGTTATCCAGAATATTAAATAAATTGTATGTACAACCCACAGAGCTGACACATCAGCTCAATACAATAACATTTAAACTTAAAACTGCACTAAAACTTTTGAGACACATTATATCTTGAATTGACGCTATGAATGGAAGATGGTTTGACCCAGAACTGAAACGGTAAGAGAAGAGTAGGCTGTACTGAATATTCTTCTATTATTAATATTCTTCTCTCTGTCTCTGTCTGTTTGCTTGTTTGTCTATCTCTCTGTATATCAATCATTTTGGAGAGGTGTGGAAAGGAAACTAGACTAACAGTTTGTGTGGGGGAAGGGCCCAACTGGGAGTGGCAGTTGGGTCTTGTGACTAGCACTTCCTTCCTGCCAGGTGGGTCTTGCGTCCTGGTGTTGGAGGAGAGAGGAGCTTGTTCAGCCCAGTCTGGAGTGGCATGCTCTTCTTGGTTCAGCCCAAAGACACAGGCTTCTGAAGGTTAGAATTGTTCTTGTTTGCTTTCTGTGTACTGCTAAGATTCTGAATTAGAACAATGAGAGTAGACGGGAGTGGGACAAACTCTCCGCCAGCCTCTGGGGCCTGGCCTCAGGTCTGAAGCTGAGAAAAACTCCAATCCCAACTAGTTATTAAACTTTATGTTATTTGAATTCGCAGTCAGATAAGTGGACTATCTTTTCTGGTCATAGAGGGAGCTGAACTTCAGTTTCAGTCATTCAAAGACAAACCGTCCTTATTGGACCCCTGCTGTTTCCTCTCATCAGGGGACATCTCCCTCCCTTGCCTCACCAAGCAATATACCCTCTCTCCCCTCAACCTCCTCCATACCCTGCTACAAACCCACCATTTATCCCCATTTTTCCCAATCCCATTTCCTTTCCCAAAAAATATTACAGTTTTTGGCAGAGCCAGCTATGTTTTCCAACCTATTTTGTCAAGAATTTGAGAAGTTGGGCCTGCATACATTTCAAAAGCCTGTGTGACTGTGAAAAGTAACCATTTTGAGAGCAGTGCTGAGTGCAACTAATCTGCCTAGTGATACCACGCCCAAAAGAAACCACTCCTCCTGAAGGCAAGAGGGGACTCTTAAAGGGCCAGACTTAAAAACATTTTTTTCTATTGCAAAAGGCTTTTCAAGATACAAGACGGCAAAGAAACTATTACTTGCCATGGGTAATCTAGCCTGGATTGCATATTTCTTGTATATGTTTTATGATTTATTGTATGTCACGATTCTGGATTATATTTATTTTCTGCTTAGCATCTATGAAACTTTGCAATGGCTGAATATAAGTATGTATCGCTTGATTTCATTCATTCCCACATATGCCGGAGCATTATTCTTCTTAACCAAATTATACTATGCCCTAAAAAAAGGTGTGCATCTAATTTTTGGGAAAAAAGCAAAAGCTAATGAAATGGCTGTGACTATTTTAGCCATAAAAGAGGAGATGATGCAACTAAAGGAAATGATGAAGCAACTGAGTGAAGAGAAACAATGTGTCAAAGGTATTAACACACAACAAGACATACCTAAAAATAACAATGTAGTTCAGCAAGAAAATACAGATGGGGCTGAAGGTGGAATACCAGTATTGCCACTAAGAGATCAAACAAGCCTACAACCAGATAGCGGCATAATTCATATTAAAACACATAAACCATTTACAACAGCTGACCTTGAAAGACTGAAAAAAACAAATGCCTTCCTGGTTTTCAGAACTGATGAGATGTTTGAAAGAATTTAAAAAAGCAATTAGACTTTATGATCCAGATTTCAGGACACTGAAATTCTTCTCTCAGAATTATTTTCAAAAAGGGAAAAATGACAATTCATTGATGAAACAAGAAAAAAATCCAAATTTAACATCATGGCCAGAGGAAGGAACAGACTTAGAGTTATCTAATAACGAAAATCTACGTTACCTAAGACAGGCCAGAGAAGACTTATTAGAGGCAATGAAAAGTTTTTCAAAAAGACCAGATACTTGGGGAAAATTTGAGAAATTGAGACAAGAAAGTGGGGAACATCCATCAAAGTTCCTCGATAGAGTGATTGAAGTAGCAGAGGATGTGCTTGGATTTGAAAATTTAACTGAACAAAATCTCCAACACATAAGGAGACAATTTATGAAAGGCAGTAACACACCTATTAGATCATATTTTAAACTCCAGTGCCCAGATTGGGAAACACTAAGTCTGGAAGATTTAAGAAAAACTGCAACCTACATATTTTCATGTCATAAAGAAATGCTAGAGGAAAAGGATGAAATAATAAAAGAGCTTAAAGCCAAGCTCAAAGAGGCAAATAGCTCAAGTAAATATAAAGAAATTGAAGAAATAAAAAATCTAGCCACTCTGCAATCACACAAACCCACACGAAATTACACACAAAGTAATCAAAGGAGAAATTTACCCAGATGTTTCCTCTGTGGAAAAATGGGTCACATGGTTCGAGACTGTTATTTAAAGGCACAATTATTCCAAGCTAATAACAAACAGAGGTCTTGGAAAAGCAATGTAAAGTATAGCAGCAATAATACACAAACAAATACAAAATGTTGTGATTGTAATTGCAAGAAATCATTACAAGCACCAAATTTAGAAACCATGGAGAGGTACATCCAACAAGGAGTGAAACCACGTTATTCACAAGTAGTCTCAGGTGCTGCCAAACAAAGTCAGTTATGAAGCCAGGTACACGGGGTAACATCAAAAAGGAAAAATGGGAAAGGAAAAAGGAAAAATGAAAAGGAAGGAGACTGCATGCAAATGGAATGTGGGGTGCCAAAAGCACAAAATAAAACTAAAGAACAGATAGAAGAAGAAATCCAATTAGATAATGAAGTAAAAGAGATTAAAGAGAAAATTTTTGGAACAGTGGAACAATCTACAAAGAAAGAAGAAGGAACAAAACTGGCAACAATTTCTTCTCAGCAGGGGGCATCTCCCTCCCTTGCATCACCAAGCAATATTCCCTCTCTCCCCTCTCTCCTCCATACCCTGCTACAAACCTACCATTATCCTTGTTTTCCAATCCCATTTCCTTTCCCAATATATATTACAGAGGCAAGCCTCCAAATCAAGTCAGCAGGGTCTCAGGGCAGAAGTTCCTTTAGAATATGGCTTCTGGTGTTGGGATAATGTGTAATCATCTTAGAAAGACAGGTTAGAATCATGTTTTGGAGAAATTTAAATGCTAAGTGAAATAGTTTATCGTTTATCCTAGATACAATAGGAAATTGCTTAAGTTTCTTGAACAGGGAGTAGTGGTCAGACCTATGTTTTAAGAATATTGATCTGGCAGCAGCATGGAAAGTTAATTAGATTATTTCCTTATTCCAGGAGAGAAGAGATGAAGGTATTACCTAAGGGGATGGTGATATAAATGAAGAGAAGATGGATGCAAGAGATGCTAACCAGGTAGAATAGATGGGACTTGGCAATTGATAGGATCTGTGTATGTATGTATGTATGTGTGTGTGTGGACTGAGTGAGAATGAAATTTGTAGGATGACCAGCAGCTTGTAAAATGGTGATATCCTTAAGATAAATAGAGAAGTTAAGAGGACTGGTGTGTTTTGGAGAAATGATAATGAGATAGATTTTAACCATGTTGAATTTGAGATGCCTATGGGACACTTAGATAAAAATGTCCCAGGTATTTGGAGGCCTGGGACTCAAGAAAGAGATGAAAGCAGAACATATAAATTGGAGATTCATCTGCCTAGAGAAGACAGGTGAATCTAAAGATGCTAATGAGATCATCAAGAGACTGAGTCTCAGGAGAGAAGAATACACACCTGAATATGAGATAGTAAATTGAAGATAGTTCTGCAAAGATTGAGAAGGAGCATTCAGAAAGATAGAAAGAGAATCATCTAAGGGAATGCCATAAAAACTCAGAGAGAAGAGATCTAAAGGGAGAGGGTTGAGCTGAAGTGCCAATTCAATCAAAAAAGTCAAGAAATAAAAGGGCAAAAATTGAGTGTTGGACAGGACCTTAGAGATCATTCTAACCCTCTCATTTTGTTGTCCATGCTTAGTTTTCAAAAAGGACCAATGGCATTATGAGAATGAAGTCTTGACTTTTGGGTAATTTTGATTTAAGTGAAGCAGAATTGAATAAATTTATCAACCTCACTCTAAAGTCATTAAAGACTGGCAGCAGCACAAAGGTCAAAATGATTGATGATGGCCCACGGTGAAGTGGATTACCTTGGTATCTTCCATGTCTGAGCAAGTGATAGGGATTCCACAGCACCTGCTTTGGTTACCTTCATGGCCATTGAATCAAATTGTCCTTATCCATTTATTCCACAGGGGGAAGTCTTCATGTGCTTGGGCTAGACATGTCCTAACTCACCAAGAAGTTTGAGGTCTCTTAGTCTCTTAACCTCTTTAACCCATCTGTAGAGACAGTTTTACTGAGATGTGGCTGCTGTGCCTACTACAGCTTCTTGGAAATACGGGTGGGAGTTGAGTGAGAAATGGACATCAGAGATGGATGAGCAGATGTGAAAGTTGCTCAGCAAGTCCTCACACCTGAGATGCTAGAGCTCTGAACACCCTATATACCTTACCTATCATTTTATACAGGGAAAAACTGAGACCCATCAAGGTGAACAGAGATGCTGAAAGTCACTCAGTGAGAAAGCTGTAATTTAAATAGGTCTTCTGACTCACAATCCAGTTTTTTCTAGTGTATAGCACTCTCTCTAATATGCATATCTTTATATCCATATCTCTATATCATCTACATCTATGAATGCATGCCATATAGTTTTCATTACCTTATAAACCCGCTTCATATCAATACAGATTTTTAAAAGGAAGAATTTTAAAAGGCTGCAGAAATTTCTCTTCTCTTTCCTAGTTCCACAGTAATAACCTAGACTTGAGGAATAGAAATATAGTGCTTGTACCAGGAACCACGTTTTCTAATTTTTGAACATTCTCACTTGGCCATAAACCAATTTCCTTTAAACTGGACCCAAATTCTTTCAGGGTTTGGGCTTGTACTAACCTGTACTGCTGGCTAAAATAGTCACAAAAATATGAAGGAGATTTTTTTAATGTAGCCAGAAGCAGAAATCAAAAAGGTTCTAAAATTGGCTGAACATTTCTTATCTGTTGAAAGAGAAAAACACCTTAGAAAGTATCACCATTCCCAGATGGTACCACAGTTATTCTGCTAAAGCCACTCCTAAGATGCCTGAATTTCTGACTGGTCAACAGAGGCTCTAATTAGTATGAGGGAAGCCTATAGCTGGGACAGAAGGTTATTAGACTCATGAATCTTTTCTCTGTCAAAGGAATGGATGTTTAAGCATCTACACTTGAGTTCTGCGTAGGCCAAGAAGAAGAGTAGGACACTGTTGTTTAGTCATTCAGTCATATCTGACTTTTTGTGGCCCTGTGGACCAGAGAAATACTGTTCATTTGGTTCTTTTGGCAAAGATATTAGAGTGGCTTACCATTTCCTTCTCCAATGGATTCAGGCAAATAGTGATTTGCCTAGGGTCATACAAATAGAAAATGTCTGAAACCAGATTTGAACTCTAGTTTTCTTGAATCCAGCCCAGAGCTCTCTATACACTGAACCACCTCACTGCCTTGAAGGGGTGTAGGAAGTTATTTTTGGATGGGCTTCTTAACTCATTCCCCAATTGGGCATATACACACAATCTTTCCAATTTTTTAAAACTTATTACAAAAAATCTTGACTTTCTTTTTTTTCTCTCTTATGGGATGAGTTAGGTAGAAATATGAGTCCAGATTTCATGAATTGTGGTCACTTAGAAGACCTTCATAAGAAAAGTTGGATTTATTCTCAATGTTGGAGTATTCCAGAGAATAGTAAGCTAGAATAACTTGTAAATTTGGGGAACCAGGAAGAGAAGATTATTAACTTGCCATTCCTAAAAACTCTAAGATGTCCTGGTAGGAATTTGGCCCTTTTTTAGGGGTTATCTGACTGTGGGTCTCATTTCTGTCTGCTTCATTAAGATTAGGAGGTGGTGCTGGCACATAGACCTGCCAGAGAGAATGTTGTTACAGTTAGGGAGGATCCATAACTGAGCCATGGGATGGGAAGGCAGCCTTTGTAGTCACTCTCTATAGAAAAGGTCAGCTTTCCCCTCACCATAAGGTTGCTTGTAGGTAAAGCCAAGGCTTCTGGTCTGGTGTCGCCTAAATAGGCTCCTCTACCTATGATTACAATATAACAGATTTATTTGGAAGAAGGAAAAGAGAGCTAAGTTCCCTTCTAGGATAAAAGTGTTGTTCTGGGGAGTTTTTTACCTAAATGTCTTTTCCTCTGACATTTTAGGTGTGTGTGTATGTGTGTGTGTTTCCTATGTATGTCCCTTGGAAGGTTGTGCATTGGATAATACTCCAACCAGTTTGAAGATTTCTTCATGGGGCAAATCAAAAGTCTGAGTGACAGTGATTGTGTCATACCACGAGGGATATTTACACTTCTGATAAAACATTCTGAACCCTTTTGCTATCTTCTTAAATGGGCCTGATCACAGAATACTGGCAGGTTTCTTTTGTGAATTTACCTCATCTTGGTGGGAAATTCTACCACAGATTTTATAAATTAGGTGGAAAATGAGAAGAATATTTCAACAGACTAGACCCATCAACATGATGATTAATGGTTACTATCTGCTTTGTGGTGTAATTGATAGATTTTAGGTTGGTCTACAGAATGAGACCCTCATTTCCAAATTTCTGGAAACTATGATGCCCAGTTCAGTCCCAGATGATACTTGCACAGTGTTGGTGATTCATATTGAACGTGTTGACAACTAACATACCCAGATCTTTTTTAGATGAAATGCCAACTCATCATGCCTTCTCTGTGTTATCTTTGGAATTTTTTTTTGTGCCCAAGTTTAAGATGTTAATCCCCACTGAATTTCACTTTGTTAGATTCAGTTCAGTGCTCTAGCCATTCAAGATCTTTTTGCATTCTGCCATCTACTCTGTTAGTTTTGCCTCTCAGCTTTGGTTTTTCTGCAAATTTGATGAGCATACATTATATGTTCATATATTCCTTATATCTAAGAGGAAATAAACATGTTTTCTCTTATCTCCAGAAGAATTACCTAGAATTACATTTCTAGTCTAATGAAGTCATTTTATTAAGGCTTTGACACATTCACATGTGGACTATTGCAAGGAAACCCTCTTCTGGAAGCAGGTGGCCTTGTGAAAGCATCAGGGGGAAACAGCAGGGACAAGGGTTCAACTCCAGCTTCAGGCAATTTAAAACTGACATCTCTCCCTTTGCACAGTCAGGGAAATGGAGCTGACCTAGTTCTTTGATCCTTTTCAGCTCTGCATGGAAGCATGATTCAGAAGAGGAGCCCTTTTATCAAGTCTAATTAAACAAAATCCTCATACCAGGATAGCAGCTAATCAGTTATTTTCCTACAAGTGAGTACACTAGGCCTGCTGCCTCAAGTGGGACTGCAGGAGGGATAATTTCGAAGGAGGAATCTTGTTGAAGAAGAAGAAGAACAGAATGCAGAAGTGCATCTTTTATTAATGTGAGTACTTGGGAATTCCTTCCTGATGAAGAATATGTTCCTAGGATCATAAATCTGGAAGGTATCTCAGAGGCTTTAAAGTGCAACCCCTTCATTTTAAGTAGGAGGAAATTGGGACTCAGGGAAGTGAACCGAGTTGTCCAAAGTCACCAAGACACAGGCTGGATCTGAACCCAGGTCTTCTGACTCCAGAATGAATTTCTTGTACCATGCTACCTCCATTTAGACTTGACCCTACTTCTTTTAGACCTTAGCCTGTGCCAATCTGCATTATGTGACTAAAATAGTTGTATAAACATGAGGATTCATCTGACCTCCTGCAGCACTGTTTGTACCACCACTTTAGGTCCTGTAAGCTGTTTTAGAATGTTACTTTACTGTTTAATGGATGTATCTTGTGGCCTATATGATTGAAGAGTGAAAGGAATATGTCTAATGTTTCTGTATGCATCAGGGTCTACGAGAGCTAGGCACTCAGTATACACTCAATAAATATTTAATGAATTAATCTGGCTATATTGGATTGTAGTGTCATTTGCAATATCCTAATATTCTTTCCTTTCTTCCTTTCCTCCCTTCCCTCCTTCATTCTCTTTTTCCTTATTTCCTTCCTCTCTCCTTTCCCTCCTTATTTATTTCTTTTCCTCCATTTTCCCCTTCCCTCCTTCATTCCTTTCTTCCTTCTTTCCTCCTCCCTCCTTTCTCTCCTTTCTTTCTTTCCCTCCTTACTTTCCTCACTTCCCTCCTTTCTTCTTTCCTTTCTTCCAGTGTGCCTCACAAGGGTCTTGTGGGGATTTGATGAGGTAGTATATGCCAATTTGCTTTGTAAAATATTAAAATTATTCCCAGAACTTCTGTCTCTAGGACTTTCCATAGGCTTTACTTAAGTAGGCACCATACTGTTGCCTATCTCCTGGGAAGGTAAAAAAAGGTTCCATGAGAGGCACTTTGGTCTAGTTATAGAGTTTTAGACTTGGGTCTACCTGGCTAAACAAATTATTTGCCTTTCTGAGCCTTAGTTCCTCATCCAAAAAATAAAAGGATTGGACTACATAAGATTGTATCTAAACTCGCTTCTAGTTCTAAACCTATGAGCACCTCTAAGGGCACCCATGACACATTAGGAATGTGGTGTTATTTTTCTCTTAAACCAAATTTGAATCAATAGCTAAGTTGAAGGTTAGTTTTTGGGTTGAACCTAATTAATAAGTTAGAAGTTAACTGACTACAAAGCAATGTATTTGATTTAGTATCTTTGCTCAAAGTTAGGTCTCTTTTCACTGTCCTCAATATTGAGTAACGAGCAGTGTTGGACCTGTCCCTTGGCAATCTTAAACTTTCAGGAAATAGAAAGTACGTCTTCTTTATGGAAAAGGCTAGGAACCCTCTGATCTATAAGCCTCCTCTAAAAGCTTGCCTTTCAGCAGTTACAACTACTTACAGCAGGGAGGCTGCCTCTCAAGAGAACAGAGCATTGAGAGTGCCTCCTGTTACTCTCCCTGTCTACAGCCTAGCTTTCCATTGCATGCTAGTCCACATCTACAGGAGGTGAAAGGTTAAGAGGTTTGTTCTGTATAACCACAGTAGCTGGAAGATCATATGCTTAATTGCTCAAGGGCTTGGCTGGAAAGCTGATGAGATTAACCTTGATCCTTTCCTGGGAGTGCCTAAGCTTTCTGAGTTTTGATTAAGATACAGAATGCTGAGAGTTGCTATTCTTCACTCTTGCATTCCAAACTCTAAGCCAGGAAATATCAATGTAAGCAAAGACAAAGAAAAGCATCAAAAGGTGATGGCGGCTGCATCACTGCTGAGGGTTAGAATTGGCAGTCCTGGAAAAAGTGCCATCTTTCCTGGCCAACCTTAAACTCTATCCTTGAAAGGAGGGTATTAGGCAGGTTGACAATAGGGGCACCCCCTCTGTCTCTCTGATATAGACAGCACTATATATGAGTGTTTTACTGAAATTTGAGGTAGCCTAGGTCCCTGAACTCATGGATGTTATTGGATTGGCCATAAATATTCTATGATCCTGTGACATAGTAGAAAGAACTCTGGGTTTAGTGCCAAAGACCTCCTGATAAATTCTAGCTGTCAATTATTTCCTTTGTGACTACTGGGCAAGTCAACAACCCAATTGTTTCTGAGTTTTCTAACCTTTAAAATTAGAGGTTGGACACTAGTTCTGCACTTAATCTCTGAAACTCCTCTGGTTGCACTAACTAAATGTGAATAACTCTCAAGCCCTGAATCCCCACCCTTTTCTTTGATCCTTTCCTCTTCCCCTTTCTTACAGGATATCTTCACCCAGTTGCCCTAAAATTGAACTTAAATTCAGTTTTGAAACTGAACTCACTGACTTCTTACCAAACAAGACAGGGATTAGATCAGTCATTTCATTGGTATAGGGAACTCCTGGGTAAGGATAAGCCCTCTATCAAAGCAGGTGGGTACTTTCTATACAATTTATAATCTTATAGAGTTGACTAGAGAAGTTGTGATTTGCCCAAAGTCACACACTCAGTATGTGTCAAGGTAGGATTTGAGCCCAGATCTTCTTGGCTTAGAGGCTTAATTTACTAGATCTTTAACTAACATCACAACCATCAATTTTCTCTATTATAGGCTACATTGCAGTTTAGAGAAAGAAGGAATTTTTTTAGATTTCAACCACTTTAGAGTGGTTGAATTGTTTCAATTCATACTGTATATCTCAACTGAGCTAAAAACCAATGACTATATTTTATAAAATTTATAAACTTTTGAAAATATAATTTAGATGTTTTACATAATCATCATACATATAACATATGGTATATTTTATGCAAGTTGCATAATTTTTACAACTTTCAAATAATGTGAATTCAAATACATATGACTACTTCAGAGGATTCATTATTTGTATTAATTGGGACCTAGATGTGCTATCAAGGGCATCAATCTCTTAATTAATTAGTTTTATGTACTTGAAAGCATTTTACTTTTTTTAACTCTCTTCCCCCAGTTTCACCCAACTCCTAATTTCCATTAACTCATTAAGAAATCCTATAAATTCTTTCCTCATTCTGTTTCTTTCTTAGTATTTCTATCAACACCATTTTAGATCAGGTTGAACTCATTTAACCTTGTAGTAACAAAGAAGTCATCCAGTATTTATATGAAGAAATAGAGGAATGTGGTTTATTATATTATATTATAGTGAAGATCATTCAGAACATGAATTTAGCCAAAAACATAAAATAAGACCCACAATAATAAGGAATCTTTCAGTCTCCCTCCTCCCCCTCTTTCTTTTTCAACTTCAGAAACAGCACCAGAATGAATTTACCTTGAAGAAGAAATCATATCTAATTTCAGCCAATGGGAAAAGGACTGGATTTGGAGTCAGAAAACATTGGTTGAAGTCCTAGCTTTGCTATTTACTAACTATGTAACCTTGAGGACTTCCTAGGACGTAGTTTCCTCATCTATAAAATAAAAAGGCTGGATTAGATTATCTCTAAAGACCCTAAATCTAATGTCCTTTATTATACTGATTTGACATCTCTACTATGGAAGAGAAAGGAATAAAAATTCACATAAAGTCTATTTTATGCTATGCACTTTGCTAAGTGCTTTTTTACAATTACTTCATCCTCACAACAAGTTATTATCATTATCCCCATTTTATAGTTGAGGAAACTAAGGCAAACAGAAGTTAAATGACTTGTCAAGGGTCAGCTCCTACCAGTTTGAGGTAATACAGTTGCTCTAAGCACCTAGTAAATAGTTAAAATAATGAATTAATAATTTGTGGGGGGCTTATTCTGATTCCCTTAATTCTTAGTTTTCTCTCCTCTGCAAATGGTCATGCATTTTTGTTGTTGTTCAGTTGCTTTTACAGTCATGTCTGATTCTTAGTGAATCCATTTGGTACTTTCTTGGCCAAGATCCAGGCGTGGTTTGCCATTTCCTTCTCCAGCTCCTTTTATGGAGAAGGAAAGCACCTCAAACAGGATAAGTGATTTGGCTAGGGTCAAATAGCTAGTGAGTTTCTAAGGCAAGATTTGAATTCAGGTAATACAGTGCTCAGGTCTTTGAGTTTAGTTCTCAGACCCAGAGCTTTATTTACTGAGCCTCCAACTGCCACTACTATGGCATCTGTCCTGTTTTGAGACAAATAAAGTAGCTGGTTAAATTCTGCATATATTTAGAGCAAGTATGCAAGCTCCTTGAAGGGAAGGATCATTTAATTGTTATTTTTTAATTCCTAGCATCCATCAGAGTGCCTTGTTCATATTACTTACTATAAAAAATTTGTTGAAATTTAAATTGAAGGCATAAGTAAATCTTATTCAGATGTCAAGAATTCCTTTATTTTTTCTTTGTAAAATACCTCATCCCCAGGGAGAGTAAGTATTAAAGTGGCAAATGAACAGATGGAATCAAATAGTCATTTTCTCTGACATGTGAGAATATTGCTAAGGAGATCCTGCTAGGGTCATCAGGACAGATTTAAAAAAAAACATTTTTTCCTATTTAAATTATTACAGCAAAAAATCACATATCTAGAACAAAACTAATTTACATAACTTTAAGTACAAGACCAAAATGGCATGCACACTTGATAAGATCTATATGCTTCAAGAAAACTTCCTTTTTTAAAATTGTAGTGGAATTCTATTTCCTATCTGTAAAATAAAAACAATAATATTTGTGTTAGTACAGGACATGGTGTCAAGTGACAGTCTTCCTCTCTCTGGTTTGGGGTTGGTTTGCTCACCCCATCAGCACCTCGGCTAGCAAGTTACAGTGCTTCCCTAAAGGGTTGTTCATGAGGCTACAATTCATTTTCATGCTCCTAAGGGTAAGTGATGTGAGGGAAGACATGTCTATGGCTCACAATTCAAGTACCCGAGCTTCCACTCATGTGTTTTCCATTTAAAGAAATTAGCCAAGATATTATCATTTACTATTATTCATGAAACATTTAAAAATAGTAGGCAAAGTGATAATGATCAGAACTGAAAGAAACTTAGCAGTGAGGAACATGAATAGGGAAACCTACGTTCCCTGGGGCAACTCACAATTCTGGATTGAAAGAATTGATTTTTTTGGTTTAATTATGGAACTTTCTATACTATGTATTTATTACCTGTTGGGTAGGATGGTTCCTCTTTTTGCTCTCTCTCTCTCTCTCTCTCTCTCTCTCTCTCTCTCTCTCTCTCTCTCTCTCTCATTACTTATAACTATAGGGAGTAAACAAAATAACCATTGGGGGAAATTGGAATATAGGAATGACAGTTGGAAATTGAACAAGGACTTCTGGGAAATTCTCCTGAGAAGAGAGTTCTTGGGGGTTGAGACACAGAAGGGAGTGGAAGAAGGAGCTATTTCTCTGGGCCATTTCAAGACACCTGTGGAGATTTCTGTCACTGACAGAAATCCTAACATTGCAGGTTCCCATTCAAAATATCACTGGTTCCTGTCAAGAAACGTAATTGCTTCAAAGACTTTCATTCCATGAACTATTGAGATACTGGACACAAATTGGTGAGCAGTGTTCTCTCCCCTAGTCTACCTCTCCCCTGGTTACCGGAAAACCTTGTACTTCAATAATTAGATTTATTTAGAAAGAGACTGAGGGTGACCCGATAGATAACCCCTCTAACCTTTACCCTTTGCCCCAATAAACAATTAAATCAAACAAGCAGTCATCAGATAATGAATTCAATCTCGTTTATTTACATCTAGAGAGTAAGCCCATTGGCAGACTCTATCTTGTTGCCAGTTTTCAAGAAGATATGGGGTGAGGCTTGTGAGCAGCAGCCCATATCCAGATTGAGGTCCCAAATACCTCTCCTTGTAGAGAAGACTTCCCCACCAGCACAGTCACCAAGGGGCAAGCCTTCACCAAGGGGAGATCTCCATTTTGTCTCCCTCAAGTTATTCAGGTTCTCTAGGAGGGAATAGTGAGGGAAGTGATTTTAATCAACCTTTTCCTCACTGCCTTCAACCCTCATTTCTCCATCTAAGGAGTGAGTCCCCCAAAAGTACAGTTGTCAAGCCAGCTAGGAGATGAACCTAGAATCAAGAAAAATGACTAAACTCTTAAGACCCTGTGTTCTAGCAATCTAGCGACTAAGTTAGAGAAGTTAGAGGGGGGGAAAAAGAAGTTAGAGGAAAATAAAAAGGTCCTATAAATGAAAGAGATTCATAGTAACAATTTTTGTGTTTACCCCAATCTGGAAACAAATTGGATGCCTCTCAATTAGGAAATGGTTGAATAAATGTGATATTGTTGAATAAATTGTGTACAACAGAATACCTCATCCCCAAGGAGATTAAGAGTTAAAGTGGCAAATGAACAGATGGAATCAAATGACCGTTTTTCTCTGATGTTATAGGATATTGCTAAGGAGCTGTTGATTCTGCTAGTCTATCAGGAAAGACATTAAATTTTTTTTTCTATTCAGATTATTGCAGCAAAAAATGTATCCAGTAAAAAAATATTATATACATTTGACATGTATATAACCAGGAGGCATGCCCTTGGATCTGGGGCTGGGGGACTGGGGGACTGGGGGACTTCCCATGGAATTGGGCAAATTCTCTGGCCCCTTTTTGTGACACAAGTGCTTTGATTACTTGCAAAGGAATATTGACTATGTCTTAATGTGACACAATATTTCCTTATTGGCCCATGAGGGTTGTTCCAAAAAGGTCTGGGCATTTAACATCATAGAGGATAATCTCTTGTGGAAAAAAAACAAAACAAAAACTATCCCCTGTTAGGTTAAATGGCATCTCTTTAGAGGGTAACACTCTATGACTTTTACTCAGGATCTGGTTGGGGAGATGAGAGAGTTTTTTTCCCCAATCCAGTAGCAAGGGGACAATAATCAAAAGGAAGTGAGAACATGCATTTGCCTAGGAAACAATAATATTTGTGATAGCATGGGTAATATTATAAAGAAAAATTAGATTGAATCAGTCACTGGGTGCCTCTTCTGCTTTTATTTCTCTATCTGAGTATAATTTATAGAATTCCAAGGTTCCTAAATTAGTGATAGCTACTCAGCAAGAGCTAATTTCTGCAACTGCACCAATTTTCTGAGGACAGACTACATGCCAGATCATCTTGAATACATGACTAAAGAGTCATGATTGACTGGAAGAGGAACTGGATTTTGTGAGTTGCTCAGATATTAAAGCTCTGAAGCAAAGGAGATATATCTGTTCATAGCCCTTACTTCCTAGGAGAGGATAAGAGGTATGATACTTAGTCTCATTATTTTATATTTGAAATAGAATATTCCAAAAATCTCCATTGCAATTTTAAGCTGTTATAGTTATGTATTTCTTTCTACACACTTACAAATCTGTACTTTAAGTTTTTCTTTTGGAGTAGAGGAAAAATCTATATATGAAATTTTGTACATTGAGTAAGGAATCTGATTAATACCTTTTGGGAAGACTAGACATGTCATACCTAAACCTTGTTTTAGAAATTTTTCCCCAGAGTTCTATTTTGGGGTGAAGGCATAATAAGTCAGAGAATGAGAGAAACTGGATCTCCTCCCTTTTAGAGGTGAAGGGACCCCCAAGTTGAATCTAGGAATTTTGTGAATTCAGCATGGGGACCTTTCGTAGGAAAGGTTCCTCTGGACTTGGAGTCAAAAATATAATGAACTATCATTCTGCTATAAGAAAAGATGAATATGAGGGTTTCAGAGAAGCATGAGAAGACTGAATTGTTACAGAATTCAGTAGCGCAATACATTTAACAATCATAGCAAAAAAAATTGAAAATAATACAACTAGGTCAATGAACTCAGAAAACTGCAGTGATCAATACTGAATCCAGGGGTTAGATGACTATAAATTATCAATATGGAAAACATCGACACATATATTCCTGCATTAGTTGATTTTGTTTGACTGATTTTATTTGTTATGAGAGATGAAGAAGAACCAAAACTAAGGAGTAGAAGAAGGGTACATAGGGAAATAATTGTCCTTAAAATTAAAAAAAATACATTAATCAAATTTATTATCATTAGTTTTCAAAGGCATCAAATACCGGAGGGGCAAACAGCTAAGCTCTTAATTGCAACCTTGTTAAGGTAGGGAGCAGAGAATTCCATCAATTTTCTAGTAAACCACACTCAGTAAGAATTTTCTTGGCTCATACTTTTATCATTATTAAAGAAAAAAATTCTCCAAAACTGCAATCTTCTCTTACATAGCTAAAAAAATGTCAGTGATGCATTTTAGTCTCTAAAAGGTACATTTTCCTAGAAGGCTTGAACAAAATCTGTTTAGATTTTTTTTTTGAAAGAGCAAGAGGAAACACACACACAGGGGCTACTTTCAAAGTGGAATAAAATACAAGCTCTGAATTCAGAGAACTCAAAAAGTATTTGGGTTTCAAGTGTGCACTTATGTTCTCATGGTGAAAAATTTTGCAAGCTAATTGTAGGTGAGATAATGTATGCATCAATGTATAAGCAATTTAAAATGGATTCTCTTTTTGCATATTCCTATATTAAAAACAATACTGTTATTAGAGGGATTTGTTTTATTTTTTTTATTTTGATATATGTTAACTACTGTTTAATTACTCCACAATGGCGACAATACTACCATGTCAGTAGAGAATGTGTTTGGCTAGGAATTCTCTCCTTTTGGCCTCTATTTATAGGTTTAAATCCTCATAGGTTTAAAAAATGAGTTAATTAAATGCAAAATAGTCTATTAATGCAATGCTGATTAAAATGTAAAAATATAACTGTCATGAAATTCACATTTTATAGTCTCACTGCAATATTAATCTATGCACATTTAACATATGTAATATTTATTTCTCAATTTTGTACTGGCACTATGCCCTTGATATACATAATGCACATTAAAAATGTGGGCAAGTTCATGTTACACTATTGGGAAAACCTTCACTTTCCATGTCTCAAAACTACAGTGTGAACAAGCTTTCTACATTAATGGAAGACCTAGGGAATGCATTTTTATTTAATGTTATTCTTAAGAAAAAATCAAAAACCTAGAAAGCTAGAGAAATATTTGGAGAACCCAAAACATCAGGGTGGGCAGGAATGTCAGCAGCTATCTAGTTCAACTTGGTCCTTACCAATAATCCAAGCTACAAGATAATCAACCAGGGTTCACTTAGACTTTGGTTTTAAAGCCTCCATAAATACTAAATACTAAATACTCTAATATGCCACTATTTCAGTAGCTTTGAAATTGCATAGATATTTGGATTCCGTCCAACTATATATGTCACAATCTGTTTATGCAGGTTTACTTCCCATCCTATGCAACTTTCATCTACCAGGATTCTTGGTCCCTTTCAATTATAGATCTATACTCTCTGACCTTCGGAGGTAGCCCATCTCATGTTTCATGGAGCAGGCACATACCACAATCTCTTTTACCTAGCAGGTGCCTTTTACATCTTTTAATCTGATTTGTGTGAATCAAACAAATGCCAAAGTTGTGGGTTGGATTTAAATTCAATTTAAATTTTTTTTCCTTTTAGCCACATTCTTTAGAAACACTCTTGCCATTTGTTGTTAGTCATCTGTGATTTTGTGACCCCATTTGGAATTTTCTTGGCAAGGATACTAGAGTGGTTTGCTATTTCCTTCTCCAGATCATTTAAAAGGTTAGGAAAGTGAGGTAAACAAGGTTAAGTGACTTGTCTAGTATCACACAGCTAGGAAATGTCTGAGCCTGGATTTGAACTCATGAAGATGAGTCTTCTTGGTTTTAAACCTGGTGCCCTATCCATTGAGCCATTTAATTGCCCTAAGGGTAAAGACACCCTTAGCAGATACCTCGATGGTTTTAATCTCTCTCCTTTTTAATCCCCTTCTTCTTAATACTAACTGTCTAGGGAAAGAGCTAATTATAAATAACTATCCTTATTTCCTATTGGCAGTTGGTCCTATGGAAGAATTGTCTTTATAAATTAGATGTTGCATTCAAGTATAGACTTGAATCCATCAGCCAAGCTGTCTGCTGGTTGCCAGCTAATGGTTGTTTATTTTTCCAAGTCTTATATCCCTTCTGGGAGTCTCTTCTTTTTGACTGTCCACACTGGCTGGCAATTTGGAATAGAAAAAAATCAAATTAGTTTGAAGTCAGGGCAGAAATTACAGGAAGGCAGGACATTCCTTTAGAATCTGGCAAAGATAGAGGGATGAGGGCCTCTAACCTAGGGAAGATCATCAGATCATCTGCAATTAATTGAACAGGCAAAGAATGTATGAAATAATTTCCAATCCATTTTGACAACCTTCCAGACTATAGAGTACAGTCATTTCTCAACATTCACAGGTTTCACATTTGTGGTTTTGGTTATCACAAGCTGACCATTGATGATTAAATTGGAATTTTTGTAGATTTTGTAGATTTGTGGCAAATGTAGAAAACTGCAGATGACTTATGTATGTAAAGAAAACTAAAAATTTTTTTGGTAAATCATAAATGCATAATTGTTATAAATTATTAATTAATTTTATAATTTACTACCATAAGTATATATACATACATTTATTATTATAAATTGTTAGATTTTATTAAAAGTTTCAATGCACTAAATAAAGAACTATGGGCTCACACTCTCTTTGGGAATGCTATCTCTTTGTCTCTTTACCATCCAGACCAGGTCACATGATTTTCTCTCATATTGTTTGTTGTATCTTGTGCTTTTGACAATAGATGGAAATCAACTAAGCAGTTGCTCCAGGCACACTGTTGGTAAGAACTCCACATAGTATTTAAGATACTAATCTCTCACATAGAAACTTTAACTTTTTTATGGGTACAGTGTGTCACTTTACTTGTTGGTTTTGTGTGTGTGTATGTGTGTAAAATAAATATGATCTGGATAGGGTTTAGAGTTACTCATGGTTTTTCACATTCATAGAGGTCCTGTGCTGCTTCCCTAGTGAATATTGGAGACAACTGTATACTGCTACCATGGCTGGACACAGTCATTGACTAGTGACTTTGTGGTCATGATAATACCCAGGTAACAACCAAAGAAGTTCACAATGCAAATTAGGTATCATCTTGGGAAAGTACTATCTTAGGTAAAGAGAATCATAAAAAGAAAGAAGTAACAAGCTGAATAAAATGGGTATAATATGTTTAAGGGGACAACTTCCTCACGAAAGCAACAAAAGGTAGGTAGAAATGCTGAAATGCTTGGGTACCATGGATTCCCTAATTAGTGCCAACTCCCAAATACAATGGCCATGAGGAAAAAATTAATAACAGATAGTAGAAGGAAATTTCCTTTTTCAGTGTACTGAGTGGTGGATAAAACCATATTTTTACATTTTATTTCATAGTAATGCAATGATAACTTGGAAAAACACAGAACCACTAAAGTGGTCAAAAAACCCAAATATTTAATCAGGAAAGAGAAAGGTCCTTAATATTCAGCCTCCATACAGTGTCAGCACTAAATACCAGAGTCAAAACTCTTGGGCTCTGAGGACAGTATCTCTGAGAGAATCACCATGCTAGGTGATTCTCCAAAAAACTATAGAATGTGGGGACTTATATACCTTTTGGGGAATTAAGTACAGCAAACATACATTGACAGTTTACAAGCAGGCTTGGGAAAGAGGCTATAGCCAGAGGCTAGGGTATCAGAGATTAACCTAATTTACAAATGGGTACACAAATAATGGTTCCTGCACAGAAGTTTGTCTTCTTGGGAAAAGATATCTCATACAATGGGGGAAACTTTTAAGACAAAAAGATAGATTGAGGATTTGAGCATATCTGTTACTCCTATTCTAGACACTTAATGGATGCTTGGAGATCCTTTGTTGAGTCTAAGTCAAAGTCAGTTTGGGACTTCCTTTAAAGGCAAATTCCCAAAGGAAATGGGGAATTTTAGGGCTTCCAGAATTCACACTGTCAGCAGGTAGAGACCCTGTAGCAAACTCTGGAGAGGAGTTAATGAGAACTGCATGGGACAGGATAGAAACTTTCATTCCTAGTTTGTGATATGGATCACTATGAGGCATAGGGATGCAGCTCTATGAGATTATAGAATATTAGAATAGTGACATATTGGAGTATTGCAGGCATTGCTGTGTAATATAAATCCAACCTTCTAACCATAATGAATGTGGAAAAATTCCTCTAAGGGAAGATTTATTGACCTGGAGTCTAAGAATTTTTCAAAAAATACTTGATAAGTATATTTCAAAATAATTGGTTTCCTTTGTAATCCTATTGTGTGTGTATGTTATGTGTGTGTGCATGTGTACATTTAAAAACATTCTTAGAAGGGATCCATAGGCATCACCAGACTTCCAAAGAAGCCTGTGATACCAAAAAATTATTAATAACTCTTTTTTCTAATGGAAATGCAAAACAAGGATAAGATTAAGAATGAAAATGGGAAGACAAGAGATAGAAAAGACTCCTTTGAAGTTATTAGAGCGGTGGGGAGGAGTAAATATTTATAAAATCACACGTGGTCTACATAAAGTGAAAACTCCTGGCTTTTGGGGCTAAAAACAAAGTACCTACTATCTTATTCCCTCAATGCATAATTAAATAAAAACATAATTTCTTTTACTTTTAGTGGAAGATGGAAGGGTCTGGTATGCTATAGTTCATGGGGTAATGAAGAGAGTCAGACATGACTCAGTGACTGAACAGAAACACCCTACTTATAGTTTGCCAGGTAGCATCCATAAGGAATGGCATAGAAACATGAAGACGTAATATGGAAAAGAGACATGGGAAATGCCCTACTTTTGAAAAAAATTTCTATTGTTATTAGTATGATTGATGTTAAAAAAATTAGCACATTTTTATCAACTACCAAAGGTAAGCTATATTGCTGGAACTATAGACTAAGTTATGTCTAAAAAGGTTTGCAGTACAAATTTTAGTAATATTAACTTTCCATTTTTGAATTACTAGCAAACTACAATTCTAGAGAAAAATCTAAAATTCATTATTTCGTATCTTAGAATTTGTTTTGTACTCACATTTGAACATAGATATTTCTGGTTTTAGGAGAATTTATAATAATTAAAAGAAAATAATGAGACCACAATATAATATTTTCTAGTTAGTCAACTTTGATGCTATTTGCTTTGTTCAAGTTTTACTCTACTTTCTACTCCATGTTGGTAAGATATTACATCAACTAATTCTCAGATTGATGCAAATAACTAGTCAGAAGCAAAACTAGACTGTCTCTGTAAACTTGATTCCTTCTTTGTGTGCAACTATGTTGAATAGGTTTAGTTGAATAGCCTTCTTATGTCAGGTTTTACTTGCTAGAGTCAACAGATTATGTTTATCTCAGATACTTCATGAATACAGTAGGGACAAAGTAAGACTTACCTGGGGGATATTTACAATGGTAAAAATAAGAAAGTTGATTATACCCTTGATTTACATAAAGAACCTTTGTTTTGCTGAACTCTAGTCAATGAATTTCACCAGAACCCTAAGAGAGGTGTAGGTGGTATGTATCCTTTTCCTTGCTTTATAAAAAGGCAGGCCTTCCTAAAGCCCAAGCTAGTGGCTCACTCAGGTGATGAGACAGGAAACACCAGAAATACTACTTGACCTCATCTTTAAGGAAGACCTGAGATTTGCCAGTTTACCTTCTTGCCACAAGACCGGTTTAGCTCCAGGGGTTTTCACACACACACAATAATTTTAGAAATCTTAGTCTCATTGGGGATTGATGGGCACACATCTCTTAAAAGCCAACAGAAATTAACCAACTGCTTGCTTAATGGAAACCCTACTAGGTTGGGAATTTGCTAGATCTGTTCCTGGAGCTTAGTAGGTGCATAAAAAATAATTAGTTGACTGACTGATCTCATATTTGGAAGGATCCTGTGATATATAATCCCAATCATAGATGAACAAGAATCCCCTCTATTCCATAGTGGACAAGACAAGTGACTAAGAAGTCCTGCAAATATATATTTCTCTTCTTTTATTTGCTTCCATTACTTCCTGTTTTATTTGTCAATTTAGTATAAACAACACCACAAATTTAAATGTACAGATACCAAGTGAAAGTAGTGTGGTTAGAATTATTTGAATGAAAAATCTTTTTAAAACACAAAATAAATTCACTGAGTCAAGTTTGGCATAGCAGCCAAAAAAACAAAACAAAACCTTACTTAATCTTATGTTTTACTAGGAGAGGAAAAGGGTCTATAATGAGAAGAGTATTGTTTTCCAATGTTCTGCTCTGATCAGATCACATATGAAGTATTTATTATATTCAAGTCCATTTGTCATAAGGCAAGAAGGTTGCAGATTCAAACAGAGGAAGGTTGTTAGGAGGGGGTTTGATTAGTCATCCTCAATATCTTAATTACTAATTACAGGAAGTTACCTTTTGCTTCTCTGGAATGAAGGGCACAATAACTCACTCCTTGCTTTCTTGGCTCTAGCCAGAATTCTTGGCTTCAGATAATAGTTCAGAGGGCTCTGAAGAATAGACACCTGGAACCGGGAATGGAACTTTTTGTTGTTTCTGTGATTAAAACTAATTTGTCCCTTTGAAAGAAGATCTGCTTCCACTGGTGCTGAGTGTGTTATTGAGAGATTGTACTATTGTCTTCAGTTCTCAGGAGTTAGGGTTCAGACAATGATGCTGTTGAGAAGGAATTAGGAGATAGGAGTCCTAGTCCCAACTTTTCCCCTAGCAAGTTATAAAATCTTGGGCAAATCAGTTCACCTCTTTAGGACTGTTGCTTCATCTGTCCAATGGAGCATTTGGACTAGGCAATTGCCAGTATCTCTTCCTATTCTCAAATTTTATGATTCCTATTCAAAATTGTGTCATATTGGATTCGCAGACTGCCAACAGACATGGCAAGTTCAAGGTGAAAGGCTCCTGGTCCACGTCATTCTTAGACTAAGTGGAACCCATCTGTTGGGAGGTAAATAGCTTCAAAAGCAGACTAACAGACATAGTGATAATTGCCAAAATTCTATATTTACGGAAAACTGGCACTTAGTAAATATCAAGCTGTGCTATTTACGTAGCCGCCTCTCTTCAATATATGTGGAAATTCTGTAATTATCACTAGAGCTATTCAAAGGATTCCGGAATCTCGGACAAGAGTGGAGATGAAGTTGGCTGAGTCCTCCTGCAGATGAGAAAAGCTGACATTGGGGGAGGGGCAGGGTCAATTTAGAGGTTCTGACATTAGCAAAGATAAAAGGAAACCAGAGCCAGCTCTTGGTGGGGAAGTGAACACAGTTTGGTCATGCACGATTTATGAAGTATCTGCTATCTGGACAGTACTGTGCTAGGAACTGAAGGAGACACAAAGATAAAAAAAAATGGTCCCTTCCCTCACTGAACTTACATTTTGGTCAATTACATTTTGACACAATTATGATCCAAAAATGGAGCACGATCACTACAATAAAGAAGTCCCAAAAGAATTTTATTTGAGAAGTGAGGAGTCATAAAAATCAGTGCTTATTGGGTTGGGGGATGGTATCAGAGAAGACTTCGTGAAATAAGCAGCAAACAAGTCAAGTTTGAAAAATGGGTAAGATTTCCACTGGGATACATAGCAGTTGGAAATTATAGGGAATGGTGTTAGTTAAAAAGGATACAGGAAAGCATTGAATTTGTATTCCATGGAAGACTATGGAGAGACCCTGAATTAACCCTCTTGGTTGTCTAGATCTAAAATAAGTTATATGGTTGTCATCTTACCATTTCTATTTGTGACAGTGGGAGACCATAAAACCACTCTTCTGTAGTCCCTTGTAATCTTAGAAGGAATAGATAGGATTCAGACTTAAAAGAAGGGCATCCAAGATGTGGAGTGGAAGGAACATGACAAACCAAGGTCTTAGCTCTATCGTTAAAGTTATCACCAAATTTCTGAAGGGAACTCAAGAGCCACTAACATTTAATAGCTATAAGACTGGGTAAGTCATTTAACCTTGGTCTCTCTTACAATAGAACTTGAACCTAGCTCTCCTATTTAAATCCAATATTCTTCCCCCTCTTCCTCACCACCTCTACAACACACTGCCTCTCTAGTAGGGAAAGGCTTAGGCACAGGTCCAAGTTTCATCACTTGGCTTAAGATGTGATGCTGAAATGAAAAAAAAAAACTCTTCTCTTTGGATCTTAATCCCAGTGCCATCCCTCTGCTAATTATTTATTATTTATTTTGTATGGAGCTTGCTTTGTATATATTTGTCTGAAAGTTGTCTCCCATGTTAGATTGTAAGTTCTTTGAGGGAAAGAACTGTTTTTAGCCTCTTTTTGTATCAACAACACTTAATACAGTACCTGGCACATGTTGTTTTTCAATTATTTCAGTTCTGTACAATGTTTCTTGACAAAAATATTGGAGTGGTTTTTCATTTTATTCTCCAACTCATTTTTATAGATAAGGAAACTGAGGCAAACAAGTTTAAGTTACTTGTCCAAGGTTACCCAACTAATAAGTGTCTGAGGTCAAATTTGAACTCAGGAAAATGAATCTTCCTTACTCCAGGCCACACTCTCTATCCAATGTGCCATCTAGATGCCCTCGCACATAATAGGTGCTTAATAAATGTTTAATGATTGCTTGATGTGGATTCCATCATTACTTGGCACCTTGATGATGACCAACTAGTCTAAGGTGCTTTTTAGAAGCAGGGTATATCTTTGAGTAATGGAACTAATATCAATGTTCTTTCCTGGCACAGTCAGCCATGGAGAGCTGTACTTTGTAGCCTTCTATTGATCAGCAGACATTTAAACCAGCATGTCCAACCTGCTGATGTCTGGAGCACTGTACTTTTTCTTGGCTCCTTATTTAAAGTTATGTAATAGAAAACCATTGATATCTCTGTCCAAGTCACACAAAGCTTTATGCCTCTTCTTTCCCTACTGTGTCACCATGCCAACACCAACACAAAGTCAACAGGACATTTTATAAAAGAGATAATTTAGTTTCTTTCCAACATTAAACTTGGGACTGGCTACTCTTTGACTATTTCATCCCTTTAATCATCTTGGGCCTTTTCTTAGTTCTTCAAGATGTTTCCCTATGTTATTCCCTTATTAATATCTTTATTATATGAAGAAAACAAGGACACCCAATTTTGTCACATTTAGTAATAAAAGATGTGATATCTGCCCAGAAAAAGAAAAGTATGAGCCATGTATCAAGGATGAATGCTTGTCTGTGTTCATGGATGTGTGTGCACTCATGGAGGGAACAGTGTTC